>NW_004524643.1:298786-351685 GCF_000260255.1 Octodon degus
ACACAAACTCCACAAGCATGGCAAGTATTCCTCTTCTTCTAACATTGACAGTCTAAATACAGGGCCTGGACCTTTCCCTCAACTCTCACCATTTCTGCTTGGCCACTGACTTGAGCTATCATGCACTATACTGGGGAATTAGCCCTTGTGGCCCCAAATACCTCTTTGTGAGCCTTATCCTGCTGTTTAGTCCTGACTGGCTAGGGGAAACAGGAAGATGACAGCCAGAGGATAGCAAAGGCCAACTTCTCAATGCTTAACAGATCTTACAGCTGCAGCATATCAAGGAGCCACTTTTGAAGACGGTGATCCTTAGTTCAATATAGTAACTCATTCTCCAGCTTATAGTCTAAATAAAGCTCTTTCTCCTGGGGGTGGGAAAAGATTTTTAAAATGCAGAAAACAATGAACCAATGGCAGTAGTCCCTGTGTCTAAGCCATAGATACCAAGGGCCCCTACTGGGCCTCCTTCAAGATTGTTACTGTATGGATCAATCCACTCTAACAGAAACCAGTTCTGACACTGTTTTTGTAAAGTAATAGCATTCAAAATCCTCAGACTATCACTTAAGAGTCCAAGACATTCTGTGTGAGCTGACAACTCACTGGGTTTTCTTTCACCCCTCCTGGAATCAGAACATGTTTGAATACCTGGATGGCATATTATTTTAAGCATTATTATTTAAGACTATTTCTGACTGAAATGAGAGAATAAAAGTTGGCTTTCTTTTCTCAGTCCCTTAAAAACATAACTGAAAATGTTCTTTCTAGGTGTACAAAAGGCATCAAGATCAATAAGCAAAGGCAGTTCTGAAACCTAATTTGGTTATTTACGAGGTAACCACCTCTACATTGAAAGAGTGGGTCTAATTAGTCAAAACATTTTTATTAAAAATGGGGTTTTTTGTTGTTGTTTCAAGGCCTTGCTTGTCCCTTTCTCAGCGATTTTGGTGAACACAGGCATAGAGCATCCTCTGCTGGTCTGAAGAAAAAAGGTACTTTCACAACCTTCAGATTTACTCCACCAACTGCGTACGCATTCGAGCGAGCCTGTGACCCTACAATATTTACTTTCTGAACAAAATGCACGAGAGTACTAATTTGAAAATTAACTGGATCTGAGAAAAGTGTTAGGTTTAAGAATTCGAAATTTCGCTTTTTCACAACTCATCAAAGGCGTCCGCCCTTTCCACTTCCCAGGCGCCCTTGTCACGTGTGCCTAGCGGCGCTGCAAGCACTTTGCCATTGGCCTGCATGCTCCCAGAAGGGACCCTTGACGAAAGCGTTTGATTTGTATCGGCCAAAATTTTATTGTTTCGCTTTTTAATTTTTTACGACCATAGGGTTTAGGAAGAACCTCAGGGCTTAGGCCTGGGCAAGGAGAACCCGAAGGGCGCAGAGCCCAACGCCCCAGACTTAAGACGCGCCAACCGCACCCAACCCCCGCCTTCGCGCTCCACACAGCGACGCACGACTAAGGTCCGTACTTCGCGCGCATTCCTGCACTGCTGCGGCCATCTCGCTCAGGAGCTCCTCCACGACTGCGGGTAACGCGACGGCCATAGCGCTCAAGGTTGCACGCTTCACAGCGGACTCCCGGACTTCAGCCTCGCGCCTTTGAGTGACGCCCGCTTCCGACAGAGGGCAGGGCTTGAAGGAGTGACGTTATTGTGCGTCACCACGCATGCGGACAAAAACGCTGACGCAACTCGGACGTCACGACCCGACCAATCCGTTGACCGCTCGGTGCAGGGGGCGGAACGTCCTGAGATCCCGCAGGGCCTGCAGTGCGCAGAGGACGCGGCTGGAGCATGTTCCGCCTCCTGAGCCGGACGCTGGGGCGAGGTCTTCTGCGGGCCGCAGGGCGGCGTTGTCGGGGTTGCTCGGCGCGCTTGTTCCAGAGGTCCTCGGAAAGCCAGGAGCTCGAGGTGTTGGTGCCGTCCCCCCGAGTTGCACCGCACGGCCGGGGCCCGGGCCTGCTGCCCCTCCTGGCAGGTGAGGTGCGCGGGCCGGGCGGGGCCGACCGGGCGGGGACACGGGCGCGGGCCAGGTCCGGTGACCTCAGAGCCCCTTCCCGCAGCGCTTTCCTGGTTCTCGAGGCCTGCTGCAGCAGACCGGGACGAGCAGCAGGGAGCAGGCGGGGCCGCCCCCGAGGACGCGGCAGATGAGGCAGAGGCGGAGATCATACGGCTGCTGAAACGAGCCAAGGTGAGGTGCTCAGCGCGCGCGCAGTCTTTGCATACCAGGTCTGGCGGCCTCGCCGCTGCGCGTTACCCCCTCCAGTTTAGCGAAGCACGGATGATGGTTCCGAGGATAAAATTCTCCAGAATTACGTAGGTCATCTGTATGGGGGTTGGGATCCACCCAGGCCGGTCTGTCTCTAGAGCCTGCAAGCAAAACTGCAGCAATTGCTAGTATAGATGGAGATGGGTGTCCACTGGGCATAGCTCTTTCATCCAAATTATCCAGAATGTTTGTAGTGCTCATCAGTTAATCTATCAAACTGAAATGATACCATTGTGCATAAGTTGTATATATGGCATCCTGAAAATGCAATTAGTTTTTGGTTGTGCAACTTGCTTTTTTCTTTAATCTTTTTCTCCACGTCCCGTTTTCTCTTCTCTTTAGGGTTGGGCGAAATACCAACTTGATGCCAACTATATCCAAATTGATATTTTCAAACTGCAGTGTGCCACTGACATGCCATCTCCACTGGGAGGCCCCACCACCTCTCTGACTCACTGTGCCCAAAACTAAGTTGATTTTACATGACTCCCAACACATTTTTTTTTCACTGTCTTCTGTTGACTACATCAGTTTCTTCACTTAGCAACTGTTTTATTTTGATTTGTTTTTGTTTTTTGATGGTTTTGCTATGTAGTTCAGGCTGGCCTTGAAGTCAGTAGGTAGCGGTAGCCCCGCTGGCCTTGGATTCCTGTTGACCTGCTGAAGTGCTGGTGCCACCACACCTGGCCTCATACTCATTCTTTTTTCTTTCTTTCTTTCTTTCTTTCTTTCTTTCTTTCTTTCTTTCTTCTTTTTTTTTTTTTTTCTGTCTTTTTGAGACAGGGTCTCACTTTTCAGTTGCTGATCTTGAACTTACAGTGGTCCCTGAGTACTGAGATTGCAGGTGTATACCATGATGCCAGGCCTCATACTCATTCTCAAAACTTGTACCTTAACATTATTTTCCAATGCACAGCAGTAATTCCTAGTGCCACCAAATCCAAAAATATTTCTCCAATCTGTTCAAAAACTCTTATTTACTCTGACCTGAAAGCAGACCTGTAGCGTATGCTACCCTCTTCTCCTCTGCAATTTGTTCTGCACATAGCAAACTAAGTGACTTTCTAAAAAATGTAAATGGGATGATATTACCTTCTTGCCTGACAACTCTGAATTCCTACTACACTTAGGATAAAATCTAAGATCCCTTCCTTGGTTACAAAACTCTACATAATTTAAACCAGCCTTTCTCACTCACCCATTTCACACTAATATTCCAGTTAGTTATCATTGTCATCATTTTTTTGAATCTCTTGTATTTTTTCTAAAGAACCATTCTCTTGGTCTATTACGGCTTTTTAAATTCTCTTTGACACATTCTTTGCTCCAGTTCCTTATTTAGTTCACTCATTTTCGTTCTTCCTTAGTTTAGCTCACTTTTTTAGAAGGTTTTTCTGACTCGCTTTGGAGGAGAACCTCGATTACTTTTTCCACAGGATCTCCAGCCTTCAGGAAGAAAAAAACAAGATGAAGGGCAAACAGTTTTCTTACAAAGTAGAATGTAAACATTACATTCTTTCTGCCTGTGTCTGTTGGACAGAACATCGTTATATGGCCACACTGTCACCTGCGTAGACGTAATACCTCTTGCATGGTACATGATCAGTAAATATCTGATGAATAGCTTCTTTCAGTGTATCAGGATGCATATCTATATCTACGTCTATGGTATCATTTGCATCTTGTATTTCACTTAGTATGTCTTCTCCTTTTAGTTGAGCATCATGAAAGATGAACCAGAAGAGGCTGAGCTAATTTTGCATGATGCTCTTCGCCTTGCCTATCAGAGTGATAATAAGAAGGCCATCACTTACACTTATGATTTGGTAATTATTCTAATCATTCAGAATTATTGATGAGGAAGGGTGAATGCAGGGTAGTATTATTTTCTTTGTTGATTTATGTTCCTTACCTTTAGGGTGAGGACATCCTAAACTTTTTTTCTCTTTTTTTTAAAATCCCTGGGAGGGTTGCTTAGAAGTGATGTCTCAGTTGTTGCTTCAGTAATGAATAGACCTACATTTGGTTATCAATAAAGTGTATGCAACAAAGTGTTTACTTCACGCACCATTGCTGCACTGAACTAGCAGATTAACTGGTGATATACTTTGTCTACTTTTAATAATCATTTTTATTTAGGGGTCAAAGCAAAAGTAAATCCCTAGCTTAAGTGTTTTTTAAATAAGTAAGAATACAATGTTCTAAACTAAACAACAATTTGTAATTTGCTTTCAGATGGCCAACTTAGCATTTATACGAGGTCAACTTGAAAATGTAAGTAAATCATCTTGTAATATCTTGAATTTGTAGCTAGGTATGGTGGTATATGCCTGTAATCCCAACCCTTGGGAGGCTGAGCCAGGAGGAGTTTCAAGCCATCCTGGTCTACATACTTAGTTCAAGGCCAGCTTGCACTACTGAGACTGTGTCTTGAACAGAAATCTTAAATTTGTGAAATGCTAGCCTCAGGAGAACTATAGCAGTAAGGGTATAGGTTAAGTTCCTGTCACAAAGAGACCCCACAGTACAGGTGGTTTTTTTTTTTTTTTTGTTTGTTTGTTTGTTTGTTTTCATCATAAATGCTTTGATCCATGGGTAGGCTGAGGAGTAAAGGGCAGTTTAGGCATCACTGGTGTCTGGTGCAAAAACAAGGTTTTTCCAACACAGATCCTCCTGTGCATGGGTAAGTTGATTCATCTTTAGCCTCACAAGGAAAAAGAGGATGAGGGGTAATGGCATCCTTACAAAATACAGCTTAAAAGTTGTTTATATTCCTTCTACCTAGGATTCTTGGTTGGGACTTTCTATGATTATTCTTAGTTAAAAGGAAAGCTGATCTTCTAAAAATCAAATAGAAGAGTGGAATATTGGGACAATCAGCAATCTGTTCTGCAACACTTTGAAAGAGAAGTTAATTTCTGAAGCTGGTTTCTGCTCATCAAAGAGTAGCTTAAAGTACACAGAATATGGGGTCCTGATATTTTGGTCCATTCTCCTTTCACAGGAGAACTGTTTTCCATATTTGTGTGTGTGTGTGTGTGTGTGTGTGTGTGTGTGTGTTTATAAGGAATGATGCATCAGAGTGGTACTTAAAATTCATGGTCATAAGAGATAAAGGGGCACAAGTAAAAGAAAATCTTTTCTTTATGCTTTTAGGCAGAACAACTTTTTAAAGCAACAATGAGTTACCTGCTTGGAGGGGGTATGAAGCAGGTAAGGACATAGTGTATTACTGGTCCTTCATTGACAGTTTGCAAGATAGTCATACTTCTTGAAAAACTCTTTCATCCCCCAATATATTGCTTTGACCAAAAGGTAGGGGTTTTTTTTGTTTTGTTTTGTTTTGTTTTTTTCTTCTAGACCTTTATGGAAATGGCTGTTCTTTCACTGTTTCAGAAGCATGGTTGATTGCTGAGGAATTCACAGTTAGCTAATTCTCCTAAAAGAACAGACTGTGTGACTTTGAAGCCAGAGTCCACCTAGAAATTGATATGAAATATTCCATGAGAAAATTTTACTTGTCATGAATTTTTCCTTGTCCCAACAGGAAGACAATGCTATAATTGAAATCTCTCTCAAGTTGGCCAGTATCTATGCTGCTCAGAATAGGTAAGTAGTTATAGCAGTTAGGGAATAACACTGTGGGCAGAAAATGCTGACCCGTGGGGTATTACATAATCATTTACTTCCAAGTCATCTGTGGTCTCCGGAAAATTGGGTGTCATACTCCCAATTGTCCTACTGCTCAGCTTTGCAATTTTAAGGCTTTTCCCATTTTGTTCTTGCTGTTTTTGTATTAGTCTGCTATGTGAGGCACAGTCCTCACACCTCAGACTACCCTGTGATAAAGCTAATCAGTTTTATGTTCTGGTTTGAAAGGAGATGGGATTTTAGAGTATGAACTGTAATTTAGCTCATAATTAGAAAGAACAGTAGAAAAGCTGTGGGCGATGATAGACTTTGAAGAAGGCACAACACTAATATAGGCATCAGTAAAAGAGGAAGTTAAGTATGAAGTTAAGTATTGAGAGTCACTGTGGGAATATCTTGTTGCTTATTTGTTATCCATTGTAGAAAATAAGTGCCTAAAACAATTAAAAATAATTGAAAAGGAAACAACTGACTTTTTAAGGCCTCGACAGAGGGTTTAGAATTAAGATGTTCTGTTTAAATGTCTTGACCACTGCCTTTAGTGGTTGTAGAGATGATGGTAGCTAGGTTTCTGGGAGAGAAAATAGCTAGACACGGGACCTTTGGATGAGTAAGTCAGGAAATGGGTGCTACTTTTAAAATAGTTGTTGAGCCTAAGTTATAAAGAAGTGATATCCAACTCTACAGGAAAGCTTTGGATATGAGCCAAAACCTGGGACTCTGACAGTGTGGCCCTTTCATTCCTGTCAGTCTCTAGGTGGAATTCAAAGATGAAGTAGAGCACACTGAAAACTCCTCTAGAGATAACTCTAGAGATTTATATTTTGAGGGTCAATATAGGGGGAGCACTAAGGCTAGATTCTGTTTGGATGTTAGTGCTATAGAAGTTGATGCTGGAGGTTCAGAGTGGCATATCAAGCCATATATTGTACAGAGGTGCTCATTGAGGCCACAAAACCTTGCACTGGTCCGTGCTGCTCTGGTCATCAGCTCCTTTCTTAGCAGGACCTGCGTGCATATTCTCCCTGTAACTTATTCCCACACTAAGTAGGCTAGGACTTCTGCAAGCTTTTGACTTAGGACTTTTGGGGAGCTTTGAGTTTAGCTAGTGCCAAGGAACATTGCAGCTGGGGTCAGGTTTCCTTAGAAGAGTATTAAACAGGATGAAATCTAAACTGGAATAAGAAGCCCACAACCAATAACACTGGCAAGTAAGATTCATTATTGGTCTTGTAGAGGTCAGAGCTATTGAGGTATCCATTAAATGATTAGTCTCTTAAGTTACTCTATACTTTGCAGAAACATGAGATTTACAGAAAAGCCATAGCTAGGTCCTGAGACTTAGAAGGTCTGATACAAGTAGGAAGGAGAGTTTTTCATAGACCTTCTGTTTTCACTTGGGGCCTTTTGTGGCAGCCTCCTTCTCCCTCATATCCTGGCCAGAGATGGTCCCTTCTCTTAAGGTTTGAGTCCAGTGTCAGAAGCAGACAGTTCTGTTCTTCTGAGAGCAGAGTAGAACAGCAAGACCATCAGAACACCTTTTGTAAAGTGCTAGAAAATAATGAGCTTTGTAGTGGCCCTTCTGGTAAGAATGAAAGCTGGGCTCCTATGTAGAGAAGTAATTTTCTGCTGTGCTCCTCTTTGTCTATGGAAATGGACAGCAGAGTGAATCTGCTTCTTTGGGTGCCCTCACTAGTTGACTGTGGATCCAGGGCTATAGATTTGGGCTAAATGTCTCCCCATACCATAGCTAGGAGTTCTAATTCTATAAGAGACTTCTTTTATCAAAGACCTAAACGTCGGGTTAAGTATTAAGTGATCCGTGCTTTCCAAACATTGCATGAGGGCCTAGAGTGGCTCCTCCTGTGCACGAGTGAGCTGATTTACCTCCAGTGAGGGGCCTGAGCCTCTGTGCAGGCTTGTAGCACTTTGACCAGGTGTGAGGAGTTCCCACATAGGGAATAATTTTGACGTGTAGAGAAATTGACCCATGGGAAATTCTGTTAGTGGGGGATGCTGAAAGATTATGGGTTACTCCAGGTATGAAAACTTTGGCAGCACTTTTTTATGTCTTAATTTATCTAAGATAGGTAATTCTAGGAAAAATAAAACTTACCGGCAATAGTAGAGTAATAGTCTGAAGAGATAGCAAGCAAGGTCCCTCTTTGTTTTACTGAGATGGAAAAGATAAGGTCGAAAGAAGAGTTGAGTTTAACAGCTGATTATTGATCTGTTTCACAGACAAGAATTTGCTCTTGCTGGCTATGAATTCTGCATTTCAACTCTAGAGGAAAAAATTGAACGAGAAAAGGGTTTAGCAGAAGATGCTATGTCAGGTAGGAAGCTCTTCTGGGTATGTGTCTGATCCACAAAGGACTTTACTGCTGTACTTTGAGAAAGAGAAAAATAACTACAGTCTGGAAGTGTTGGGTGTTATAAGGTCTTAGCAGAGGGTTTGAAATACTTTGTTTAAATGACTGGACTGCTCTTTTTTGGAGATAGAGTCTCATTATATAGTTCAGGCAGACCTTGGACCCGCAGCGATCCCCCTGCCTCAGCATCCCAAGTGCTGGGGTTGCAGACATGTGCCACCACACTTAGCTTTTGCTTTTTAAGCTCCTTGGTAACATTTTTCACTTTTCTTTTTTGGTACTGGGGATTAAACCAGTAGCTATCTAAGTCCCTGAGTTGCCCAGGGCTGGGCTCAAACTTGCTATTCTGCCTCAGCCTCCCCATTGAGATTGCACCTGCTCACTACCATGGCCAGCTGACATGTTCATAATTTCTCTCTCTCTTTTTGTATTTTTATGGAAGGGTCTACAGGGTGTTCAGAGTCTCACTACTAGATTGGACTTGTAGTGATCTGCCTGTTTATAGCCTCCCAAGAGCTGGGATTATAGGCATGTGCCACCATGCCCAGTGTCAATTTCTGGGGGTGGGGCCGGCACTTCAGGCCTGGGGATTGAACCCCTGGCCCCTGTGTCTGCTTGCAGGTGCTTTAATCTGCGGAGCTGTTTGGCCGGCACTCATAATTTCTCTCTTAACTTTTAGTTAAGCATATCTTCTAGGAATTTAGGGAGCTAAAAGGGAGGGCTCTTCTTTTATTTCTTAGTTCAGCTTCTAATCAAAATGCTTAATCATGCAGATTAAAGATAAGAATCTCATGTTTCTGTAGTTTATTCTTGCTTATGGAGGCTAGGAATAAGTGGAGCATGGAAGAAATTCTTGAACTCTTGGCTGTTTGGGTTTCTTAATTTAGTTTGAAGTATTAGGAAGTTTAGATTTGACATTCATTCTGTGTCTTGGTTCACTTATAGTATGTCAAGAGCTAATGAGACACTAGGGATACCACAGTCAACTGTTATCATCTGTAAAGTATGATACAATGAGAGTTTTCTCTGCCATTTGTTTTCTAGTTCTTTCTTGAACATATATAACGTTTTCTTCTGCATTGCTCTACTAAAGCCACCTTTATGAAAGTCACCAAATCCAGTCCTTACTTATTAGTAGCTACAAATCAAGGGATCTCTGTCTACTGCTAGAAACACTCCTCTTGGCCTCTGAGGCATCTCATTGTTTTTTTGTTTCTCCTTCCTGACCTCTTAATGGTGATGGGTCTCAGGACTACCAGTAGCCCTCGTCTGCGTTTCTTCTGCTTTAATGCCCCAGCAGATGGCTGTGTAGTTCTGTACCTTTAACTACAGTCATGCCTTGATTCATGAATACTTTTGTTTGTGAACCATTTGGTTTGCAAACAGAAACATTTGGCAAAATTTTATTTTCGTTTGTGAACTACGTGTCAGGTGACAAACATCTTTTCCAGAATCATGGAACAAATTAAATTCGTGAGCTGAGGCTCCCCTGGAATTAAACCTTCAACCTCAGTTTTTATCCAGACAGTTGACTTACGTATTTACTGATTCAAGAGGCCTTGCATTTAACCTCCAGAAGAGGGCTCTTGATTTCTGTCACTCAAACTTAATTCTCTATTGGTCTGCCCAGCTTAGTAATGGCACCACCAATTCACCAATTGCTTTGGTCAAGCATCTAAGAATTGTCCATGATTTTCTTCTTTCTCATACTTTATCCCTCAGCAGATTACATTGGATCGGCCATCAGAACACATTATCTTCTTACCCAACTGCTGTATTCTGAGTCACTAGTGTTTCTTGCCTGGATTCCTATAATTGACAGGTTTTCCTGTCTCTGTCCCTTTTCTACCTCACATAATTTGTCATCCATGCAGCAGAGTGATCTTTTTAAGACCTTAAGTGTCATGGTATCACCATTAGAGTGAATTTCCTCATGATGCCCCCATCTACCTCTCCTGCATCGTCTCAGGCTGTTATCCCTTTGCTCATTTCATTCTCACCACAGTGGTCTTTTTGCTATTGTTTGGCATTCCCCAACTTTTGATATCTCAGTCTTTTCTCTGTATTCCTTCTCCCTAGACACTCCTTGCTTGCCCACCCCCCTCACTTCAGGTATTTCTCTAAATACAGTATTACTTCTTTAGAGGCCTGCCTTGACTAAAACAATTGTCTTTTCCTAATATAGTTTTGTCTTCCTCTTTGACCTTTTCTTTTCTGATTATCCTTGAAAGTTAGAGGAGTGTGTTGTGTACTTGTGTTTGTATTGCCAATAAAAGTTTATTTTGTTCAAATGTGAGAGAGGGATTGAGAAGTTTTCTGTTTTGCTTATTGCAAAATCCTTGGTACCCAGGATAGTGCCCTGGTACATAATAGAGGTTTAGTAATTACTGAATGAAAGAACAAAGACTTAACAAAATCTGACAAGTAAATATAGTTTTATTGTAGTGTGGAACCTGCAAAAGATGTTAAGAACAAGTCTTACTGCCAAATACGTGAACTGTTTTGCTCTCTTACATTTAGAACATTGATACTAGTTTCTTTTCTTTCTTTTTTTTTGAGACAGGTTCTCACTATAGTTCAGGCCAGCCTTGAACTTGCTTAAGTAGCCCAGGCTGGCCTCGAACTCATGGCAATCTTCTGCCTCAGTGCTGGCATTACAGGCATGTGCCACCACACCTGGCTTGAAGTTAGTTTCTTAAGAATGTAAATCATTTTATTTCTTTTTTGTCTTTGTGAGACAAGAGTTTCACTGTAAGTTCAGAGTGGCTTTGAACTCACTTTGTAGCCCTGGCTGTCCTCAAACTAGTGGCAACCCTCCTGCCTCAGCCTCGAGTTCTGAGATTACAGGCATGTGCTACCTACCACACCCAGTATTTCTGTGTAGTGCAGGCTACCCTTGAATTTACTATCTAATCCAGGCTAGCCTCAAACTCACGATAATTCTCTACTTTTGGCTCCTAAATCCTGGGATTACTGGTGTGCAGCACCACACCTGGCTTGCACTAGTGAAGAGTGAGCACAGTTTTTGGTTGTATCTATAGGATGAATATATAAATAGTGGTATTTGTGGAGGCAAGTAATACTGTGATTACATAATTAGGTTTGCAGTTTTATGTACAACTTTTTGCTTTTTATGGATTAACTTGCTTTTTCAGTTGCTTGACATATTCTTCACTTAACTATAGTACTTTTTTGTTGTTTTCTCTATGGTTTCTTGATGACAGTGTCTTATTGTGTTATTTAGACTGAACTTGAACTGATTATGTAGCCCAAGCTGGCCTCAAACTCACTGCCATCCTCCTGCCTCTGCCTCCCAAATTCTGGGATTATAGGTGTGAGCCTTGGGGGTGTTTCACTTCAGATTCCCCTGGGGTCCGGGGAGCATATTGGCTCTCTGCTCATTGCCATGCGTGGCATAATCATCATTATGCTTTCTTGTTGAGAACCTTTGGTCTCTGGGTGTGATCTGTGTACCCTGGGGAGAAACAGTGGCAGGAATGAGGAACAGGTGGAAGGAAGATAAGAGCTGGGTCCGGTGGTGGCCTGTCTGTCTGGTTGGTGAAATGATCCCTAGCACAACAGTAGGGGCATTCATTTATATCTTTGTGAAGTTAGTATCACATCCCAGAAGGTTGTCTGGTGACTAATAGCGACATTAACCAGGCAGGATGCTTTTCTCAGGACTGAGAGAGCTTGACTGGTTTAGGCACTGAGGCCTAGTCCTTTTCTCACACATAGGACCCATTTTCAGCTTTGGAGACTCTCAGCTCTTTATAGCTCGCACAACTTTTTGATATTTTCATCTCCCTTGATTCTTCTCTATTTTTGTTGTCCTTGTAGCTTTTACTTGTTTCATCCCTGAACTTTTATTGTGATATTTTAGGAAGGAGTGGAGATAAATTCATATGTTTAATTCAAAATGGTGTATCTACATTTTAATCCAGTCTCTTGTTATTGGACCTCAGGGTAATGTCCAGACCTGTTGGTTTAAAGCACATACTTAGCACTGAACTTCCCCAAAGCAGCACATTTTAAGGCTGTTGAATATTGCTAAGGTGCATTTGTTTGACTTTCCCTTTCAGTTTTACTGTTTATTTACTTTGTGACTTGGTTGAATTTTTTTTAATTGCTGTGTTATGGATCTCAAGAGCAGCACTGTAGGATGTGTGAGTTAATATGTATAAAATGCGTAATGCCTAATACACAGTAGCCGCTCAAAAAGTTTTTAGTTTATTATTAGTTTTGTCATTTGGGTAAGGCCATGTGCCGCTTCTTCCCCAAACTCATTAATTTCTTTAGCTATTTAGCTGTGTGGTAAGATATTGGTAGGTTATGTGGTCTTTTTGGTAGGCAGTTAGTCTTACTTGTGGGCTGTTTTTGTAAGGACATGAATTCTTTGTGGTCCCCTTCATTTATGTTTATAAAATGATTGGTTTTCTGTTTTTAATAACGGGGGAATATGGAGCAAACATTTGTGTAAAGAGTTATAGACAGTGACACTACTACCAGTGCCCTGGAAGCTCGGTGTGTGCCTGACTCCAGTTCCGTTCTCCTTCCTGCCTTTTAGCTACTGCTCTACTAAGTACTGCCTCTGGCCTTTGCTTATCTTTAGTTTTACCTGTTTCCCTTAAGATGCATTTAGTTTTTCCATGAATAAGATAAATGAATCATACCATACTCTGAATTTAGAACTTTTTGTTGCTTGCATGAGACTATAATTAGATCTGAATTTTTTATGTCCTTTTTTTCTTTGAAATTTATTTTGGCATGAAATTGATAAGTATTTTTTCTTTTTCAGTGCTAGGAATTGAACCTTAGGCCTTATGCATTCTAAGTAGGCTTTTGACCATGGAGCTGCACCCTTGATGTCCCCTCCCCAACTACTTTCTTAAAAATGATGATAATCGTGGGCCAGCCAGATGGCTTAGCAGACTAAGCAGGCACAGCGACTGGTGTTCAAACCCCAGTGTGTTGTGCTGGCCCCACCCCTGGGGTGCACTTTGATATGTGCCTTGTAATCCCAGTGCTTGGGAGGCTGAAAACAGGAGGATCACTATGAGTCTGATCTGTGTAGTGAGACCTTGTACTAAACACATTAAAAAAAAAAAAAAAAAAGATAATCATTAAGAAATGTTGGTGTCTGTTGTTGTTGAGACAGGATCTTACTGTGTAATTCTGGTGTCTTTGTTGTTGTTGAGACAGGGTCTCAATGTGTAGTTCTGGTGTCTTTGTTGTTGTTGAGACAGGGTCTCACTGTATAGTTCAGGCTGGCCTTGGAACTTACTGTGCAGCTGAGATTGGCTTCTAAACGCCTTAGCCTCCCAGTGCTGGGATTAAACGCATGTACTACTACGCTTGTCTAAAATTTTGCTTTCTTTTAGGATTTTCTGTTCTGAATTTACTGTGTGGACTATGTATTTGAGTTATATATTAATATAGTTCACAAGTGCTTTCTTTGTAAAATTTGCTATTTTCTGCTCAGTTTTCACAGGAACTTTAATTTTTTCCCCACCCCCTCAATTTTCACATAAACTTTAAAGTTTTGGATTTTTAAAAAATCTTTTATTTATTTATTTGTTTATTTATTTGGTACAGGGTCTTGTTATGCAGCTCGGACTCTACTGATCCTCCTGTCTCAGCCTCCCCAGTGCTGGAATTACAACAGGCATGCATCACCACTCCCAGTTCCAGGGCTGGACAGCATGTGGTCTTTGTGCTTGCCAGGCAGGTGCTTAGGTCGCTGAGCTATCTCCCCAGCCCTGAAGTTGTTTTTTTAAAGACTCTAAGGTACTTGAGGATCAAATTATTGATTTGTATAATATTTATAAAGTACTGTTCAAATAAGAATATACCTTTATTGCACATAGCAGAAAATGTCAACTAAAATTAGGTTAAATAGTAAGGCCAGTTACTGTCTCTTGTAACTGGCAGTTGAGTGACAAAGACAGACCATTTTATGTGGTTCATCAGTATCGTGAAGGATCAGGATCTGCCCATCTCTCCTCACTGTCATCTCAGTGTATTAGCCTTTTCCTTGTGCTCCCTTTGGGGTTGAAAAGTGACTGTAGAAGTTCCCATGAATTTCAGCTCACAATGGCATTGTGCAGAGAGAGAGAAAACATCTTTAATGTTTCTCTTAGGATCAAGGCAGTCTTTCCTGAAGTCCCCAGGTAGATCTGTCCTTACTTTTCATTGGCTGGAATTGGGTCACAAGTCATTTCTAGCCTGTTCTTTGACAAGAAAAATGGTGTTATTCTGACTGGCTAAAACTGGTGAAAATCCATTTCTAACAGAATGGGAAGCCGCCTCTGCTGAGTTATGTGAGGAAGGAGTGGGCACAGCAAAAAATAGCTGCTCTGCCAGAAAAGGACTTTGGAATATTAGGGCTTCCACTGAGGAATGTGGGAGGGCTTTTCCTATAGTTTTCTTCATCTAAATGCAACAACTGTTTTATTAAATTTGATTCTCATTAGTATTTAACTGAACTATTTGCTTGTTAGTTGATTTTCACGTTATTTCCAGATATATAATTATATTGTAGAAGAATCATGACAGTTGTTTCCTTTCAGAAAGTTACACATCTTTCCCTTCCCCCTCTTTATTAAATTTAGCTTATTGGATGTAACTTTAGACCAACATTAAATAGTGGTATTAGGTAGCTTGTCATCTTGTTTAGTTCTGTCATGTATATATTGTTATATATCTAGAGCAAATCTGGTTTGCTTGTAGGTTAATTATTCAGTATACTGCTGGATAAGTTTTACTGCTGATAGTTTATGTAGAATATTTGCAATTGTTTTATTAGGTTAGATCCATAGTTTATTTCTCTTGTCATTTCAGGATTGAATTTATGAAAAAAAAAAAAAACATCGTATTTATGTAACAAGTTGAACTTACATTTTTTATACATGGAATGATCTGATCTGATCTCTTCCATGAAAGTTACTTATGACCCAGCTCTCCTTTAGAGTTAATCCTTTGGTGTCATTTTTCTTCTTCCTCTGTTACTTACACATTTAAATTTTTACCATTTTATTTTATTTTATTTTTTAATATATTTAGTACAGGGTATACAGGGTCTCACTGCACAGATCGGACTCAGTAATCTTCCTGTTTTCAGCCTCCCAAGTGCTGGGATTACAGGAGTGAGCTACTATGCCCAGTCTCAGTTGCTGTCTCAGAGCATTGGTATTGAACCCCAGTCCCTGCATCTGCCTAAGCAGGCGCTTTAGTCTGCTGATCTATCTGGCTGGCCTATATTTTCTTGATTTAATTTCAGTATCTGGGACAGTGCCAAGCACACAATAAACAACACAAACTTGTTGAAAAAAAATAAATGAGTGAAAGAATTTGAGATCTTTTATTTTCTTTAGAAGAAACTTTGTTAAAGAATTTTAAAGTGGGGCCAGGGAGAATGAGCACAGGACCTGAGTTCAATCCCTGATTCTACCAAAAAAAAAAAAGAATTTTAAAATATAATATACAGTATTATATATCTGAGATCATATTCCTTTTCCCAGGGTTTTTTTTTTTTTTTTTTTGAGAGAGGGTCTCACCATGTAGTTCAGGCTGGCCTTGAACCCTAGGCTGGGCTTGAACTCATAGTGATCATCCTGCCTCAGCCTCCCAAGTTGAGTTATAGGCATGTACCACCATATCTGGCTTTCCCAGTTCTTAATCTTATGGATTTATTTCTTTAAAAGTTAATAAAAGATTTTTCATCTTGATTCCTTCCCTTCCTACACTTGAAAGTTTTGTTATATTTTAAATAATCAAAATGTTTCTGGATGGTCAAAGTGTTTTGTTGAAATAATTGGCTTGATGAATGCTTAAAATCTGGATTCTGACTTGAGTCCTGGATCAGCTACAGATTCGCATTGGAGAACTTATTTAACTTCTCTGTTCTGTTTCTTCGTTAGTATAATAATAGAACCAACCACACAGAATTGTCGTGAGAATTAAATGCTTTAAGCTATGATTAACACACATTTGTAATGTAAAAGTTTTGTGGGATGAATATATTAATCTATTTTATTAAATGGCTTGGTTCCTGTATTTTATTGCTCTAAGTTTGTGAAGGATCTTCCTAGCTGGTCATAGTTTTTACTTGATTTTGTCAACATTGTTGGTCTTTTCAAAAAAGAACTAGTTTTATTTTATTTTTTGATCTTTTATTTATCTGATACAGGGTCTTGCTGCGCAGCTCAGACTCGTGGTGATCCTATCTCAGCTTCCGTAGTGCTGGGATTATAGATGTGGCCTGCACGGCCCAGCACAGCGTGTGGTACCCGGAATCCAATGTGGGCTCTTGTGCTTGCCAGGCAGGCACTTAGACTGCCAAGCTATCTCCCTGGCCCCAAAGAGCTAGTTTTATAACTTTCTCTCTTTTTTTGTAGTTAGGTAAAAATTTTAGATTTTTTTTTTTTAATGTATTTGGTACAGGGTCTCACTATACAGCTTGGACTCACGGTGATACTCCTGTTTTCAGCCTCCCCAGAATTGGGATTACAGGTGTGCACCACCACACCCAGTCTTAATGGCTGGCTCAGCATGCCGGGGGATCAAACCATAATCCTTCTGCTTGCCTAATTAGGCGCTTAGTCCACTGAGCTATCTTGCCGGCCTTAGTTAGGTAAAAAATTAAATAATGGATTTTGTTTATTTCTCTTTCAGCAGTGGCTTTTTTTAATGGTCCATCTGATCTGTCATAATCTGATACAACAGTATGGTTTAGTTTTGGTACAGTTGGTAATTAATACAAAATTAGAAGTCTTATCAATATAAGCATGAAAAGCAAAATGCTAATATTAAGTAATGTTTGTGTAAGTCATATTATTGACTGCAACGTGAAAGTAAAATTTATGCATATGATGTTATTATGTATGTAGGTATCTTATTAGAATAAGCAAAATGAAACTTTTGCTAATCTTCAAGGTGTGAAAACAAATGAACTTTGCAAAAATACATGTTCACATGTCTCTAAATGTGTATGCACATATAACATCAAATTCAAAAATTTCTCTTTTACACAGAATATGAATTATGTATGTGAAGATAAAGCTATTGGGAAAACCCATCCATTAAAAAACATGAATCAGAGGTATTTTTACTAGGCTATACCTCCCAATAGTAAAAACAAAATTAAAATGACATAAAGAGTAACCCTACTTGGAAGTGAAAAATACATTTCAACTTACCTTGTTTAATTAGAAGCTTAAAATCAATGACTTATGCAAAAATATATCAGTATTTTTATAATAAAGACTACAGAGACATAACTTAGATGTTTAGAAGTGACTGACTAAACACAACATTCTGGGGTATCTCCATGTGGGAGTATATTTTCTGGAAAATTTATGGAAGAATATTGATATCAGAATTTTCATTAAATTTATGTAGGTCTTTACTACATGGTGAATTTCCAAAATAGGCTTAAATATGTATAGATTTTACCCAGTCTGACTTCATGTAGTTGATAAAAAGTGATCTTTGAATGCTTTACCCACACTGCTTATGCACATAGATTTCCAAATCAGTGTGAGATCTAGGCCCATTAGGACTCACTGAAAAAAACTTTTTCCGAAGTATTTTGCTTGTGTAGGGTTACTCACTTGTGTGAGTTCATGTACTTGACAATATTTGTGTATAGTAAACCTTCCCACATTTTACACTACAGGTTTCTCCCCAGTGTGAGTTCTTTCTTGTCTTTGGTAATATTTGTGTATACCTTCCCACATTGTCAGCAATGGCTTTTATAACTGTAAGCTTTACCTACCATAAATTTTGGTATGTTATGCATTTACTTTTATGAGTTTCATAGTATTTTCTAATTTTTCTTATGATTTTTGGAATATATTAATTTCCAAATTTTTGTGAATTCCCTAAATTTTCTTCTGTTGTTCTCAATTTACTTCATTGTAACTGGCCAGTGGATTTGTATGATTATGGTCCTTCTAAATTTATTCAGACTTGTTTTATCTGTGTTCTCTTGTTGGTTGGAATGTCCTACCTGTCTGTTAGGTCTAGTTACTTATAGTGTCATTACTGATTGATTTTTCTAAAAAAAAAAAAAAAATTTCATTTGATCTGTTTAAGACGTTAGATATTTATTATGAGATACCAAAATTTTCTCTGTTTAGGATTTTGTTATGTTTTAGTTTTTACATTATTTGTTGTATATTCAAGTTTACTAAGTCATATTTCAGTGTCTTTTGTAGATTGGATTCTTTTAAAAACCTGAGAATCAACTGTCTTATTATAGAATTAGTATCCAAAATGGTGATTTCTACATTTTAAAAATATTTTACACATTTGTTACTTCTTTACTGTTTTCAGTGCCTCCCATAGGGACTTTTCCCTCGTCTCCTGCCATTTATGTTCTATATGTATGATTTTCAGTTCTATGAGTAGTAACCTAAAAATTTCTTCAAGACATGCTTAACTGATTATAAGAAGAAAATATGTTTTCGGATTTTTCTGTGAGATGAGATAAATAGAGTTTGACATTCTGCCTTTCATTTTTCCTTGTGATCTAGAAATCCCAATTTTTCTGTATGATCTGGAATTGTAGACTTAATGAAATTTATCAGAGATTCTGCAGCCATCTTATTTGCTTGTTTTGTAGGTAGCCTGTTTCCTCCTGCTTGGGTGGCTTGTAAGAAAGAAAACTTAACATAAGCATATGATAAGGAAGTTGTCTCCATTAGAATTCCCTGGTTCATGGTGAATGGTTTTAGGGCCAGGTCTCTTAAGCTTCATAGCTTCCTCAAGTTGTCTTCAATGGCTTTTTCCACTTGCTCTGGACCTTTACCTAAGATTGTCATTTATCTGAACACTTGCTTCTGTCTTCTTTCACATTTATCCTTTCTCCAGTTTTCTTTTCCATGTTGTGGGCATTTCTTCAATTTGTATTACACATTACTGATTCATTATTCAGAAGAGCCAGTTCTGTGGTTTTCTTCTTCAGATTTGTTAAAGAGAGGTTCAAGCATAAGTATAGAAAATTTAATACATAACCTGTTTACCCTCCCCTCAGCCTCATCAAATTTCAGTATTTTGCCATCTATGCTTCAGAGTGGTTGTTTTCCTTTTCTTTTTCTTTTCTTTTTTTCTTTTTTTTTTTTTTTTTTTTGAGGGGGAGTAAGTTTAAACTGTAGTATATCTTGCCTCAGTACAACTACTCTCTTGAATTTCATCTTGTTCATCTGCTTTTTATATAGTTAATGTGGCATCATGCCATACAGTTGTTTCTGCAATTTGCTGTTTTCAGTCAACACAATGTTGTTGAAGTTTGTCTTTGTTGATACTGAAAGCAGCTTTCATCCTAGCAGCCCTGTTTGCTTGCTAAAGTGCAGGTCGCTGAGGTGCGCCTGTCCAGAAGGGGTGCCTTCTTGTGATCCCGTGTCCCAGGAATGAACGCTGCATGGTCATGGTAGTGTACAGTACATTATATTTGGGAGTTCTGTTTGGCTACTCTTTGAGTAAAAGTAAGTTTGAAGAAATAAATGTGTCCCTTTCCCCAGGTTCAAGTGATTCTTTTGGGGCTTCATGTAAGCAACCTCATCTTATTGTCAGTTGTTATTAAACTATCTGATTTCATTTAACTTTTAGCAGTTTCTGTATTTCAAGAACTGTGTTTCAGCAAATTATTTAAATAAACAATACATTCTAAGGAAGGGAACTCTTTTTTTTTTTTTTTTTGGCTTTTTGAGACACTGTCTCGCTATACAGCTCAGACTGGCCTTGAGCTGACTTTGTAGCCTAGGCTGGTCCTGATCTCACAACAATCCTCCTGCCTCAGCTGCCTGAGTCCTGAGGATTATAGGAATGCACCATTATACCTGGTGGGGAGGTCTTTTTTCTGATACTTTATTAAATTTATGAAATTTTCTCTTGCATTATGCTAACACTTTGCTTATGGAGCCTTTTTATTTTCTGAGAGTTCTGTTATAATGTATTTTTATTTCTTCCTTGGTCATGCTTTTAGTTTAGGCTTTCTGACAGATATTTCTGTTTTTGCTATAGTCAGAATGTTGTATAAATTTATATGTATTTAAAAAATACTTCTTAGAAATATAGCTAGATTTACACTTCATTAATTATGCTGTTTTTTCCACTCTGGTTAATTGCCACTACTGATAACAGGACTAATAGTTTTCTACTAGAATTACTTGTTCATTTTTTTTTTTCTTGTAATTTAGGGAAGGGTCTATAGGGTGTTCAGGGTCTCAATACTAGAACAGAGTCATAGTGATCTGCCTGCTTACAACCTCCAAAGAGCTAGGTTTACAGGCCACGCCACCATGGCTCAGTCTCAGTTGCAGTCTCAGCACTCCCCACGGGCAGGGCCTGTATGGCAGGCCTCCGGGAATCCAACCTGGCCCCTGTGCCTGCTTGCAGGTGCTTTAATCCGCTGGGCTATTTGGCTGGCCCAACTTGTTCATTTTATTTTTAATATTTTCATAGGGTTTGTTTGTTTCTGGCAGTGTAACGATGGAACCCATGGCCATGCATGCTAGATAAGGACTCAACTGACCTGCATTTCCAGCCATATATTCTTATACTTTTGAAGTTACACTATTGAAAATATCATCTAATTATGAACTGTAGGGTCTGGGAGATAGTTCAGTACAGTGCCTGCCTGACGTTCTGAATTTGAGTCCTGGTACCAAAAAAGAGGGTAACAGAACATGTCTTTTCCCCCCTGTATTTAGGACAGGGTCTACAGGGTCTCACTACATAGATCAGACTCCCAGTGATTTTCCTGTTTTCAGCCTCCCAAGTGCTGGGATTACAGGCTCATGCCGCCGCATCTAGTCTCAGTCGCCTTCTCAGTGCGCCTTGTGGGCAGGGCTGGCACGGCATAGGGACGGAACCCTGCTTGCTGCACTCTGCCTAAGCAGGCACTGTAGTCTGCTGAGCTATCAGGCCGGCCCCAATAGAACGTATTTTTAAAAACTAATAAAACAATAGTAACATTTAAAGACAATACAAATATGAGCAATTGCTTTGAGAGTGATGGTACAAGGTGTGCTAACTGGTTACTTCGCTACAAACTTGTTTTGAAATTTTATACCATTATTTTTATTGTTCATTTTTCTTTTCGTTAAAGTAAAATTTTTAAAAAAGATAATACAAATTTCAAAAAGGTAATTGAGCAATCATTTTTGTAGTATATTCTATAATGTCTAAAGTTAACCATACATGTTCTATGTGAAAAATATCAGAAAAATATGTTCTGTGATATTTCGGATTTATGTGGAACAATCTTCATCTTTAAGTATTTTCAGAGAAAATGAATTTTAGTAGCTGTGCAGAATTCTAAATCCCAAATTTGTTAAAAATCAGCTATCTACATGTGGACTTATACTTCAAAGGAGTATTATGGAGATTTAGCTCATTCTTTTCATTTTATTTATTTATTTTATTTATTTATTTGTGTGTGTGTGTGTGTGTGTGTGTGTGTGTGTGTGGTGTGTGTGGCCAGCTCAGCCCACCAGGGGGCGGCCCTGGCTGGCATGTGGTGCTGGGGGATTGAACCGCAGTCCCTTTGCTTTGCTAAGTTTGTTCTAAGTAGGTGCTTTAGACCACTGAGCCATCTCACCAGCCCCTCTTTTCATTTTAATTGCCTTGTTACATAATAATTTATCTCAGAATTGTAAATATTAAACTGCTGTTTGATAAATTTTTGCTCAGTATTTAAATTTTTGAGTACTCATAGTAATTTTTTGTCTTAATCTTTTCTTTTAGTAAAGAAACATAGTGTCTTTACATAAGACACTTTGTTGGTATTATGTTTATTTTCCACTTACATTTACCCATAAATTTATACTTTAAATTTATAAAAATAATTTTCATGCATTGTTTATTTGAGCATAAATTTCTGAGATGTCTAAGACTACTAATTTGTTCTTTAAAAAATGATTAGTATTGACATTTCAAATTTGACTAAACAAGAGCAAGTAACTTGAGATTTCTGTTGAAAGAAAAGCTTCATTTTTTTTTTTTTACTTTATACTTTGGTGTTATACCAGCAGGTATCTTCATCCATAGCTACATGTTTTTAGGAGGTTTTTTTGTTTTGTTTTGTTTTGTTTTTTTAATGTAGTTAGTACAGGGTCTCTCTGCACAGATTGAACTCATAGGGACTTGTAGTGATTCTTCTGTTTTCAGCCTCCTAAGTGCTGGGACTAGGGGAGTGTACCACCATGCCCAGTCTCAGCCCCCATGTCAGAGTGCCCTGGGGGCGGGCCCAGCATGGCAAGCCAGGGATGGAACCCCAGACCCTGCATATGCCTAAGCAGGCGCTTTAGTCTGCTGAGCTATCGGCTGGCCCCCATAGCTATGTTTTATTTTAAACTCTCTCTTCAGTAATTGGTCATAGGTTTACTTAATAATATATCTTTAAATTGTGTGCTGTTTCTAAATTTTCTGAGAACTTTGAAGATAAGTAGAGGGTTTGCTGTGAATGATAGCTTTTTTAGTAAACCCAGCTAGAACTCTTCAGTTAGGCATCTGCTAATTTTGTTATATAAGATTCAAGGCAACCTGTTTTTGTAGTCCTTTATAGGAACATTTACTTTTTCTGAGTGGTTGGGATTATACTATATATTATTTTCTCCACATTATGTGGATCATTTTTCAGAAGTCTTTACTTGTGTAAGTTGATACTGGTTATACTGGTCTCTAGATCTTTCTTCAGTTATTTTTATGTGGTGGAAGGTGCTTTAAATTTATTGCTTTCCAGATAATAAAATACACAGTATTGATTGACAGACAGACACAGATATAGTGGCTCATTGTATATATCATTCCAGCCATTATTTTCTTGAAAACTGTATTAACTATTCTTTAAATTTGGTTTGAGGCTTTCCATTTGGAATTTTGAGCATTCTTTGTCTTTTTACTGTATTTTTTTTGTATCTTTTACATTAACTTTAGACTTTTGTTGTTAATTCTTTCTACTTCGGGTTTATGTTCATCTATTTCTTTTGATAAATAACTAGTTTCACATTTCATAGCTCTTTAGAATGTTAATCAACTTAAAATGTGTGGGGAGAAGTTCCATGATTTCAGCTAGTCCAGTGTGTCACTTAATTGGATTTTAAAACACCTAAATTGTCTTCTTTCAGTATAACATAAGTGACCTGAAACATTTGTGGCTCCTAGTAACACAAATGATGAGGGAGGTTAGCTAAGTGTTAGTTGCTTTCTCTAACATCGTCGTTACATCCCTACAATGTTCTTATTTCCTTCTTAGAAGAAGAAAAAGCCAATACCCACCTTCTCCTGGGCATGTGCTTAGATTCTTGTGCACGATACCTTCTATTCTCCAAACAGCCATCCCAGGCACAAAGGATGTATGAAAAAGCTCTGCAGATATCAGAAGAAATACAAGGAGAAAGACATCCACAGGTACCAAAGGAAACATAACCTTAAGAAATGGTGGGGAATGAAGGCAGGAGACAAGAAAAGGAATGTGGTAGGACTGTCCTACTACAAGGTTGTATATGGTTAGATTTCTGGACTTACGTGTAAACATAAGAATTATATAATTCTTTATGCCTATTTTAAAAATATATTTTGATTTTTTAAATTTTTTCATCATATTCTGTAGGGACTTAAAGTTCAGCATATCAATACTTGATGAAAAATATCTGTTCCATGTTATGCCTGAGATGTTTGATATTCAGACAGTGAGCTTAAGCTTAACAGCCTAGGTTGTATGGTAATAACAATAAGCTTCTCTTGTGGAGGGTTAACAACCTAAGTTTGCAGACCAAAATTAGAGAAAAAGGAGGGCTGCAAGGAAAGCCAACATTTTGGCCCTAGCCTTCCAAGGTCAATTAAGACTCAGGACATATGAGAACTTGTACTGTAATGTCATGTAACTCGGTAGTATCCCAAATTTTCTGATCAAGGAGATTATGGGGCCAAAGAGGAAAGTGATCGATGATATAGAGTGTGCCTAAGGAGAGTCATATGGAGAGAAAACATTTCTCAGGCTTTCACAGAGAGCACACTGGCCAAGCAATGGCTGTAACTCATCCACATGGCTGACACTGACAAAGGATCTACAATCTGAGGTACAGGATCTCAGGAAAAATCCTGAGGGGATTTCACTGACTTTATCTGACCCAAAAGCTACAACTCTTGTTGCATAGGTCTTGCTTTATCTTGGTCTTACTTAACCATCCAGCAGAAAAGTATAAAAACGAAGTATAAGAAGTAAAACCAGGGCTGGGGAGATGGCTCAGTGGAATAAGCACTTCCCTAGCAAGCGCAAGGACCTGAGTTCAATCCCCAGTTCCGCCAAAAAAAAAAAAAAAAAAAAAAAAGAGAGAGAGAAGTAAAGCCATGCTGTTATGTTGAGCTGTAGGGGACTCAGGTCAACAATTTCTGACACTGCCAGTCAAGTGGAAGACCCAACACTATTAAGGACTACTGGACTCTTTTAGAATATTTTGCTGAGTTAACATACCTATAATATTCAAATGATAGAACTAAACAAAAAAGGGGATACAGATGAATGTCCATTTTGTATCTGTGTATTCAAAATGGTTAGGATAGATAGTTACATTCTCTTAATGAATAGAGGGATTTGTTCTAATAGTGTTTGTAAACAGGATATTATGTCTGCATCTTGTACAGCAATTAACCATTAGGAAGAATGTATGCAATGTGTTAATTATTGAAACTGTCATACCAATTTGATTTGAAACTGTCTCATTGCTATTTGTCTCTCAATAAAATTATGGGGAAAAAAGGAGTAAAATACGCTAAAAAATACTAATTTCAAAAATAAAAAAAAGGGCCTGAAATAGCACTAACTGCAAACAGAATTAGTTGCTGTGTCAAGCCTTGTCCATTCACTTTGTTACTACCAGTCTGCCTGCACTCAATTATGTGTTTCAGAAGGGATTTGAAATTGCTCATCAGTTAGCAAGTCTGCCCAGAATGCATTGCGTGACTCAATGCATTGCACTTTGAGCAAGAGACCAACCTTTCTATGAGGCAGATCTAACCATGCACCTTGTGCTTCTGTATCTGTAGCTTTAGTGTATAGAGCCTGTGCTGAATGGACTCTGTAGACATCCCATTAACGTCTTGTAAGAATCAAGTTAATACATGAGTTTCCTTGCCTCCCTTGTTCCGCAGTTTAAAAAAGGAGTAAATATGGCCTGTGAGATAGCTTAGTGGACTAAGTGCAGGTAAGCGCAGGGCCTGGGGTTCAATCCCCACCACCACGTACCACACCACCAATCCTGTCCCTTGGTGCACTGAGCCAGCCACATAGACTGGGTGCGGTGGTACACGCCTGTAATCCCAGTGCTAGGGAGGCTGAAAACAGGAGGATCACTATGATTCTGAGCTGTGTAGTGAGTCCCAGTACCAAATACAAAAAAAAAGAATAAGAAAAACAAAGACTGCATTCCTTTTTTTTTTTTTTTTTTTGAGACAGGATCTTGCTACATAGTTTACCCTGGCCTTCAATGCCAGCACCATGTCTGGATGGCATTAAGTTTTAAAGCACTGGATCCCAGTGGGGTCGTGGCACAGCACCTTCCTAAAAAGTGTGAGGCCCTGAGTTTGATTCCCAGTACCAAAACAAATTTTAAATACTTGTGTAGTGTTACAGAATGTAAGCACAACATGCAAAACTTTGTGTTGGAACACTAAGTACATTGAATTGAAATCTGACTGTTATATCAAAGTAATTCTTATAGGTAAAGAAGAGATTGTTTTGTCTATGAACGCTTCCAGCCACAACCTAAGACAGTTTTTAACTTTACTAAACATAAAATGTTTGGGAAGATAATTAGAGCTATGAATTATGTCTAGGAAAAGAATATTGGACATTTTACCTAGTGTGTTCTAAATTTTTTTTTATTTTTTTATTTTTTTGAGGAACTGGGGATTGAACTCAGGCCCTTGTGCTTGTCAGGGAAGTGCTTATGCCACTGAGCCATCTCCCTGGCCCCAATAAGAATTTTTTTTTTTTTTGCTCCGAATGCCTTCAGGGCAGGTTTGGCTGGCTTGAGTTGTGGGGCTCCAACCACAGCAACCTGAGCCTGACAGCTTTGTTGAAGGAGCCACTTAAAGAACTGAGCTAAGGGGCAGCCTCCCCCCTCCCCCAGTGTGTTCTAATGAGACTTCCATGAAGATAAGATAGCAAGCACAGAATTCAGATTACCAAGTATTAGAATCAGAGTTCCAAAAGCATAGCTTCAATGGAGGGTAAAGTGTAGAAGCTTAGGGGCCGGGGAGATGGCTCAGTAGAATAAGCACTTCCCTGGCAAGTGCAAGGGCCCGAATTCAATCCCTGGTTCAGCCAAAAAAAAAAAAAAAAAAGTAGCTTATCTCCTTTCTCAGTACCAAAATTTTAAATACTTTAATGAGACTCTTCCTAAAATAGATCTTTCTTTTTATTTCAGTGAGCCTCAAAATCACCAGCAGGAATGACATTATAATAAGGTTTTAGAGGCAGACAGATGCTAAAGAGGTTGGCTTCTCAAAATTATGGAAGCTTTAGTCAGATTTTTTTTAAGACTACCAAGTATTTATTAAGAGAAAAAAAGCTTTGTCTAAGTGTCATAGAAGGAGGTCCTGCATGGTTGACCCTGGGGAGCCAGCTTCTCAAGAGAGTTTATCAATAAAACCATGAGGTGAGGTGGTTTGAAATGAGTCAGAACTATAGTTAATTAGTAATATTACAAGTATAGTTGCTTAAGTAATATATTGATCCAATGGAAAATCACAGGGTCAGTTTGAAGTGGGACAAAACTATGGTCAACCAATAAGATGAAAACTATAGCTACTTAGATGATATTTATTAAATGAGGAAGCATTTCAAATGGGGAAGCAAGTCACCTAGCAAGTACACATGGGACAAGCAAGGACAATCCTGAAAAGGGTGGGTTCTGAAGGTTTTGATCCTATACCAAAGGTGATCGATGTCTTTTTTTTTGTCTTTTTGTGACAAGGCTTTACTATGCAGTTCAGGTTGGCCTTGAGCTCACTTTGTTGCCCAGCTTGGCCAGGGCAGCTATCCTCCTACCTCAGCCTCTAGTGCTTGCATTACAGATCTATTTAGAATATCAATCACTAGTATTCTTCCCTAGGGGAAGTGTATGGGCATAGTCATTCCTTTGTCCTGAGAGCTGAGCTTCAACAGGTGCATCTTCAGCCATAGCTGTCTTCTGCACTGCATGACTCAGTTAAGTAACTTAGCTGTCTATAATACCAGTGATAGAAGGGAGATGCCAGATACTCCTAAATTCATGATCCCTGATGTCAAAGAATGAATTCTAAGGAACAACAGAAGCTGAGCAGGAAAATATATTGGGAAAAGGAATGGGAAATAAGAATAGTTCCTGAATGAGCTGCCCGTCTGTTAGAATTTTTTTTGCCTTTTCGAGTTTCTAATGTGATAATTAACACTGCTTACCTTAACCCTAATTTCTGTGTTTGTGTCATTTGTCAGAGTTGAACTAATACTGCACACTGTACTGAGTAAGTGCCTGTAAATTGTTAAAGGTTGGCATCCCTCCCCTTCTGTGGAATGTTAGGAAAGATAAAGTTGTGTTGTACTCACAATGTAACAAATGTTAAATAAGCAGTCTGTATACATTTTTTTTTTAAAGCTAGATTTTTTTAATCTACAGACAATTGTACTGATGAGTGACCTGGCTACTACATTGGATGCACAGGGGCACTTTGATGAAGCCTATGTTTATATGGAAAGGGCATCAGAACTGGCAAGACAGATAAATCATCCTGAGCTGCACATGGTACTCAGTAATCTAGCTGCAATTTTGATACATAGAGGTAAGTAGCAAAGGAAACTTGACTGGCTTGCTTTACAAAGGGATATTACTGAGTTTATAAATTAGTGAAAATGTATTTAGGGAGGGCGAGGAGCAGTGAGGAAAATCCTAACTTAGGTTGGTTGAAGAAGGGTAGAAATAGCATGTTAGGGTTAAGTACCATTTTTCCTAATCACATAACGTGTATCTGCAGTAGCCTGATGAATTTATAGTTGATAGAAAACTCTGCAATGATAGCATCTGAAGTTCTTAAGTGTTTGCACCTTGCTGTTTCTCAAACTTTACTGGAGAAGCTGGGTGTGACAGAGAGCATCAGTTTAACAGACGTTTCTGAGGGTCATCACTCTACAGTGTACTGCTTAGGGCCTCAGCTGTCATTTTCAGCTGTCATATAGAAGGCCATTGGTTGGTTGAGTGAGGGCCCCAGTGTATATCAAAAAATACACAGTGAGGAATCCCACAGCACTCAGGTGATTTGGAGTTCTTATACCTGGGTCAGATCTGGTCTAAGTCAGCTTGTTAAACAGGCCTGCAATGAAGCAGGATCCAGTCTGTCACTCAGTATTAGCGTACAGGAAATTAGACCTGAATCCCCATTGGTACTAGCTTTTCATAGTCATGTTGAAAACACATTTTCTTCTTTTTCTTTGGGTTATTTTAGAACGATATACACAAGCAAAAGAGATCTACCAGGAAGCACTGAAGCGAGCAGAGCTGAAAAGAGATGAGGTTTCTGTACAGCACATCAGGGAAGAATTGGCTGACCTGTTGAGAAAAAGTAGATCTCTGACTTAACTTAATCAAGTTCTAAATCTATTTTTGTTGTAGAGAAGGTAATTTCTGGTAACCAGCAGGAACAGTTATTCTGATGTCTGTGGTGTCCAGATCAATCGTGTAAATCCTTTGTTCTTGATGTTCAGGGTTCCTCCATTTAGCCTTGATGAAGGACAAGTTGTATATACTGCCACTTTGTTTTTGAAGGAAGGATAACTTTGACCCAACTAATTGTGACTTATGAGGACTGATGTTAAGTGATGCTTTCTGTTGTAACATGGTTAGGTGGTATTCATGCTCGTTTAATTACAGACTGACATGGGCCAGTTTTCCTTTGGGGTGGGATATGGTAATTATACTTGTTATCTCTACCGTATGATTTTGGTTTACTGATTTACTACATTTCTCTTCATCAATATCTGGCAGACCAAAATACTTATCACATGGCAAAGGGGAATTATGGTGAGTTATTTCTCTTACATTCTATTTCACGAAGCACAGTGTGGGATTTAATGCATGAAGCAGTACCACCAGCACTCCACATGAAGTTTTAAAATGGACTGGGCACTTGTGAGTATAGTACCCACTTGATTATAAATAAAAGTGAACTATGTGCCTGGTTTTATGTAGCTATTAAAAATGGTGGTGGTGGGGATAATATGACCTCTTACCTGTTAGAACTGTCTGAGCAATCATAATTCTTTATAGCTGTGGTGACAAGCGGTTCTCTTAAAGATACACCTAGACTATACTTAAGAACTTAGACCTTCTGACTCAAATTAGGGCCTTACAGAACAACCAGTAATTGTGATGTGTGTTGCTGGCATAGTAGAGCCACTGACTAGATCCCTATTAGTCCTAGATTTTTGATTTTGTGATTTGTATCCTCACCTGTGAGAAAGAAACAAATTTCTTTCTTAACCATGGAGGAAGGAATCTGGTCATACGACTTTAAATGAACAGACCACTTTTTGAAAGATTTATCACACTGCCTCAAAATATGTAAATATAAGATACACAGACTGATGCTCTTACTACAGCAGTCTTTTCAATTAGCCATTTGTTGGGGGGGAGAGGCAGTTTTTCTAGGTACTGCAAAGGAACACTGATTGTGTGTGTGTGTGTGTGTGTGTGTGTGTGTGTGTGTGTGTGTGTGTAAGGTACAACTGGTGAACTGACATTTTTGGTCATGTATATACTGGAAGAATCTTCATAATAAACCAGAAACTCTACAACAGTATTGTGTGTATTCCAGTAATCTTTGAGTTAGTGATAAAAAATAACTTGAATAAAAACAAAATAATAGAAACCATGAAAGTCAAATTAAGAATTCGACTAGAGCTAGAATTTTATATTTTACAGATATAATTTTTTTCTGCTTTTTATCTAGGCTTACTGCTTACCAACCAGCTAATTCCATCAACCAAATCTAAATCTGAGATTATTAGTTTCCAGTGTAATCCAGTCTTTAAAAAAATGAATGTCAACCACTCACCTTGTATGCTGAGAATGTTTACTTTTTCACAATTGCAAGAGTTACTAAAACTTAAGGTTTTTATTTAAGTTTTTTGTCCTTCACAATGATTGAGCTTATAATCTCATTTCTGGAAAAACTAGTAGTTTTCAAAAAAGAATCTCTGCATGTGGATATTCTCATTGGAGTTCATTTGCACTGGTGTAAACCAAGGTAGTGAAGCAAAAGGAGCATTGATTGCTTTTACTGATTGGTTTGAACTAAAACTTGTTTAAAATAGTATAAATTTCTGAACCATATTGTCTTTGGAGTTTTCAACATTTCACAATTAAAGCATTTATCAAATTCCCAACTGTAAACATGCACTGGAAAATTGTAATGTTTTTATAAGCAGAATTGGGAGACCTTAGTTTACTTCTAGTTGCTAAAGAATTAGGCTTACAGATACAGCATCAGAATGCTGAGTGTAAGCTAGCAGAGGTATGCCTTGGTTTGCAGCTGGCTTTGGCAAGTCATCAGCCACTGGCTGAGCTATGTTTGCCATTGGCAGCATGGTAAGACGAACTTCTACCCCTTTCAGGGTTTGTCCCATAAATAAGGAAGCTGTATAAAATTCTGTCCTTTCCTCAGTTTTAAGCAGTGATATACTGCATTTTATCTCCTATTATGAAATCTCTTCTCCAGATAGTAAGAGGTGAAGTAATCACTTGATTCCTGTGATGAGGGTGGAGTAGTTAGCTTCAGCTTACCTTGGGGGCCTCCACTAGAACTGCAAAAACTAGAACTGCAAAAGTAACAAGTTAGGCATTGATTGATTTAGAATAGATTAAGACCCTCAGGGTTTTAGAAATTAACTTGTTCTCCTTTGGGGTCAGTTAGCAATTACTAAACTCTAGAATTGTCAGTACCTGAAAATAATAGGAGAAAACTATTGAAAACATTTAGTCATCAGTTTTCATTCACGTTATAATTATACTTGAAGGGCCAGGGATTTAGTGGTGCAACACTTGCCTGGCAAGCATAAGGTCTGAAGTTTGATTTCTGGTACTCGCAAAAAGAAAAAAATATGTAATTGTAAATATAAAAGTGTCAACTTTCCAAGTAAGAGGAACTCTGACCACTTTGTTTTGAGACCCTCAAGTGTATAAGAGCAGAACAGTAACAAGCAGAGAGGCCTTGACTCTGGACAAAGAGCAGTGGCCTGTGTTTGTCACTTAGTGAAGTATATGATAAAGCATTAAGCCTATCTTCATCTGTAAAACAGGGATTAGACACCAGTGCTACTGGTGATAGGAGGGTGTCAGTGAGTAAAACTGCTTCCTTAAGAGGTTTGAGTACTTTAAAATTTTGGTTTACTTGAAAGTCTGTAAAGTGCTATTTTTTTAATGATCCTGAGAGACTGCTATTTTTGCCCTTTCCAGTTGTGAGTGGCCTTCTCCCAAAATTGTTAGTATCTATATGCTAGTGAAAGATGCTTAAATGCTATAATTTGTATGAAAAATCTGAAAGTTCAACAAACAATTACTAATGATGGATAAAATGGAGCCCCTTGTGCCATACTTTAGAATGCAATCCTTTACATTATTTGCACTTTGCAGATCTGTGAAATGAAAATATTAAACAATGAACTCCTGCCCCAAGGAAGGAAGAACAAGTAGGTGCTAACAAAGAGGTGGGAAAGATTTGTTCCAGGATGCAGTACCAAAGCAAGTCAAACAGCCCAAGATAACATACAGATTTTCTTTTAACTCAACCAATTATATGTATCAAATTGAAGAAAAGTGTTTCTCCTTTGAAACCTGAGACACCAAGAGTCTTAAATAACAATCTATTATAGCTATGGACAGGGCAGTCAAATTTATTTTGAAACAAAAGCTTTGTTGGGCTGCATCAAATGCAGAAGAAAAGGAGTACTTAGGGGCATGGTTAAATTACCAGTGTGCATAACAGTGAGGTATGCCTCAAATAAGCCTTTAAAACTTTAAAAACTGAAGTATAACATACCCATGCAATATTTTTCAGTGCTACTAATGAAAAAAATTAAAGCCAGCACTGGAAATTTACAATATGGCAGAATTTTGTTGCTCCTACCTTTTGACCCTGATGTACAGATTGTATAGCAGGGTTTGTGTAAAAAATTAAACATTTTTCCACAAGATTTTAAACATCACTGGGAAGCTGAATTTAGAGGAAAGGAAATCAGATAAAAGTACAATGCCCGTGACAGCCATCATGTAAATGGGCTGTGTGAGGTTGTTTAGAAGGCAAGGGTTAAAAAGGTAGACAAAAAAGATTTTTAAAAATTACCCCCGATGTTGATGTGTTGATTTGAACATATAAGTACACCAAATACTACAGCAAGGGGATACACTGCAAAAAGGTCATCTATTTACAGAAAAGTGATTTTTCTTTTTCTTTACAAACTGATGTAAGAACAGGAGTTGTCCACTTTTTAAAAACTACATTTCAACCCTCCACTATTATAATCCATTGAATTGCCTTGTATGAAAGGCAGTTCTTTTATTTTGTCCCACTTGACTTTCCAAATTTCCATCATTTCTTCATCTCTGTGGCCCTGGCTCTTCTGAAAAGTCTTTGGGTGCAGTCATAGGAAGGCCAGGTTTTAACCTGTAATTAAAATGCAATCACCAAACACTGGAGCGCTTTCTCTGGGCCCTGGCCCAAATAATCCACTCTGCAGTTCAGTCATCACTATCCGACAGAGTCTCATATTGTGCCGAGAGCAGAGGGGCAGGCTCCCGCTCCCAGATCCTTGTCTGTTGGTGAGGGGTTGCTTGGTTCACAGCGGAGGGGGCACATGCAATTGGTGTTGGTGGTGTACTGCTGAGCATCCGCATTGTCAGAGGATTATAGGGAAACTGAGTTGAACCTGACAAAAGAAAAAGTAGGGTTTCAGTGTTACAAGCATAATCGATGTTTCATCTAATCCAACCATTACAGGATGGGGTAGCACAGGATTATTCTAGTAAAATATCTGTTACACAATAAAAAATTAATACAACATAGAAAGTCTGAGTTTTCACCACTATGGAACACAAAGTCTACATAGGACAAGTAACACTGAATAAACAAATAGAGAGTTGCTAAGCCCACAGGAGAAATGCCCAGAGCTGGACTAAATGAAACTATGGAGTATTAAGCTATAACTGAAAGTCTGGTTACACCAAGATCTCCCTTGACTTTACACAAGAAATGGAGTACAATTTTCACAAGGGGGGATACCCAGGAATGTCTATAGATGGAGAGGCAGCAATATGTGTGTGATCTAGAGAATCTCACTGAATAGATCTACAAATAGGACCCATTAAGTAAAAAGAACACTACGACCTTTTGAGGATTTCTAGACAGTTAAACTGTCCCTAGAACAGCACCTATAGTTTGAGAAACTAAAAACATTTAATCAAGTAATGGTCTGTGTGGTCTCATAATAATTCCTTTACTAAGATATGGAGAAGCAGCAATATTCATTTAAGTCATATATTCTCAAAATAATATAAAATTTAGGGGAAAGCCTTAAACTGTATTAGTATAATGGTTTGGTCTTGTTTTTTTGAGACAGGGTCTCACTGTAGTTCAAGCTGGCCTTGAACTCACTATGTAACCTAGGCTGGCCTGAAACTCAGGGAGATCCTCCTGCTTCTGCCTCCTCAGTGCTGGTATTATAGACATGCACCACCATGCTCAGCTCATTTTTTTTATGTTTAAGGGAGAGTGGTCAGTTAAGGCTTTTTAAAAATGTATGTGACATAATGTATATTTAACCTGCTAAGAAAAGGACAGCAAAAACTTGTCTGAAACCTTAAAATTTATAGCAAGTATCCCAGGGTTTCTTTGAGTTTGTTTTTTGTTTTTTGGGTTTTTTTTTTTTTTTTGTCGTTTTGAGATAGTCTCACTATGCAGTTTAGGCTGGCCTTGAGCTCACTTTGTAGCCCAGGCTGGTCTGTAACTCCTAACTCAGTGATCCTCCTGTTTCTGCCTTCCAAGTGCTGGGATTATAGGGGTATACCACGCCTAGCAAATATCCTAGTATCAGAGTTGTAACTTTACAAAAAAGTACAAAATGGAGAACATAATGAACCCATGGATGATGTTTTTTAAACTCTTCTAAATCTGATTTAGATTTTTTGGTGTTTTCTTGAGAGCTTTATCTAAGAATATTCATATGAAAGGTAAAGTCACCTTGGGAGGAAGTAGTATTTAATAGGTTCTACTCCTGAAAGAACTGAAACCATAAATTGATGCTAGCTACCAACAAGCATAATACAGAAGTGGGTAGAATGGATAAGATCTTTTCATAGCTGTTTGTTAGACCTTGGATCAAAGATTGAGATTACATTAACTTATTAACTTATTCTGCAAACTAGAATCTATTAATGAGTGATACAAAAACAGGAATATCATTTTCCAGACTATAAGCATTACTGATTTGTTTGAGGAACTAGTAACAAAGTATTGAGATGAATTGCTTTAAGTTTCATTTTCTACCAGGTAAACCCAGCTCTTTACCTGTAGAAGAGGGCCTGTCCTCCCAGGCCCACCCTGGTGTCTGCCTGTGGTAATCCCCCTCTGAGTGGACTGAGGAGACAGAGGAGGGTCGCTCAGCTCCCAGGTAGCCCTGCCCAGGAATGGGGGACTTAGACTTCCTGTTGCTGGACTTGCTGATGAGCTTTGGTTTGCAGACGCCTCCTAAAAATAAAATTCAAGTTAAATTATGCTAAGTGATAAAGCAAAATGATAGTATAAAGACTCCAGATCCTAATAGGTGATGAAATAAAAATAGTGTTTAAAAACTCCAGACCCTAATAGCTGATGAAATAAAAACAGTGTTTAAAAGACAAATTCATTTAATACAACCCCAGCAAAGGGTTGCATTTTCAGACTAAAAAACTCTGGCAACTGAGGAAACACAATTCTGAAACATAGAAGCTTCTTTCCTGGCTAACAGAAGCTGTGCTAAAGGAAAGAAAAAAAATTAAATGACAGAATATTAAATCCTTACTTCCTACCTACTTCCCTGAGCTCTGTCCCCTAAATCAAAGTAAGCAAATAGGCATTAAAACACTGTATTAGCAAGACCTCAGCAGAGACTCAGTAAGTCTTGGTGGCCCTTTGTATTTTAATGAAGCTCACAGGCATGAGATATTCTTGACTGGGTTCTGGGATAGAATATTACAGATCTCAAATGAGATAAGCGCTCTTGTCCCTAGCACAGTTTCTCCTCGGCCCCAGCAGAACAGTATTAGCATATCCCACATCCAGTACCAGTGTCACTGTAATTCACTAATAGTCACCAGTATTACACATTAAACACATACTTTAAATCCATAAAAACTGGCATCTAAGGATGAGGGGAAATTATTACTATTTTTTAAATTATTTGGTACAGAGTCTCATGACACAGCTCAGACTCGTAGTGATCCTCCTGTTTCAGCCTCCCCAGCACTGGGATTATATGCGCCCTGCGCCCTGTCTGGGTCTACAGCAACACCCCCTTCCTACTTCCCCGTGGCATAGAAAATGTTTTTTTAGAATACCTGGTAAGTTGCTAAGTTTTCAAGCTGTGTGTAGCGTTTTGGGGTTTTTTTTAAAAGAACTTCTCATCTCACTTTATGCAACCATAGTGAGATCTTTTGAGGATAACAAAGAAAAATAACACTAAAAATAAATACTGCTTTCAGGTAATTTTTTTTTTTTTAAGTAGAAAAGGTACTTTCTCAAAAGATTAAGAGACAGGTCATATATGAACATTAAAAGTTAAGTTTTCTGTTTGCTTGGTTTTAACAGGAGGTTAAAAGGATCAAACTCTAGTCTTCTTTTCTGACCTGTGTGAAAGGTTGCTTACCCCACAGCAACACTAGCTGCCTGGGTTCTGTAACTTCATGGACTGGGTGGCACTGGTTTCTTTCCCTTTTTTATGGGTTAAAATTACATTAAGCCTATAATTTTTTTCCTGCAGTCTTAAGTCACTTTTGTTCAAAAACAACTTGTGATTTCACTACAGTGTATGGTAAGAACTAGATACAAACAAAAATCTGGTTCCAGGGCAGTGATTTTGAGTAAATTTTATTTCTGTGCAGGTAAAAAATATTTTAAAAATCTAAAAGGAACAAAAGTCACTGAGAAAATGGTTATCTCATTGAGGCATCAGAACTTGGCAAATAAGTTTGCTTCTTCCCCCCACCCCCCAAAAAAGGTAGTAGAACACTAAAATGAAAACTCTTACCTGAGAGAGGTGATGGGTCCCCTTCATCCCTCCGTGTCTCACTGCTGGTCATAAGTGAGGTGCTGGCACTACCTGGTACTACTCCCACAGGCTGAGATATGACAACTCCATGATCCTCAACTTTGTCATCAAAGCTTCCCATGAGGGCCTTCCTGATAATGTCTTCTAGGCCCAGATTACTGGCAGGATCAGCAAAAGAATGGCTTCTAGAGCTAACTGCACCTAGAAGAACACATTTCTGCTTGTTTCAGGATACAGGGAAGTGAACAGACTGCACACACCCTTCCAGCCCACTGAATTCAAGTTACCTAGAATACCCGTGAGGGTCAACACAGAGGCTATCTCCATCCACAGGTAACACAAGGAATCTGCCTTCTCTGGGAATTTGTTACCCATGCTTCCATTAGTTAATTTACCACTTTTGTTAGTTTCCTACTATCTATGCCATTCTTGTCCTTTACCAATTTTGATTCTCTCTTCATTTACCTTTCAGTGTTTATTGAATCTCCCCATCTGAGCTGTTGACTCTTCCTGACTATAATCATTTTTGCATACTGGAAGAATCCCCTGGTATGCAATCAGTACATTACTTTTTGAGTTGAATACTACGATACCAAATCAATAGTGGTAAATGACATTTTTTTTTTTGGGCAGAACCGGGGATTGAACTCAGGCCCTTGCGCTTGCCAGAGAAGTGCTTATTCCACTGAGCCATCTCCCCGGCTATGCAATTTGTTTTTTTTTTTTTTTTTAAAGACATATTTTGAGTCTTACCTGATGTAGTAACTGCTGGCAGATTGAAGATCTCAGTTCCTGGCTGTGCAGCTGCTATATTTAAACATATATTTCAGTTAACTGAGATGAGACAATCATGTATGTTGATAAAGTCTCAAAAACTTCCTACAGTAAAATTTCTGTCCATGATTTCAGCCTTTATTTTACATCTGTTACGTGGAGATAAAATGAAATCTTTTTTTTTTTTTTTTCCGAATGCCTTCAGGGCAGGTTTGGCTGGCTTGAATTGGGATCGAACCACAGCAACCTGAGTCTGACTGCTTTGTTGAAGCAGCCACTTAAAGGACTGAGCTAAGGGGCAGGCCCCCTGAAATCATATTTCTTTTTTCAAAAAAGGAAATTGGGAAATGAAAAATTAGGTGAGGCAGAAAACAAAAAACAAGTACTATAAACTCTCAAAAGAGATCTTGCTCTTCTGGAGAAAAAGAGGAAAAAGATCATTGTAAAAAGAGGAATCCTGGCTTCCTAGTAAAATAGAAAACCTCAAGCTCTAACTTGATTCCTAAAGTACCAATGGATTTTAAATTAGAACCAGGGGAAAGCTATGTTAGTTATAATATGAAAAGGACTGTATTTTTGTACTGTAACTAACTGGAAGCTATTCTTTCATTCTCAGGATATTCCCCGGATAAGACAAAAGTTTTGCCTGATTCTTTCAGTCCTGCTGTGAAACTTGTAATTGCAGTTTGAATGAAAACAGGCGACCTGGAGATTACAAAGCATTTTGTGCCAGGAAGGGAAGGAATCTGGGGACATAAAATGTTTTTCCAGCTTCCAGCTTGATGCTTTAAATTTTTAAATGAAAAAAAGAATGCAAGATATAAGTGGGTTCTTAAACAAATGAATGAGGTAAAATTGCAGGAGGATCAACTCTTAACCTAAGGATGAGAGCCATCTGTGAAGATGTGAGAGTAAGGGTGCCTAGAGGCTGATATTCTTTATCAGGTAGATTTGAGACAAGAGGAGAAAAATTTTTCAGGAAACATAAAACAGTAACTATGGATGACAGTCTTTGTTACAAGCCTATTAACAGTGAATAAACTGAACCTGAAATAATTTAGCATTACAGTTCTCACAGAGTTTGTGGAATAGAACTCATTACCTATTTAGCTATTATTGGTTAAATCTTAAATTACAGTAAGGGATTTCTTCTTTTTTCTTTTTTGTACCAGGGATTGATCTTAGGACCTTGTGCTTGTCAGGCAGGTGCTTAAGCTTCTGAGCTATGTCCCCAGGATCCAGGGCCTTTACACTGAGGTATGTCTCCAGCCTTTTATACTTTTTGGTTAAAAGAGATGTTTTCAGGCCAGTTAAGACAGCTCACAGCTCAGTGGTGTAAGTGCCTGCCTGGCATGCAGAATGTCCGGAGTTTGATCCCAGGTACCACAGAAAAAGAGAAAAAAAAAAAAAAAAAAGAAAAAAGAAATAAAAGAGACAGAGACAGAGGAGAGAGAGAGTGAGCTCCATGAGTTGTTCAGTTGTCCAGACTGGGCCTTTTCCCTCAGCATCCGAAACTGCTGGGATTGTAGGTGTGTGCCACAATGCTTGGCTTTTTTTTTAATTTAAAAATTTAGATAGTTCCATTAGTTCAACCAATGGTAAGACTTAACATTTATTCAGAATGTATCTTATTGTTTTCTAAGCCCATACAAATCATAACCACATGGTAACTTGGTAAAAATGCACAATGTCTACATTCTTGGAGCACTATAATTCATATACTTAATAAGTGCTCAAATGACTATGATGTACGTGTATTAAAGTTTGAGGACCCCTTGTTTAATGAAAGAACGTGACATTCATGAAGGCACTGAACAGGCAGTGGATAACTTATTTTAGGATAAATGAGCAAGATGAGAATAAATGAGAAAGATTTTGAGCTGAAAGGATAATGTTTACAATGTGTCCGCCTGATCAACACAATTACATATCATCTTGTAAATAGCTTGCCATGCTCGTAATTTTTGTTTGGGAAAGGAATAGTTAAAGCTAGTGAAAGTATCAGAAATACCAAGTAATACTGGATTTAATCTGCTTTTATAGACTCTTGTAAGTGGCCATTTTAGAAGATATGTATTGAATATATATTTTAAATAATTTGTAGTTAAAATACTTGGGCGGAATTTTAAAATGTGTTATCCAGAATAAAGAAGAAATAAAGGCAGATAGATAGCTAAGTTCTGTTTAGGAGGCAGATTTGACAGGGATGCAAGAAAGTGGTAGGTGGTGTAAAAGGTAACAGGAAGGGAAGAAAACAACTTTCTGTGTGGGGAGGTGGAATGTAGATTAAACTTTATAGGCATTTAAGGAGCCAGTCAGCTGTTGAAGAGGAAAAGAGGTCTGGAATGATACATCCCAACTTAGGAGGGAAGCTGGAACCTAGACAGAATAGTTTTCAGCATGAAAGTGACGGGTTCAGCCTCCCACATGAATGAAATGACTCAGAAAGGAAATGGCAGAGAAGAGCACCTTGGAAAAAACAAGGACTAAGTAAAGCAAGACTTAAGACCCTAAGACTGAAGAAATGCCCAAAGATGTGGAAAGGGAAAAACCCCAAAGCAAATGAGCATACATAGGAGGATGCGACATCTAAAAGGGAAGAAAGTACTGTATTTTTGAAAAAGGAAAAGGGTTCGTGTCAGAAGCTATGGAAATTAATTTTAATGTATGGTTTTAAATGAATAAACTCATCAACTGAAGACAGTTCTCTGAAGCTAAATTATCTTGGTTGCTTGTGGCTTTGATTTCTTAGTTCAAGTTTCCCAGTGAAGACTGCATGGTGCTCTGGGCTCCTAGGAGCTTACTAGTTCTTTAGTACAAATTTAGCATTCAAAATACTAGACTCTAGAGCAGCTGTGTGAGTTCTGATATATTTTATCTTCTCTTACAGTAGGTAAATTGTGATTGTACATTTAGAGAGTAGAGATCATCTCGCAACTCAGTCTATGATTGCTGAGTTGCTGAGAGCTGCTGAAGGGCAACACAACACTAGGGAAGAACACGTTATGAGGTATGCTTGTGCAGCCTGTGCGAGCTGCAGCAGCCTACGTGGCACCTCCACCAGGGACTGACTGCCTTCCCTGTAGAAGGGCAAGACAAAAGCTGAAGAGGATGAACATCGACCACACCAAGCTCAAACAGTTCCTGCAACTGCTTTACAGCTGTACATCTCCATACTTTGACAATATGAGAGAATCTGAAAATGAAGTGACATTTGAGCTGTAAATAATAAATGAAACTGTTGAAGACAGGAGACAATAAGCCCCTAATTTTTTTAAAAAGATATCTTGTATGCTTGAAAACAATTCTGATACTCTTCAAATATTTATCTTGAGATCATCTGTTAGCACTTCTCTGAGATGATTTTTTGCCATTTCAAAAGGTAAATCTAGTAGTTAAGGAGCTAAATAAATTTACAAACAACACTGAGCTCAGTTTTTTTTCTCTTTGATGTTCAACAATTATTAATCACAAAGTGGTAAAAATAAATTTACATCCACCTGGCATTTCTTGTTTTGACAGGATCATAAGACTAGTACATGACACATCAAATAGAAAAAGTAGATGGAGGCAGACCTACACCCTCACTGGGTATGACTGGACTGGAGAGTCACACAAGTGAGAACGCTGTGTTAACATACAAGAAGTTCTGAGGAATGCATGCACATTAATACAGCTTTACTACCTATTTACCAGAAGTTTGGTTAAGAATGCTGAGTACAGAATTGTTGGAAGGCAGTGGATCACTGCAAGCATAAATTAAAATGCCTGGATTTGAACCATAACCCCATTACTAACTAGTTACATAACTCATGGCTAGTTGTTAAACCTCTCTGAGTCTGTTTCTTCATTGACAAAATGGAGATAAATATAGCACGTACCACTGTTTTGAGGTTATGTGAATGTACATATATGTATATATTTAGAATTGTGTCTAGCACAATAAATTCCAGTTAATCTTTCACTATTATTATCTGTGTTGCAGGTGAATGCTGAACAACTAAACTGATCTAGACAGATGCTGGGAGAAAAAGTAGTTGAAATGGAACAAGTACATATTGTCTTGTCCTGTCCTTGGGACTAGTAATTATAAAAGCAAATGGAGAGGTATGGTTTAAGAGTCCACCAGGACCTTGACACCTATATTTACACCAACTGTAAGATAATTTAAGGGTGCCTTAAAATAATGACAAATTTAGGATATACTGCACTACTTTGTATTCTTTGGTGGAAAGCTGTTGGCATAGCAGAGGTACACAGAACCAGGATGTGAGGAGCCATTGATGACATGGGCTATTTACAAAGACAAGAAGACTCTGAAACACATCTTCAAATGTGTGAAATGATGTCAGGTGGAGACAAGCTAAATAGGTAAGACTAAAACTAATGGATTCAAGAAGAAAAAAGTATGGAGAATTAATCCAACCCATGTAATAATGGACAGCTTCAAAGAAGAAAAGGTTTCTGTTCCCCAAACAGGACTACTCTTTGTGAACTAGCAGACATTTGGGGAGCTTTCAGTCAAGGATTACAGGAAAGGCAGGAATGCAATATTAATGCATGTTTCATTTGGGGTCCATGGAAGAAATCCCACTTACCCATATCAGAGTCACCTCCACCAGAGGAGTTCAACTTACGAAAAATCTCCTGCTTCTTTGATTTAACCATGGGTGATGTGTTTTCAAGCTTGGTGAAGAATGAGGGCAAGTAGCTTATGCTCCCTGGTGAGCGGGAATCATTCCTGTCAGGAACACAGTTCAGTCTGTTACACTCATGTACTGAGAACATTCCAATGGATGATGATGACAGTCATAGAATACTTGGAGAACTATTGCTCCCAATCTTGTGTTTGTGGTTACAACCTTTAGAAAGACCATGTTACCACAATCCAGTTAGTATGTCATTTAAGGTCACAGTCAAATAACTTTAGCCTGCAAAGATGATAGCATACATTAAGATTAAAATGGCAATAACCTAGAATAGAAATTCTTTAGGAATGAACAGGCAGCAAATGGATACAAGCAGAAAACTCAAACAGGTTATCATGATGCTTTCTGTATGTATATTCAAAAGGAAATCATGTAAATATATTTAACATCATTCCCTTCCAAAAATAAATTTCCTTCATTTTACTGAAGATAACATTTGGTTGTTTATAAATGTATATAATGAAATAATTATATATTCTAAGAAATGCACCAACAGTGTGGAGTTAGACTTCAGACTATCTTAATGGTATGACCATAGGCAAAGCACATATTCACCTCTCAGCACTGGAGATGGTTGTTAGACACCAAAAAAAACAAAAAGAATTCAGGGAACAAAGAATACAGCAAAGATTAGTAGGAAATAAAACTGTATATACCTGGTCCTAGAAGAACTTAAGTGCTTAAGCTGAAGTGAGTTTCAGACAAATCACTCTGGGGAAGTATAGAGAGTGAATGAATGAATGAAAGGTGACAAATAACTGTTAGAGATGGCTAACAAAACGTCTATTTAATGAGCCAGTGCTTATGTTGACTCAGTGAAAAAGTGGCCCTATGGGCCTCTCATTTTAAAAGTAATAATAAATTTTCTTTATTTAGATATAATACTTTTTGCTAAAATCCACTATCATTAGTGCACTGTGAAAAGACAGTAACTACAAGTTCAAGGCACTAAGCCTGCTCTGGCTTCAAAAGCTATGACTAGGAGTACTCTGCTTACCTCTGCTCTGCAGGCTCCACACCCCTCTGCGACAAGAGCATCATGCTATCCTGTTTCTCATGCACAACTGGAACCTGGGGTGGGGAGATGGGTTCGTAGGACTCTGAAGAGACATGACTTCTCTCTGGAGATTTTCCAGGCCTACAATTGTAACATGTAAATTAGACTGTGTTCCATAAGAGCTTACTCTAAACAAACTGTTAACTCATGACTTCATTTTACAATCAAAGGATGTTTTCATTGAGCAAAGGCTGCTGACTTGCTTTATACCTAGTTCTCAAAAACAGGGCTGGCGAGCCATCTCAGCAGACTAAGCGCCTGTTTTGGCAAGTTCAGGGACCAGCGTTCAATCCCCAGTCCCACATGCTGCACCAGTGCTGACCCCGCCCCCGGGGTGCGCTGAGTGAGCAAAAGAGTTGGGGCGTGGTGGCACACACCTGTAATAGTGCAGGGGAGACTGAAAACAAGAGGATTGCTAGTGAGACCCTGTATCAAGTAAAAGGGGGGGGGACCTAAAATCAAAAAGTTCCTGCTCCTTTCTCCACAGACATGCAAGAAGGATACAGTGGCAGGAAGCTCCCCATGATAAGCTCTGCATGTACAGCACTTCCAGCATCAGGCTCCATCCTACCCTCTTGGCCCATTGTCCAGGTGAACCGTCAAGGGTTCACTGCTTATTTTAACTCATAACATACCAAGTCTTTCATTAATTTCTCTGGTAAGGACTTAAGTATTCAGCTGATCCATAAGGAGTCTTGTTTAGTTAAACATAGGCTCTAGTTAAACCATTTTAGCACAGAGGTTTTATGCAATTTTGTGTTTTTCCTTCCAACACCATATTGGTAAGGATAATGCAATTTAGGACTCCCCCCCATCCCTGAAAGTTTGACTTACAGATTATACATACCAAGCACCACCTGTGACTTCCAACTGCTGAATTGATTACTACTATAGCTAAGCACATACATAAAATACTATTTGATTATTTCCTTTCCTAATCAGCCCCAAGTCTGAATTTTTGGCAGTTGTTTGGTATTTACCTCTGAAACTAATCTTATATCTTTACTTTTTGATTTATCAAATCTGATACAGTATCAGCTTTCTTAAATTTACAGACATTAATTTAACTTCACCTTAACACATTTTAACATTTAGTTTGTTTTTAACTTTACATAGCATACTTCTTTAACCATCTATTTTTTCTTTTTGTAAGAAATTGAAATTGGCCTCCGTGCTGTTCTGCTTATCTTCCCTGTCTACACCCACCCCCATGTCCTAGTATCTTTCAGCTATTTCTGTGTGATTTATAGCATTTGCATCTTGTTCTAGAACTACAGAAAAACTCCTGTTTTCCTTCTAGTGTACATGAACAATTTAAACTATAAATCCAGGTAACTTTACTAAACCCATGAAAGAAATTCAACATTCTTCATTCAGAGGCACAGATATAGCAACAACAGATACTGCAAATGAAAAAGCAAATGAATTGTTTTTTCATAATGCCATCAACTGCTCAAAATCCGCTACAAAGTACTTTATGTAAGGAATCAACCATCACTGTAAAAAGAGCTTTCTATTCTTAATAGTGTTGTAGGCAGTCAGACAGGGTCAGGCCCTCGAAGGAAATGACAACAGCCAGGCACCTTACAACTGTGGGAAGGATGGAGGCCCCTGCTGTAAATCGAACCTAAAGACTGGCATCCAGGATCAATCATTACTCAGGAAGAATTATGGTCTGAAGGCCTCCCGATAAGGTCCTGTTTTACATTCATGCCTGCTTGCTACGTGACTCGCTACCCCATTTGGTCCTGGGCCTAATCAATTTTACCTGAGCAAATGGTTCTTGTAATCCCATTCATTGACCATAGTTTTGTTCCACCCTGCATCTGCCTAAGCAAGACCCCTCAGTCTCTACTTCAACCCCGCAAGGCTTTACACTATAAAAGTCCCTGGAAGAAACAGCTTCCTGGGCCACCTGCTCGGGCCCCCCTTCTGTCCCTCTCTGACAGAAGCTTTCCTTTCCAATAAAGTTATACCCTCATCCTCCGTTTGTTCCTAAAATTCATTCTTCGGTTTTAGAGAACATGAACTCATCCAGGCCAGGTTGGGAATTTCCCATTCTTATATCAATAGCATCCAGTTTTGGTTCAAAATAGTCCTGTATGGGGTGTGTTACTATTCTACTTGTATGTTTGAAAATTTCTGCAATAAAGTTTTTAAGGTTTCTTAAATATATTGTTATTTTTTCCATTCTTTACTAACTTTGAGGGGTTTTGTAGGGAGGCTGGATAGTCAGCTGCAGATTTTCCCTTTTCATGTGCTGAACTATGACTTCCACAGCTCTTGTTCATCTGTTTGCTTGTGTAATCCAGGTACCTCCCAGAATCTCTGTTTTGTTATTTGATGATGATTCTTGGCTTTCTTACAAATGCTATTTTTTAACAATTTAACTGTGCTATTTAACTGTAATTTAACATTGCTGATGTTTAATGTACCATTTTGAACTAAAAACCTTCCTTCTTTTTTCACTGAGAGTATCAGGTAAGAAAATATTCTTCATCAGATATTCCTCCCATATACAATGCTTCTTATGATGCCTTCCTTTATTTAATGTCACTTTCTTCTTAAAGGTCTAGTACTACTACTGGCCCAACAGAAACCACTTAGTGAGATGAATAGTGATAGGTGATTAGTTTTTGTTTTTGAGACAGGATCTTAGGACATTGCTAGGCTGACCTCAAACCCATGATCCTCCTACCTCAGCCTCCCATGTAGCTGAGAGTACAGACATCATGTACCATCACACCAAACTTGGGAGATGATTCTGAAGGAGCACTCAGTTATCCCTAAATTACTATCACACTACTTTATAGCCCACAAAATATACAACAGCCAACTTTTGAATATGCACTATAAAAAGTATCAAATGCCCACTAGACATTTTAAGACTAACACACCTATGAAAAATTCCAATTTATACTTTCCAGGAAACAAGGGCAAATGAACTTATATAAGACATTAATCCTCTATCTTCCAGATATTTTCCAGCTGTTTTAATGTGGGGAAATTTACATATAGTTCATAATAAAGACCATACCAGGGCGCAGCCAATAGCTCAGCAGATTAAAGTGCCTGCAAGCGGGTGCAGGGGTTGGGTTCAATCCCCAGGCCTGCCATGCCCTGCCCCTGGGGCATGCTGGGAGGGCAACTGAGACTGGGCGTGGTGGCACACAACTGTAATCCCAGCTCTTAGGATGCTATAAACAGGTGGATCACTACCAGTTCGATCTAGTAGTGAGACCCTGAACACCCTGTAGACCCTTCTGTAAAACAAAAAATTTAAAAAGACCATACCTTCCCCGAGATTTGTCCACAAGATTTTCTGGAGAGACTCTGGAACCTGGTCTTTGATGGAGGACAGACTGAGATTGGGATTCTGGGCTGTAACGACTTGATGTTTTAGCCCTGACAGGTGTAGACACCAAAGCTGATGGTGAATTTTGGAATGTAGAAGTGGGAGGCTGCTGGGGAGGCTGTGATGAAACTTGATTTCTAGCAAAATCTTGTGTGATAATTTGCTGTGAACAAGATAAGTGATTTAACTCAGCATGGATTCCCCCAAACCATTGAAAAAGAGATACTTTAATTGTTTTATTTTCTATAAGAAATTAGCTATTTCCATGATCAAAATAATAATAATAAACTTACACAGATGTGATCAGCAAGTGTGATCAATCGATGGGTCCTGGGCACCTGCCCCATCCCATCTGCTTGTGAAGAAGGAGGCAGCTGCTGTTGTGGAGATGGCGATTCCTGCTGTGATCGATAGTGATGCAGTGGTCCTTCATACTGTCTGGTGGGATCACCTTAAGAGAGAACAGATAGGTCTTACTCCAGAGATGCCCCCATTTTTCACTCATCAAAGATTAAATATAATTCAGAAGAACATATGAAAAGGATATTGGATAAATCTCTACAAAATGAATATAGGTATTTCAATTTTGAAACAGAAATTATCCACCAATGAAGATCTGAGGACTAACAGAATAAAATGAAGTAAGCAAAGAAAATACCAAATATTTCCTGTATTATTCCAACTATAAACAAAATAATAGGTTAAAACCTTTTTCATCTGAACATGAGGACTCATACCTGTAATCATAGTGCTGTGGAAGGGAGGACTGTAGGTTTTGGTTTGTTTTTTTTTTAAATTTTAGGGAAGGGTCTAAAGGGTGTTCAGGGTCCCACTACTAGATTGGACTCATAGTGATCCACCTATTTACAGCCTCCCAAGCTGGTATTACAGGTGCATACTGCTACGCCCAGTCTCAACTGCCACCTTAGTGTGCCGCGGGGACTGAACCCCTAACCGCTGCGCCTGCTTGCAGGAGCTTTAATCTGCTAAGCTATCTGGCCAGCCCTTAGGGCTGTAAGTTAGAAGTTGGCCTGAGCAACTTAGAAATTTAGGGGAGGGAGAAAGAGCTGTGGGATGTAGTTTAGTGCAAAGGCCCTGGGTTCAATCCCCAATATTGCAAGAGAAAACTACTTTTTGGGTGGTCCTGGGAATGTAACTCATTGGCAGAATGCTTGCCTAAAACGTGAGGCCATGCATTCAATTCCCAGCATGCCCTACTCCCCACTGCTTTCATTACGGCAGCTTTAAACTGCAGTTTTCTCTCAAGCAGATTCACGTATGATTACTTTAAAAAAATACTTTAATATAACTTTGACAAATAAGGAAATGATTAATTAAAACATGACATACTTTCTGTTTGATTTGCCTTAACAATCTCCGGCTGATAGGCCTGAAGTTTTTCCTGGGGTGGTGGAGGTGAGCCGGCAGGACTTATCACCTCAATAGCATCACTAGGTGTTTCATACCTATGAGAAGATACTTTAAGAAAAGAAGTCTTATTTTAAAATGAATCCATGAAAAGTTTAAAGAACAACTTCTTCAAACCTAATGTCATATTTTAGTTTTTGAATTCTCAGAAATATTCAATGGCATTCAGGTTAATAATGATAAAACTTATTGAGCCCAGTAGATTGTATCACAGGAGTCTTTGAGTCCCTAATCTCAGTAGGGTACAGTTTTCTAAGATTCTATAAACTCTTCAGACCATCTTTAAAAAGCCCATAATAAACAATAAGATCAGGCTGAATAGAAAACAAATTTGTAATATTTTCTTGGGAGTTGAAAAAAATCACTAGAGAAACACTTATCAGAGAAGATAAACAAATCGAAAAGTAGATCTCAATAGTTAATTGTTTCCAATATTCCAATTCTCAGAGACCATCTATACAAAAAGTTTGAGGCTATAAAGCTACTTCATTACCACAGTGATTTTATGGCTACAGGTTATGTAACACTATACTGATTTTCTTAATTGGAGTACTACAAACAAAAACTACTTCAATAATTTTTGTACTGTATTACATTTTGACAATAAAAAGGAATGATAGGAAATAGAAATGAACTCATAGGATATCAACCAACTCTGGATATCACCCACATGAGAAGAGCCCCCTTCCTAAGAAAACAGGTTACAAAGAGGGTGCATTGACTGGTCTTCATAGTCCTGCCCTAGGCTGAGGGCTGAGACCCAAGGATAGGTTTCTGTTTAGGAACATTCAGAATTTGTATCTACAAGTACCTCAAAGGGTCAGAGGAAAAGGCCTATGACCCTGGCTGTACACACAAACAAAAGACTTAGGACAGACTCTCATTACTGTGCTACGACTACCTGCTCCTCTACTGCCTGACCCTTCTGCCCCCAAACAAGTTACAAACATTGCAATTACCTGGATTCAGCAGAAGAGAAACATCACAAATGGGATGGAAAAAAGCACTGAAGAACCAGAATGTCTAATTTAAGCAATTTACACTAATTTGCAACCCTTGTATCCACTATTAATACTGCTTATAAATCAGCATCCTAAATCTGCTGATAGTATTTTGTTAATAGAGTTTGATACTAGACTGTGTCCATGTTGCTCTTGAAGACACAGGGACCAAATGAAGCAATGCACTTCTCCCACAGTGAGGAAGGCTCTTGAATCAAACTGAAAACCCCATGAATAACTGTTTATAGTCTGGATTTGGTGTAACTGCCCAGTGATAAAAATGACAACTGGATACAGAAACATGAACCCTCTGAAAAGAACCTGTGATTTACATTTTCAGATCCACTGAAAATCAAGATGTGATTTATCATGCAAACTGAAAAAGAAGTGTTTTCATCTGGTAATTTGGCAACCCACCTGTCATTTTATGAGCCCAGGTGAGGTCACTGTGTGTGCAGAGAACTGCCCTACAAAATACCTGATCATAAACTACCTCTTCCTCAGATAGCAGTTTTCTACATGTTGAAATGCTATGTTTTAGTGTAGATTTTCCAAATCTCAAGTTAAAAGGAAATCTCTACACTATACTCTACACTAAACTGCTCCCTTCTAACTCTCAGCAATGGATGCTCAATATGTAGGCCATATCTGCATATGGACCCAAACAAATTGTAATTAGACAAGTGGAAATTTGGAGATAAAAAGAACAATAGATTGCATACTGCTACACAAGAAATTCTTTTCATTATCTCCATTATTACTTTTTCTGTAATAGATGACAGACAACTACATAATTAGTTAACTTCTAATATTGACAGCTACTTGCTAAAATACCTGCTTGTTTTTATGGAATTCTGCACAGAATTTAGGAAATGGTTAAAAAATACATTTATTTACTTACAAGGTCTCACTATGCAGTTCAGACTGGCCTTAAACTCGCTGTGTAGCCCAGGCTAGCCTTGAACTCAAAGTAGTCCTCCTACCTCAGTCACCCAAGTGCTGGGATTATAGACATACACCACCATGCCTGGCTAATAAAGACACTGTACAAAAGAACTTTTCTAGCATTTTAGTGGGAGATTTATGAATTTATACTTGCAGAGCACATATTACCATGACTAACCAGACTGGGTCAAAATCCAAGAAAGGTGTAACATCAATTACCAATAATAAGGTAGTCTTTTTAATAATCTAGAAATTTTAGAAGTTTAGATAAAGGACATAAAAGGCTTTGAACTGTCACCCTAGTGATCCTTGTCCCAACAAATGTTTCCTGAGAAATTACACGTCAGTAGTACAGATTTTGATAATCTTTCAAATGCCTAAATAATGTTAATAAGCTCTGGCCACTATTTATAAACATATTACAACTTTGGCTCTATAGAAAAATGTAGCTTTCTTGTGGAAAATACATCAGTAAGCTTATACTTAGGAAATACGATACTTAAATCACTTTGTAGAAGACACATTTTTGCACTGACCAGTAAAAGAACTTCTCTTACATTTAATGTCAAGCATTAGGATTGCTTTATACACACAATTGTGCTTTACCTAGAGAATAAAGTAATTCTTTACTCAGATATCACATTGTGAAACTCAGATTGAGATACATACAGCTACTAGAAGAGTCTGAACTTTGAGAGCCACGTTCCCTTGCATCCTTGTCCGAGGCAATTTGCCGGGTGATGATCACGTCTATGAAGTTAGCTGCAGTAATGGTAGTCTTCCCTCGGGTTCTTAGCTCTTCCTCATATCTGGATTTTGGAGGAGGCCCTTTATCTTTCCCAGCCTCAGAATACACTACTGAAGCATGAGGCTGGGGCTTGCCACTTGGAAAGGCTGAAGAAGTGTACAGACACTGAACAGATCTCTTCTCCACCTCCAGGCTTTTCTGCTCTAGCTGCTGCTGTTCACTAACTGCTGCTGACCTGCTTCTCAAATTTTCTTCTAACCTGGCAGCTTCATGCTTACTCTCTTTTGTTTTCGAAACATCCATCTGGGGTGCAGAAGCTGCAGCATCCACAAGAGCAGCCAGGGCATCCGCAGCAGTGTTGTAACGGGAAGCTGGCAGGCCTTGGCTTATTGAAGGGCCCCCAGCAGGCAGTGGCCTGTAAATAAAACCACAGCTCTGTGAAGGCAAGATCATTTACTAGGATTGGAGTGGAGAGATAGAAGGACAAATTGAACAGTAAAAATAATTAGTGGATATAAAATTTTGACTGTGTTAAACTATTGCAGTCACAAATTTCAAAAAACATACAGTATGTACAAGAAACTGGTATTTTGGGGGGTTAAAATATACACAAGAACCAGGAATGGTGGTACACACTTGTAATCCCAGTACTCCTGAAGCCAGACGACTGCCAAGAGTTTGAAGCTAGTCTAGCTTAATACTGAGTTCAAGTCCAGCCTGAACTATAAAGCAAGAACCTGTCTCAAACAAAGCAAAACAAAACAAATCAAATCAAATGTATATAAGAGACTAACATGATTCGTAGCTGAGCAGTTGGATCCAAAGGTGTGATTACACTGGTTCCATTGGTTCCCTGGAAAACACTGGGTCTCTGTTGCAATATGGTCTCCTGAGTTCTTAATGAAGGGGAAGGAGAGCGAACATATCCATGACTACCAGGTCGGACAGGCTGTTCTGCGCCTACAGGAAACAAAGAAATAAATAAAGTAAGTAAGTAAGTTAGTTAGTTTTCAGGAAGACAAGCCATTAGAAAAAAAGCAAAGATCAAAGGCAGGAACATTTATGGGCTGCTAAATTCCTAATATTCTTAAATAGGAAACAAAAAATAAAAAACTATTTTTTTCTGGCCTCTATGGAACCATATTTTCTAAGTTCCCCAATAAAGATGCAATAAAACCTACTAGTAACATTAAAATATCAATTATTTACTGTCTTAATTAGTCTCAATCCTTTTTTTTTTTTTGGTACTGGAACCTCAACTGAGGACCTCACACTTGCTATGCAGGAGTTGTGCTACTGAGCTGTACCCCCCGGCTCAGTCTCAATCTTGATGAGAGTAAAAACAAAAATAGCATTAACAATGAAGTATTAATATCAAAGCAGGTAAGTTCATTTCTCAGATATTTCATCAAATTCTGGTATGTTTATAATTTCTAAAATCAAACTGGTACAATATCCTAAGCATTATAATGAAAATAATGTATGACGTGTATGCCCTTCACAAGTAACTTTCTCTCAGCACATTTTCTCTTGTGAGAAAAATTCTGCACTACGCTTTGCAAAAGTGACAGCTTTAGGAACCATGCTTCAAGGCTTGAGACATTTCACTTAACTTTAACTCTCCCGTAAAAGTGAGAGTTGGTCACAAGTCCTTCTGTCAGAAGCCCTGAACTTTCATATTCCCTCATCACTTCTTTCTGCCTCATCTTGTTCTGTGCCCTCATAAAAACTGATCATTTTAGTATTTTATTCTTAAAAGGTCATTTTAGACAAGTTCTTTAGCAATTTTCCTCCTTTCTTCCTTTACATCAGTTTATGTAGTTTTGTAGGATATAATACTTGAAGTAGAAATGCTAATCAAGTAACACTTAAAATTTTTGTCTCCAAAAGGACCCAACACATTCATCAATAGCCACTGTTAATGTGATTATTTATTCAGAAGCTGCAACAAAATTATTCTTTTTTAAATATCTGATAACAAAAGGCATTTTATTGTCCTAAGTCTGCATTTTATATATCAAAGGAACCACAAACATTTTAAAACTCCACCAAAGTTATGCCATTTGTATGCAGTTTATCTGATTAAATTAGCTTCATTTTTCAGTATGATACACATGGACTCAGTTATGGTTTTAACTGACAATTGATCCTGCTAAGTGATTTTTACTTTCCATAGATAACAGGTTACACCTAAATGTGTTTAAGCTTTTGCAATCATTAAAATGTTTGTGATA
>NW_004524643.1:352020-375303 GCF_000260255.1 Octodon degus
GGTCCCTGTGCTCTTGCTAAACTTGTTCTAAGTAGGTGCTTTAGACCACTGAGCCATCTCACCAGCCCCAAGTGCAAGATCTTAAGTTCAATTCCTGGTACTACCTCCTCACCCCCCCACCCAAAAACAAAAAAACACTTTTGGGTTCCTTACATGTATTCCCTGCGCTTATTCTACTGAGCTATCTCCCTAGTCCCAGATTAATTTCAAAAAATGAGTTTGTATAAAAACATGAATGGGATGCCCTCCTACCTCTGCCTCAAGTTCTGTATCTACCTCTGCAACCACATCTCTACTTCCTCCTGCCTCCCCACCTCCATTCTGGTAACATCTGGGACTGACTTATTCCTCTTTTTATACTCATACCCTTGGAAGTCTCAGTCAAGACAGAAGTTTCAACTCTTTGAAATCAGTCAGCAACCCCAAGCTCTTTTATCCTGAGTGCAAGATTAGTGAATCTGACAATATGATATAGTATATGGTCTGATCTGATTAAAATAACAGATGGTCTAAATGTCAGATTAAGTAAATCCAACATAAAAATCATTCTTTCTTTGCTTTCACTAATTGTGCTCTTTTTATTTTTCCTTTGAATCTTTATTTCATACCAATCTTGTTTCTTCCTCACTTCCCATACCACTTACTGTTAAGTCTCTTCATAGTCTTTCCAGCAGTTCCTTCTGGTCATTATCAGAACATATTAAGCTGCCATTAGCATGCATATGAAGTACTGACAGTCTCACTGGCCTCTTACACCAGAATATGCCGACCTCCAGGGTTCTAATTTATCCCTTGGTACAGTTGTGTAAAAGTCCTTCTGATGTCAGAGAGTGGCCTTACTTTACTATATATCTCAAAGCCTTCTAACCATATCCTCCATTCCCTCTTTAACCTGGAGTTGAGCCACACAGCTTCCTTTGCTTGGACAATTCTTTCAGCTTTAAGAGCTCTGTGCCCAGGATCTCAGGCACAACTGGGGACAACCAAAATAATACCTCAATTGCCAAGGGCTGGGGAAACAGCTCAGTAGTCTACGCACCTGACTGGCAAGCACAAGGTCTTGAGTTAGATCCCTGGTACTTCATGTTGTACTAGTCCTGGAACCCCAAGTGCATCATGCCAGCCACTGAAACTGGGCATGGTAACCACCTGTAATCCCAGTGCTAGGAAGGCTGAAACAGGGGAATTACTATGAGTCTGTACTGCGCAGAGAGACCCTATATATAATGAATAAATACTTTAATTGCCAAAAGCTTTTTTCTAAAATTCATCTCTTTCATCCCAACTTCTTTTTTTTGAGACATTTCACAATGTGGTTCAGGCTGGACATGAACACACTTTGTAGCCCAGGCTGGCCTCAAACTCCCAGCAATCCTCGGTCACCACACCCAGCATCACCACAATTTCTAAAGTATTTTCACCTGCATTTTGCTTGAGGCTTGTAATGATTTGCCATCTTGGGATTCCTGTTTAGCCCATGGCATTAAACACAATGCCCCACCACATTAATTACCAAGACCTGTCTCTAGAAGGAAGGAGCAGTCTCTCTCACTAACCTGAACGCAAGTAGAGGTCAGAAGAAGCCACAGCAATCCGCTCTCGCTCTCGTTCCCGCTCCTTCTCTCGCTCCCGTTCCCGCTCACGTTCTCTCTCCCTCTCTGCACTTGCAGCTGCTGCAAGATGTGTTGAGTGTCCTGTAAAACACATGAATCTGAAACTTAAAGAAAAAATGTCACACTATTATGTACAATTTTAAAAATTCCTATGTGTAGTTTTTTCTAAAATATTCCAAATTTGGGGGGCCAGGGAGATGGCTCAGTAGAATAAGCACTTCCCTGTCAAGTGCAAGGGTCTGAGTTCAATCCCCAGTTCCACCAAAATAAAATAAAATATTCCAAATTTCAGATGTAGAAATTTTAAGAGTTTTGGTTAACTACTGGAACATAACATAGTCTGTCAGGGTATTCTGAGGGTTACCTAGTCACATTTAGCATGTAAGAGCTACTGATACAAACACTAAGTGGAAAATAGCACAATAAATGGGAAAAACTGCCCAGAATGGCTTAAAAGACTAAATTGTAAAAATCTAAGCAAGTTGGTGCTGTTAGAAAGGACAGTGACCATGACATCTTACCTGGAGACATGGATGCAGAGTTGTATGGCCTGGGAGGGAATGTAATCTGTGTACCAGGAATATAAGTGATTCTTTCCATGGGAGGAGTGCTTGTTCCCCCTGGATGAGGCACTAAAATTGCTGGAGGCATATTGGTCAGGTCAATGATTCCTAGCCAAAGACAAATACACTTTATGTTGTCTTATTCTAAAGGTACAGCATTATACATGGCCTGTGGATTTTATCCATCTGTATATAATACAATAACATACATAACATAAATGAAAGTATCTAAGATCATCATTACTTTTCTAGACCTTCCTGAAGCTAAAGAAGGAAATTAGACATTGTGCTCCAAATCACTGACCTAAAGAATAGTAGGTTAAAGAGAACAAACTCTTAAGTGTGGATTTCAAATACATACATAGTACGATTTAGTTTAGTTATTTCAGTGTCCACAAAATACTCTGTCTTGATAAATTATTTTGTTTGCTGTCAAGGGCTAAAGTCTGTGAAGTATATGGCTTTCTTTTCTCTCTTTCCATCATGAATTCAAAATACTTACTAATTACTAGGTAAACATAGTAAATTCTAAAACATCTGAAAACACATACCTCTTGTTGCTGGATATGGGAGACCCAGTGGCTGCTCCCGTGGTGAGAGTCCTCTGGCTACATCTGGGCGCAAGTTCACTTGCATCTGTTGTGAGGTAATGTAATCATTTAGGATTGTCTGTCTGGTGTTCTCCATTGCATAAAGCTGATACTGACTGGGATAGCCTGGAGTTGGTGAAAGCTGTCTCTGAAACAGGTATGCAGCAGCTGCTGAGTGAGAGAATGAGAAAAAAGCATTCAGTATTATATTTTCACCTTAAGTATTTTCTTTTCTTTTTTTTTTTTCCCTGTGTTTAGAACAGGGTCTACAAGGTCTATAGGGCCTCACTACATAGAGGGGACTCCTAGTGATTGCCCTGTTCTCAGCTTCCCAAGCACTGGGATTACAGGCATGCGCCACAACACCCAATCTCAATTGCTCTCTCAGCACACTCTGCAGGCAGGCCTGGCCTGGCATGCCAGGGATCGAACCCTGAGCACTATACTGTCTAAGCAGGTGCTTTAGTACGCTGAGCTATCAGGCTGGCCCCTATATTTCCAACTGTTTGAAAATAAAGCTTTCATAGTACTGCTTATTCAAATACAACCCAATGTATATAAATATACTTTGTGACCCAGAAATTTTACTTCCCTGTCTGTAAAAATGATTACTTATAAGCATTTTACCTAGCACACATATGTTTGGAATAGAGAATGCCCAACTGCTTCTTGTAAAGGGCCACAGACTGAATATTTTAGGCTTTGGGGGTTATGTAGCATCTATCACAACTACTCACCTTTGTCACTGCAGTACAAAAACAGCTACCGATAAAAATATGGGCATGACTGGGCTCTAATGAAACTTTATTTACAGAAAAAGATCACATCATGATTCAGCCCATAAGCTATTGGTTTGGCAATCTTTTCGCTAGAACATGACACAAGATACTATGAAGGGATAAATATGGTAAAAACCAGGAGATGTATTTCTAACTTAAAAACAATTTACAATCTAGCTCAGGCTCAAAAAGGACAAACCTAACTACTACAAAATAGTTACCACAGACATTAAACAGAAATGACAAACAATTCTGTCTAAGCATGTCAGTGAATAATTTTATATGTATATGTTCTCCCTAGAAAATCTGCTGGGATGTTCCCCAAAGTGTCTGTTTCCCTTTCATCCAGAACTTGAAGCCACAATATCTGTCAACTGACTCTGTTCATCTCGTTGTGAAAGAAAGCTCCCGAAATACAGATTGCTTCTGTACTCAGGACAGGGCTATATCCAATAAACCCACTACTGTAAACTGAAAATATCTTAAATCGAAAATGGCCTGGGGTGGTGGTATATGCCTATAATCCCAGTATTTGGGAGGCTGAGGCAGGAAGATTACTGTGGGTTCAGGACAGTCTAGGCTACACAATTAGTTCAAGTTCACCCTGGACTACACAATGAGACTCTCTCAAAAAAAAAAAAAAAAAGAGATGGAGGAGGAAGGAAAGAAGAAAGAACAAAAAAGACAATGAACTGTACATGCCTAACCTACTGGATAACTGAACAAAGCAACACAGCACAGGCGCTAATGTTTCTGGTTCTCCCTCAAGATTACAGGGCTTACTAATACTGCCCAGGATAGGAGAGGATACACTATGTCACTAGCCCCAGAAAATTCACATCTCCCGGCCCCACAATGTGCAACGGTTTCTACTCTTCATCTCTCACCTTCACACCGATATGAAGTTTAAAACTCCTAAAGGGAATGAACCATTATATGTTATGGACTCTATACCAGGTTTGGGCTCTTCTGGAACTTAATTTTTTCAAGTAACGTAATTTGATGGCATTGACAGAACTCAGACAAAATATTTCCTACAGATATTTTTTGCTACTATGAAATACAAACTTTTAGAATTCTTAGCTTTTTAATTAGACATATTAACTAATAATGATAAACTGCTTTCCAAGGTGGGACTCAAGTACTTTGTGTCCCAATTTTAATTCAAGGGATACAAAATGAATTTAGATGTTTGAGCAGAGAGCACATATACTTAGACTCTGCTGGCACCAACAATGAGGAGCAAGGACTAGAACCCAGGAGGAAGAGCCTGGCAAAGATCCAGGATGTGATAACTCTACTCTTCCCACTGCATAAAATTTGCTGTTCTAGGCCAGGAGACTGTTCTCTAGTAACCTGAACATATCTGCAGCTACCAAAACCATGTTCACTAACATTAGAGGTGTGTGCTTACAAATTTCTTTAGGTTGTATTTGCCATTAAGTTAACAGTTAATGAAACAGTCTGGAAATCAATAAAAGAGGAAAAGAAGAGTTGTTTCTCTGAAGAGAGCTGTGTGCTTTATAAAGACTCAACACTAAATAAAGTTCAATCAGGTATATAAACTATAATTTTAACTATGGGGCAAAAAAATCTACAAAGTCATATATCTGGACTACTTGAAGTTATCTTTACATTCTAGCTTCATTTAGAAAAATAAAGCCAAGCTAGGTGTGGGGGCACATGCCTGTAATCCCAACACTCAGGAGACAACTGTGAGTTCAAGGTTAGCCAACAGTACAAAATGAGACCCTGTTTCAAAAAAACCCAAAACAATAAAAAAAATTAAAAAATAAAGCCAAACTTGGATCTTACATTGACTTAGGTAAGTAAGTATCTCTGTTGTCAATTAGCATGTTTAACATATGCCTTGTCACTCAAAAATAATTTCTCATATTTACCCACATTTTCAATTAGATTCATCAGTTAACATCAAATATATGGCTTTCCTGATACTTATTATAGCATTTTTAGTTCTTCAAAGAGAGCCAGCAATTTTTTATTTCTTGATTTGGGTGCTGGTAATGTGGGATCTTCAGTTTGCAAAAATTTACTGATCTGTATATTTATATAGTTATCTGCATATTGAACTATAATAGAAAGTTTAACAGTCATACAGGTATATTATTTCTCTGCCATAGGTTTCCTGGTCATGCTTACCAGGATCCAGAGCCCTGTGAAAAGGCATTGCTGGATCCAAGTGCGTGGGAAGGTGGCTCCGATAAACCTCTCCTGCAGTGCTGGCCCTGTGATGGGGATCAAATGGGCTATGGCTCACAACAGGATCCACCCCCGGCACTGGAGACTTGGCTGATATACTTTCCCTCTGGGTAGGGGTCAGTGTCGACTTCCTTTCATGATTGGCAGACTTGCTAGAAGAAATCGTAACTGGAAAAAAAGAGCCAAAGCCAAAAATTCTTAAGAAAACTAGCAGGTTCAGCATGTTGTAGTCCTAGTACTCTGGGAGACCTGGCAGAATGATTGATAGTTTGAGCCCAGTGTGAACAAGTTAGTGAGACCCTGCCTCCAAAAATATAGATAGATAGATAGATAGTTAGATAGATAGATAGATAGATAGATAGATAGATAGATAGATAGATAGATAGACAGACAGACAGACAGACAGACAGACAGACAGGGGCTGGGGTTATAGTTCAGTGCAAAGTCCCTTGGCTCAATCCCCAGTCTCTCTCTCGAATGAATGGATGAATGAAGAAAAAGACAAAGTACAATCATATTTATTCCTTTCTTGACTGTATAATTAGTTCATTCTTCTTTCTCCTAAATACTTAATATTCAACTTTTCAGAATATGCAAGCATGAGGAAAATAGTAGAAAGCTTTGTGACCTGGAAGAGACTGTCTCCGGTGGCAGTCTCAAGGGTACTGTTCCATCTTATGACCAGATTATGAAGTTAATGAAGTTCCATTTGTTTTCTGTATGACACTAACATTCTAAATTCTTTGGGTCCCTTTTGTAGGAATCCTCAACTTCCTCTCATTACCTGTGTTTTGTGAATACCTTGCTATCTGCCAATCATGAGTTAGACTAATGATTTCTTTGCTCTGCTCTTCCAATGATTTTCTCATTTCAACACTATCCACCACAAGAACATCTGTTTTCCTCCTTCTTCTAGCTTCTCTTTTTCTACATGATGTATTTCAGAATGGTTAAAAAGCCTCATCTTTGCTTATCATATCCAAGCCTTTCACAGCTACCACTCTGTGGTAAAATAAAAACGTGTCATTTTAAGCCAAGTACATGGTGACACACATCTGTAATCCCGGGTCCTCAGGAGGCTGAGGCAGGAAGTTTGCAGATTCAACCCCAACCTGAACAATTTATGAGACCCTGCCTAAAAATGAAAAACAAACTTAATTTAGAAATCCCAGCACAAATGCCCTGGGTTCAATCCCTAGTAACACACACACACACACACACACACACACACACACACACACAGAAAATAAGTAAAAAAGAGGATCTTTGCTGTGTAGTTCAGGCTGGCCTTGAACTAACTATATGGCCCAGGCCACTTGAACTTGTGGCAATCCTCCTGCCTCAGCCTCCTGAGTGCTGGGACTACAGGCATATGCCACCATGCCCAGTCAAACATGCCATCTTTATTTACTTATTTATTTTATCCTATTTTATTTTTTTGGCAGTCTCAGTCCGCCCTGATGGCAGGGCTGATGTGGCATGTGGTGTGGGGATTGAACCGTGCAGTCCCCTGTGCCTGCCTAAGCAGGTGCTTTAGACTGCTGAGCTATCTTGGCAGCCCAAACATGCCATTTTAAAAAATACGATTCAGTAGAATTAAGTACAGGCATGCAGGCATCACAAATATCTAAAGACTAAAACTTTGATAGTATTTTTTGCCATGATCAAACAAATCTGTCAGTCAAAACTAGGAAATTACTTTATCAGAACTCTTTCCATGCTCTAACTTGCTCAATTGTGTAGTACCTTTCTGCCTGCAAGATAATTCTTTTTCCAAACTAGAGGTAAAAGGTTTGGTCTCATCCTCCTACCCACAACCAGGCACTTTCCCCCTCTTCCTCGTGTGTTGCTCCTCTCTCTCCTGAACTGTTCATCTGTACGAGAATTCTCACTATCAACCCAAGAGCATGCACATGAGGCCTCAATTAAAACCTATGACAATCACATTACAAAGAAGTAGCCAGGCCTGGGAGGCTGAGGCAGGAGGATCACTGCCAGTTTGAGACTAGCCTGAGCTACAAGTGAGCTCCAGGCCAGTCTGAGCTGCATAGTGAGACCCTATCTCAAAAAAAAAATTTTTAATTAAAAAAAATAAAAATAAGTAAATGTATGTTTAAGAGACTCATGGACACCTGGCTTTAAAAAAAAAAAAATCAATGATTCTTCCTTAGTAATGTAGTTGCCAGCACTACGAGGTTATAATTAAAAGAGTAAAAATAGCATACATTTATTGAGTTCTTTGCATATGCTAGCCACTGTCCTAAGTTCTTCAAATGTCCTACCTCATTTCATCTTCACAATAGTGCAAGCAGCTCTCAGTAGTATATTACCATTTTATGGATGAGAAAACTAAGGTACAGAAAAGTTAACTTGTTTAAGCTGATACAGTAAGAACTTTAATTCTAACCTAAGCAGTCTCATTCCAGAGCCTAAGGTCCAGTCATCTGACTACTTTCACTAGAGAATAACAAAAACAGATCCTAAGAAAGACCTAAAATAATATGCTGAAAACTGACCTTAAAGTATACCCTAGAGAACTTCATGACTTCATTAGACCCAGACTTTGTGGTATTTTCTATTTGCCAGAGGTTAAAAAAAAAAAAGTAAAAATGAATGGGCAAGGTAATAACATAACATACCCTCCGAAGTTCTGCTCATCATGGGAGAGCCTCTGGACATGGTATTCTGGTAACTCACAGGGGTCCTTCGAGCACTGCTGTCGTCATAAATTCCTGGGCTCAGCTGTGCTTTGGGTGCTTCGTGAAGTGCAGACCTGAGGACAGAGGGGCCAGAGCTCACCACTGATGTGTGCCGGGAACGTACTGGCTCTCCTGCTTTCACATCCTCGTATTTTCCCCGTTCCACCACTTTTATGCTGTCTGGTACAATTTCCAGTGGAGGCATCCCACGGGATAGTTTGCTGGGCCCCGTTATTAAGGATTTGACATTGTGTTTGATGGCAGATTGACCTGAGTTGCTGTCAAACTTTATTGGTGTGCCCTAAAGGGAAAAAAATAAGTATTATAGATAACCATGTCACCTGGATATTGTTCTGTCTTGGGTCTACGTTTCGTCCATGGCAGCTATAGTCTACCATGATGACCTTTACAGTCTGTGTGGCTATTTCATGGATCTTGAGTTCTTTCCCAAAGTAGTCACTCCATGCATATGATGGATTAAAAGACGAAAAGGAGAGCAAAACCAAAAACTGATATGGAACACATAAAATTTTCATGTTCATTTCCAACAGGTATGACACAGTAAGAAATAGTTACAACTAATAAATCACATTTTTAAAATGTTTCATAACTGTTACTGTGAAATGGAATCACTGACAAAAACAGCCATGATCTAGTTACCTGGGAAATGGAACCTTCAATTATTGGCCTCGTGCTCTGAACCACTTCTGGAGTTTTTCGGCTTTCCTGAGTTAGAATATCTTGCCGTGGTATCTCATGAATGGAACGTCCCATTTCTTTGATAGTAGTAATGCCATCATATGGTTTTCCTTTGGTAATGGCACCTTCAAAGGCTCGAATGGGAGGGCTTTCCCTCTTAATCTGCTTGGGATATTTAAGGCCATCTTCAAAGCTTTCAGTTGTTGCTCTTGGTGTGCCTTCAAAAAGAATTGAGGAAACATATTTATTAAAATAATGCTGACAGTTATAGAACAACACTGACTTATATACTCTTAATTAAAATTTGTCCCATGCACTGAACTAAATTTGAAATGGATCAAAGATATAAAAATTAAAATGGAAACATTAAATCTGCTACAAGATAGAATAGGTAAAACTCTTGAAGATACTGATAAAGACAAAGACTTTATAAATAAAACCCCAATCACAAAGGAATTATCACAAAGAATCAATAACTGGGATCTCATCTTATTAAAAAGTTTTTTCACAACAAGAGAAACCACCAAAGAATGAAGAGACAACTCACAATGTTGAAAAAAATGTTTGCCAGCTGTTCTTAGGCAAAGCATTACTATCAAGAACATACACAGAACTCAAAAAAACATACCTCTCAAATATAAAGACACAATGCAAAAATAAGCGGTGAAGATAAATACATGCTCCTTAGATGAAATACAAAAAGAAAATAAGTATGTGAGAGAATGTTCAATAGCACTAGTCATTCAAGAGATGCAAATTAAAACAACACTCACGCTAGAAAGCATGACTATTATGAAGAAATCAACCAATAACAAATGCTCAAGGGGCTGTAGGGAAAAAGAAACCCTTCTCAGCTGTTAGTGGGAGTATAGACTGGTTCAACCACTATGTTAATCAGTGTGGAGATTCCTCCAAACACTAGGATTGGAGGTCCTATTTGACCTAGCTACCCTCCTTCTGTGTATCTTCCCAGAGGAATTAAAAACCCTGTACCATAGTGCTATGTGTGCACCCATGTTTATAGCAGCACAATTTGTAATAGTTAGATCTTAGAACAATCCAAATGTCCATCAACTGAGGAATGGATAAAAAAGATGTGGTCTTTTTATACATAGAACACTACACAGCCTTAAAGTAGGATAAATTGAAACTTTTATAGGTACATGGATGGAATTTGAAACCGTACTCTAAAGTGGAATAAATGATGCATATGTACAAACACTGCGTGTCCACAGAGTGAGAAGCTGACAAGAGTAAATGAAGTCCAAAAAGGACAACAGATATTGTAAAATGAAAATAAACATCAAAAGGCAGAAACTAGGATGGAGGAATGGAGAAAAAAAAGGGAAAAGCAAAAACAACAATTATTATGTGTATATATATATGTGTGTGTGTGTGTGTGTGTGTGTATACACACACACACACACACACATATATTAGTTAAGATATTTCTGCTACTAATTTCTCTTAGTTCATGGAAAAGAAAAGTTTGTGTTAATATTGCTTGAGCAATTACACGGTAATATACAGTACCCTGAGTAACTAATTTACAGATAACAATATACAATATATTAACTTTTTTTTTTTTTAATGGTCAGTTCAGCCCACCCTGGGGGCGGGTCTGGCATGGCATGTGGTACTGGGGATCAAACCGAGGTCCCTGCATGCTTGCCTAAGCAGAAGCTTTAGACCACTGAATTATCTCAAACAATGGGTGAGGGTTTTTGGTTTTGTTTTGTTTTGTTTTTGCACAACTGGGGACTGAACTCAGGCCCTTGCACTTGCCAGGCAAACACTTAATCTACTGAGCTATCTCCCTGGCTGTATTAACTATTGTTACTCACCTCTTGGTTTGAAATTCTGGCTTTCTTTTTAAAAGGAAAACAACAAAAAAGTAATGCCTTTCCATCTTTCAGTTTCTAATCCATTTTCTGTATATAAATTCCCAAATAAATACTCCTCAATCATTATTTTGTAAGGCTATTCCAGATACAATACACATCTGTCACAGTCACACAATGGTCCTTACATATAAAACCATCTCAAAGTTGAAAGATTAGGCAGCCATTATCTTCCACGAAATTATGTAGCTCAGAGATGGAAAACTTATAGACAAAACTTAGTATTTCAAAAGGTAAAAAATCTTGACAAGCAGATTTTATGGCTTGCAAATCAATAGGAAAAACACTGGGCCAGCAAGGCAGTTAAAAATAAAAAGGTGAAACAAACAGAAAGTTTACCCTGCATGATGGAGCCAGACAGTACAGTCCTTTCTTTGAGGTCAGAATGAGGGCTCCCCCTGGGTAATGCTCGGCATATCAGCCCTTTGGAAACAAGAAAGAAATTCAACTATTAAACATAAAGTATATGGCAAGTCACATATACATTCTTAAGAGTACAGTTTTTGATAAAAGACCCTATGGAGGAAGGAATGTCATTTTAGATTTGCATACTATCCAGAAAAATATCATAGAAAAAGATAAGAAATACTTAATATGGTACCACACAGTTCTTCAGAAATTTTCCTAAATACAAAATGGCCATAAAAGGCATCTAATTACAGATCAAAAAAGATAAACTTTGAAGCTAAATTTAAAATCCCAATTCTTTTTTATCAAAGGCAAATCTTTTTAAGAAATTTCACATTAATTGGGCACAGTGGCACATGCCTATAATCCCAGCACTCAGGAGGCTGAAGCAGGACTACCACAAATTTGGGACTATTTATACAGTGAGATTCTGTCTTAAAAAAAAGAAAAAGAAAAAGAGAGAAAAAGAGATTTAACAGGATTACCAGATAGCTCAGTGGATTAAAGTGTAACTGCTTAGGCAGATATAGGGACTGGGGTTCCATCCCTGGTATGCCGCGCCACCCAAGTCCCCTGATCCCCCTGAGCACCCTGAGACAGTGATTGAGACTGGGCATGGTGGAGCACGCCTATAATCCCTGCGCTCAGAAGGCTGAAAATAGGAGGACCACTATGAGTCTGATCTGTATAATGAGACCCTGTACCAAATACATTAAAAAAATTTTTTCACAGTATATTGCCAATAAATGTCAATCAAAGGTTGAAAGTAATCTCATATATAGTTACCCTGAAGTAAAAATAGATGTTTATTTTTTAATATAATGAACATCCAGCTCTTAGAATGTTATACAGGATTTACCTTGCTTTTAGTATTTCACATGGATTAAAATTTAGTTGGGACTAGTTGAGATTTTTAAAGAAACAGACATTATAACCAAAGTGAAGCAAACCCAAGCAAACTAAACCAAACCATAGCGATCTAATGCATAGCACGTGATCAGCATCAAGTTAGAAACATGTCTTCAATTCTCATGCAAATGGGTACAATTCCTTAATTTACTGAGGAAGAAATGGGCAAAGAAATCTACTAGGAAAAAGGAAAAAAAAAAATCTAGTAGGTGTCACGCTGGCCCTGCCCCTGGGATACATTGAGACAACATTTGAGATTGGGTGTGGTGGTGCGCACCTGTAATCCCAGCTCTTAGGAGGCTGTGAACAGGCAGATCGTTATAAGTCTGATCTAGTAGTGAGACCCTGAACACCCTGTAGACCCTTCTCTAAAAATTAAAAAAAAAAAAAAAATCTACTAAGAAAAGGTACAGCTAGAATTAAAATTTATCTTTAATCATTACATATTACGTTATATCTACCTTGAAAGTAAAATAAAAATACATTTTACATATTTTATTATTTATTTTCTTTTCCTTTACAGCAGGGTCATGCTAAGTTGCCTACAATGCCCTTGGACTCAGGATCCTACCGAGCTTCCCCAAAAGTGGGGTTACAGCCATGTACTACCACATTCACCTTACGAACTTTACATTCTTAAACTCCAAGAGAGATAATCTACAAATGGTATGGGTACTGAAAAATGAGCTAACAGTTACCTAGTTATGATTATGTTCAATTTTTACTTTATTATCATTTGCCTTCTGATTTATACAGATGAATTAATAATATAAACTTAAAATTACATTAATATAAATTTTGGGTAGAAATAAAAGAGAATGATTGAAAACAACTTAATTCAACAATGCAAACTTACTTTACAAAATTAAATATATCCAAATAATGTTCTGGAAACAACACTTTACCTTCTAATGGTGCTGATACAGGAGACTCCCTCATGGATATTCCTTGCTTCATATTTCCTTCCACTGATTCATAGCTTCTTTTTAAACTGATTTCATGAGCTGTTCTTGGACTCCTAGTCCCTTCTCGAGCATTCTTGATATCTATAGAATACAGCAACAACTGTTCAGACAGAACTCAATACCTACAATGTTTATGAAATAAGTTACCTTAATTTTAGTCTGTACCCCCCAGAAGTTAAAAATGTGCCATAAGCTACAACAGACATCTGTACATGACTGGCATTCATGAAAATGTATTTATCAGTTCTAATATGTTTATTAAATGACTACACTGTGCCAAGCTTAAGGTAGACTTGCAAGTAAGATTAAAAAATTAAGTTCCTAAAACCTACTCAACAGTGGTAATTTCAGGCAACTTAATAGGTTCTTCCTATTCAGTGTGACAGATAAGTATAATGGTGTTATGAGAGTACAGGGAAGGAAACCGGTAGCCTCCAAGTTCAGATAAAGTTGCCCCGAAAAAAATAATACATAAGCTGAGAACTAAAGAATAGGTAAGAATTGCTCAGGTAAAAGGCAAAAGAGTACAGGCAGACAGATGAACACAAATACCTGCAGGTAAGACAGAATATGGTACATTACAAGAAATTCTAGTAGATGGTGACTCTCAAGAATGGAACGAAGAAGAAAAGTGTAGGGGAAGGAAATATAGAGGAGCAAAGGAGAAAGTTGGAAACAAACCACCTACACCTACAACAGTAAGCAGGAAGTGCATCATGAAAAGCTGAAGTTAAGGGCCTTATGGGGCCTGCAGGTATCTTAGAGGTAACAGAGCACAAAGTAACAACATGTACAGCTTTGAATATAGGTCTGACTCAAGACACGGAGATGGAGATCGGTTAGGTAGCCACTGAACTGTAAAAATAAAAGGCAGCAACAGCAAGGAATAATACAGAGTAACAGACGTATTCCAGAGACCACAGGAAACAGAACAGAAATTACTCCATATGTTGGATGTGGAAAGAAAAGTGGACAGAATTTCTGGCTTAGACAATGTAAATTAATGAATCTCCTCCTGTCACAAAAACAAAATTTGAATTGAAATACCCCAGATACTTTTTTTTAAAAAAAAAAAAAGAGAATAAAGGAAGGAAGGAAATAAACAAAATGCAAAGGCATTTTTACGGCAGCAGGGAATATGTACATACTTCACTTCTTTGTATCTGAAGAGAAAGATGACATATAGCTAGTGACTAAGGGCATAATAAGTTGCAAATGAGAACATAAACTTAGTCTTTGGACTAATATTAATATCACAGTTGAATTACTGTCATAAAATAACACTAAAGATATAATACATCTAAAGAAAATGTTTCCATATATACAAAGAAACAGATACAAAATAGAGAATTTAAAAATTCTTTTCATGAGGGCCTCCCTGACAGCTCAGCAGACTAAAGTACTTGCTTAGGCAAAGCGCAGTGGCCGGGACTAGATCCCTGGCATGCTGTGCCAGCCCCGTCCCTGGGGCGTGCTGAGAGGGCGATTGAGACTGGGCATGGTGGCATGCACCTGTAATCCCAGTGCTTGGGAGGCTGAAAACAGGAGAATCACTATGAGTCCGATCTATGTAGTAGTGAGACCCTGTAGAGCCTGTCCTACATACAGAAAACAATAAAAATAAATAAATAATTAAAAAATATTTTCATGATCAGCAAATCATCTATTTCCTAATTCTTGCTTCATAATATGAATCTCATTAAAATAAAAGTGGTGCCATTTAAGTCTAATGAAGATTCTTTTCTTAGTTTAGTGACTAGTCAAGTGACATGTTATACTATGACACTTCCCATGGGCTCTGCACTGTTAACAACTTTTCACTTTCTCATCAGATTTTTCATAAAACTTTTATTAAAGAAACAAACAAACCAAAAAAAACCCCATTATTATTAATCCCTTTCACTGAGAAAAAACAGATTCTGCAAAGGTAAACTGACTTCCTGAAAGCAAGAACATGAGAAAGCCAGAGTCTACTTACTATCATATGATAAGATATGTCCACTTTTTCCTTCATAAATGACATGGCCTTTGGATGCAGTTTCCTCTCTGCCTTTCTCAGGACTATTCTCTTCAATTGGCATCCTAGAAATGGATCCCTTCACCAAAGCTTCAGTTGGTATGCCAGCCTGGGACAGAGCTGGGGTCCCCTGCCATCAAATCAAACACAGCCACCAGAAGAGTCACTTAAGGTTAGAGGAGATGCAAGATACTTGGCAAATATAACCTACTACCCTGAAAGTTAGATTCATATCCCTAAAGACAGCATGAGAACATGAGAAGAAATCAGACATTCAATTTTTATAAGCACAAAAGAAATCCTGCATCTTCTTGAATTCTATCATAAAAACTTCTTAAAACAATGCTAGGTGAATCAGCTTTGTTCTCCACCTAATAGTCAAACCGCAGTTTGTCTTAAGGTTTAAAATCATGTAAATATAATTAAATGTTGACAAAATTTCTAACAGAAATAACACTTCACATTAAGTTTAAATTTACAGTACTATGACTTTCATGCTGTAATTAGAGGAAATAGAATTTTCAATTATCAAATTTTCTGCTGCAATAGCCTTAAATCATCATTAAGAAGACAGGGGAAAAAACATGTTGTTTTGTGAGAATGACTTAGTTTAGGCCATATCTGGTTGCCAATAACCACTGTCTTTTTTCCCCATTTCTTATAGAGAAATAGTTCATGAAGCCTACTAGGATACTTTGCAAAAGTAAACTACTTGGGTTGAAATTAGAGTGATGGGAGTAAAGACCCACTGACATGGATGGGGCTCCTAACTTACTCTGACAAGGCCTAAAACTCCAGTGAGTATTATTCAAGTCTATACTCACATAACAGGGAAAGCAGTAAGAATAATATATTCATCATCCAGTCATAAATGAACTCAGCAGTAAATACCTAAAAATCCTAACACACACCTCAGTTTCACATCAAATGGACAGGTATTTAAAAATAAATGTATAAAATATAACTTTGACATAGTTCTTCACTATTTTGTAGATAATGTCTGAATACTAGAATAAAAGGGAAAAACATGAAGAAAAATAATATGTATAGGCCTGTTTTTCTTTTGACCATATTAAAATGTGAACCATGTCTGAAGGAAGAATCACGTGGGAATTTTGTTCGTCAAGATTCTAATTCATAAGGTCCAGAGTGAGGACTACATTTCCACATTACTCTAGCAACCTGCCAACTATGCTGACACTGGGGTGCACAGAACACACTCAGCAAGACCTGAAGGGAGTCATGGAGGCTCAGAAAAATATTGCTAGGTTCCAGCCCAAGATGAGAACTGAGGATTTTTAGACTATCAACTTTCCAAAAGATACTGATGTTACTGGCTTAGAGACCATGCCTTAAAAAATACTACCTATGTTATAGGAACAAGATAAAGGAAAGAAAATGTGTGGCAATTGGTGCAAAAACTTGTGTCGATATATAAAAAGTTTATAATGATTTCTTGTAACAGATTTCACTTCTACATTTATAAAATTAAAGCTAAGGATTGATTTATACTACAAATTAAAATTAATACCAAATGAGGAAAAGGAGCTTAATTTTAAAAATGACACTCCTTTCCCCATATAGATAGGGGACTGAACCCTGACTTTTCCTCAGCCTGTTTTCATTCTGAGACAGGGTCTCAAGTCACTAAATTGGTCTGGCTGAGATTGATTCTGTGATACTCTTGCTTTAGCTTTCCAGAGTACTGGAATTATAGCAAGCACCACCATGCCCAGCTGAAAAAATATTTAACCCAAATATATTTAACTCAAAACTGGGAGAAGATATTTAACCTTCTGTGCTTTTGTTAACACTAGCACTTTCCTTAATTCACAATAGATTCAAATAATGTAACCTATAAGATTGCAGACATAAAAGGCTGAAGAAAGTGTATAATGTGAAATGATTTTCTTGATTTCTATTGAAGCTGTCATGCCAAAAGTTTTGCCACAAGGATACTGAGAACTGTACCAAATTAAAGTATGTTTGTTCAGTCTTTTTGAAAATAAGTGATCCATAATCCATAACGAGCCAAAGCTCTTAAGACTTCTATTTTTTTCTTAGTTATTGTTTAATACATTTGATATACGATAATTAACCTGAGTGATAGATCCTCGTAGAGAAGGGATGCTCTCTACTGAAATTTTGCTGGTTGGAGTTCCCCGAGTTATACTTCCTTCTTGGATGGCTCCTGTGGTACCTGAATGAAAACAAAATCATTAGCAAATTAGCCCCTCATCTCTCTCCCAAAAAAACCAAAAGAACCAGAAAACTGACCCACACTGATAGAAGAATAAGATGGGCACTATTGAAATGTATTTCTTTTCTTTTCATGTATTTGGTACAGGGTCTACAGGGCCTCACTATAACATAGTGGACTCAGTGATCCCCGTTTTCAGCCTCCAAAACACTGGGAATACCGGTGCATGGCATCATGAGCAGTCTCAGTCATCATCTCAGGGTGCCCAGTGGGTGGGGTGGCATGGCATGCTGGGGATTGATCCCTGGTCCCTGTGCCTGCCTAAGCAGGCGCTTTAGTCCGCTGAGATATCTGGTGGGCTCTTGAAATGTATTTCTAGAATATTAACTTAATTATTTAAAAGGACTATTGAGTATGTAATTTCAAAGTATTTTCTGTTTTGCTTCTGCATAGTGCTGGGATCAAACCCCTGGCCCTACACATATTAAATGGAGTGTTGTACTAAGTGAAGTGATAAACCCACAACCTGACTTCAAAGTTTTGAAATCTTTTTAAAAGGGAAAAACCCCCAAAACTTACAATTCAAAGGCTAATAACTTGAAAGCATGTCGTTAACATTTTGTCAAATTATATACTATCTTACCTCTGACCACACCTTCATGTTGGGCCCTGACCAACAAACCCTCAGGTTGAGAATTTTGGCTTCGGGGAGAAAATTCTTCCTGCTTTATGTAGGGCAAAGTAGCTGTGGATGAAATCAAGAGAAACATGAAGAGATCAAGTACTGAATTGCTGGCTGTGATGCTATAAATGCAGATACATTATGATTAACTCACTGACCTGATTTGGTGGATTCCTGCTGCCGTGGCAATCCAAGAGAGATAGACCCCACTGAAGGCTTAGCTGTTTCTTGACTATAGGAAGCCTGATTATGAGAAGTCAGGTAAGTGCCAGGGGTTCCCTAAAACACAATTTTAAAAGACCAAACACTGTCTTTTTTCAAAGTTATTTATAAAGTCAATTTTTACATTTGTGTATAAAATTTATAATCTTAAATCAAGAAAAGTACTTGCAAAACAAGAAAAATTTTAGCTTACATTACATTTTTAAAAATTTTAAGAGAAATAAGATATGTCTTCTGACCTTATCATAAATTATATATGTAATATTACTGAAAAACATTTATTCCTCTTAAAAATGCTATAGAGATGCTCACTTTGGCAGCACATATACTAAAAAATGCTACAGAGAAACCAGGCCTGGTAATGCATGCTTATAGCCTCATCTCTTGGGAGCCTGACAGAAGGATGGCAGAGTTCAAGGCAAGTCTGGGTTACACAGTGAATTTAATACCATGATCAACTACCCTATAGAGTGACACCCCATTTCAAAAAAAAGGGAAAAAGCTATAAAGAACCCTTTCAGCAAAAGTGGCAGACTCAAAGACTGCTGAAAGCTCTCCCACAAAGTCAGCAAAAACTAGGATCAACCTTTACAGAACTCTCAAAATTAATCAAATTTACAAAAATCTAGGAACACTTATTTAAGAAAAATGGATGAGTTTTGTCATAATTTCACTTGCTCTACTGCCATTTCTACCTTCCCCTACAAGTTCTGTGAGAGTGTTGAAAACAAGTAGCCCACAATCATGGTGCAAACCAGCAGCCTGGCAGGCACCTGAGGGAAAGAGGCAAAACAAAAGCCTAAGAGACAGTTCTCATTATTTAACCTCTTTGGTGGTTCTCGAGGATGCTTTATGAGCAAAGCCCCCTGTATTTGATCTACCTGAGGATGGGGAAGAGATGCAGGCTTGTCAAAATAGAGGCAACTGACGAGCTTCTCTGCCATCTGAGAACAAAGAAAGGCTACCCAGAGAGCTTAAAGGGAAAAGTGAGACGTTCACAGGGATTGAAAAGCTCCAACATATTCCTGGGACCTAGAAAGCGATGCACGCATGGCTACGTACACATACTGCACATGTGCATGTGCCTAGGCAAGTCAAGAAAAGGTCCTAAGTTCTCTCTGGGTGATCCTAAGGCGCTGCAAAGCAATGAAGCACTAAAGCAGAACTGTCAACTGGTTGGGTGCTGAGAGCATGCCCATTACACAGACAGTCCTTTAGCAAAGACTCACAAAGGCTGGTTTTAGGTAATAAAAGAAATCTCTGCTCAGTTATTGACTGACCATTAAGCAAACCAAGGATAGACTTCAGTGGTCACACATGACAAATAACACAGACTTTACAGAATTAATTTTGGGGGGAGAATTCAGAAAAGTCACTAAAGAAACTGAAAGGGGCTGGTGAGATGGCTCAGTGGTCTAAAGCACCTACTTGGAACAAGCGTAGCAAAGCAGAGGGACCACGGTTTAATCCACAGCACCACATGCCAGCCAGCCCCGCCCCCTGGTGGGCTGAGCTGGCCACACACACACACACACACACACACACATAAATAAATTTTTTTTTTAAAAAAAGGAAAAAAACTGAAAAAAGAACCTCTAGGAGATATATAATTTCCAGACATATAAAATGTCCAGTTTTGACCCCAAATAACAAAACAATAACAAAACATTATAAGAAACAAGAAAATGTAATCATACACAAGGAATAAGAAATGAACAGAAATGTCCTTATAGGACTCGCAAGATCTCAGTATACTAAGCGGCTGCTTAGGCAAGGGCAGGGATTGGGGCTTCAATCCCCGATACTGCATGCTATGCCAGCCCCAGAATCCCAGGTGCACCATGCTGGCCCTGGAATCAGGTGTGGCAGTGCAGGCCCACACATTCCAGCACTAGGGAGGCTGAGACGGGAGGACCACTATGAATCCGAGCTGCATAGCGAGACCTTGTACCAAATGAATGAATGAACAAATAAAAGATAAAAAAGAAAGGAAAAGACTGACAATAGAAACTTGGGTCTTGTACAATGCTAGCGGCTATGTAAAATTTTAGGACCACAAAGCAAAACTTTAAAAAAAAACAGTAAGACCACTCTAGAAAATTACAAAGTAAATCATACCCAGCAAATCCACTCCCAGGTAATTACACAAAAGCAGTAAAAACATATGTCCATAAAGAATATACTACAAAAATGTATCACAGTTTTATCTATAGAAGTCAGAAACTATAAACAGCTCACATTTCACTCAAAAGAAAAATGAATAAACCAGTATATTCATTATTCAACAATAATTACTGATTAATTACAATAATTACTAATTAATTACAATTATTTTGTCTACTGATTAAGCAAAAACCTAAAGTCCTAAAACTAATACACTGAGATAGACAACACATACATGAAAGAATGGAGACTGTACAATTCCATTTATAAGAAATTCTACAAAAGGCAAGACCAATCTATGAAAACAGAAAGTTACACAGTAGTTGCTTCAGGCAGTAGGAGAGAAGAATGCCCATGAAGGAAAAGGAGAAAATCTTCCAAGTAACTGGAATGCTAAATAACTTGTCAGGATATGGCTACTGTTTTACACATGACTGAAAACTGATTTAAATGATTTAAGATCTGACTATATCAGAGTTTTTAAAAATATACATTGTAAAGACATTTTTAGTAGCCTATATCAGAATAATACCATCTACAATGTAACATTTAGCCTTTCAAATATTCAACAAACAAATGTATGAGAATGAATTCAATTTTTATTTATATTACAACAAACAGGCTGGCGAGATAACTCAGTAGTCTAAAGTGCCTGCTCAGGTAAGCTTAGACAAGCTTCCGTGGTTCAATCCCCCGTACCACATGCTGTGCCAGTTCCACCTCCAGAGTGGGCTGAGCCAGCCACCAAAAAAAAAAAAAAAAAAAATTAAAAACAATTATGTGTTTTTTTTTTTTTTTTTTTTTTTTAGTACCAGGGATCAAACTCAGGGCCTTGCACTTGCCAGGCAGGCGCTTACACCACTGAGCTATAGCCCCAGCCCTTAATTATGTGCCTTTGTGAAATTAAACCAGGTTGTATATCATGGTCAATCTGGATATATAATTCAATAAAAGGTCCTGTGGAATATAGCAATTACTGCATTTTCTGTTCATTCTCTCTAGATGTTTCATATTCTGATAGATTATTGCATACTAGTATACTGACAAATTGAAGAGGGAAGTTTTATCAAAATAAAATTCAACAGGAAATATGCCATAAAGAACCATTTTACCTGTGAGATGGAGCCTCCCATTATAAAAGATGGTTTTTCTGAAGCCACTGTGGTTTTCGATGATGGGATAAGAGGAGGTGGTGGTCTGGTTGGTCGAGTTGTTGAAAGCCGGACCCCCTCAGGGAAATTAGTTATCACTTGATGTGGAGCAGGCTGGAGGACTTTCAAAAGGAAAATATAATTTGAAGCAGTCAATAGTCACTTGCCGTGAGCTATGTCAGTCATTCCTGAATTTTTCAATCATAAATTAAATTCTAAATATGTGAACCCAAGGATGAAAGTTTTCTGTCACATATTCAAGTCTCAATGGCATTTGTGAGGTTGAAATATTCAAATACCTTTCAAACCAGAGTTTCTGATGTTCACTACAATCATTTCTCCTCAGCAAAGGCAAATGTCAATCTTCAGTATCTTTTTCTATCACTCTAGAGACTTCACAACAGAAATGAACAAAAAGGGGAGCTTCTGAGCAACTGCTGCTGCTACTACTTTGTAGCATCGGCAGACCTGATGACAACCCATCACACAGCCTCTGTGCATCTGGGAAAATCTCAGAAATATTTAGATTCTGGCTTTCATAGCAACTAGAATTTCTGGAGGGGAAAAAGACTCAAGAGTTTTGCAAAGTACCTGTACTCTTAAAAGGAAAACCAGTCAATGCCACAATATGAATGTATGAAACAAACTTCCCATTGACCAAGTGAAACTGAACTGAATATTTCACAACTCACAATGGAATGCAGAGAAATAAAGTCATTTTAAAACAGCAAGGACATGGCCTGGAAGAGCAGTTCATTTATGAGATTAAACCACCCGCGTGGATCATCTGTGGGTAGATGTCAGCAGCCACTGCATAGAGAGGCAGTGTTTACCTGGTGGGATGCTATAGCAAGCTGTGGAGAGGCTTTACTGACTTCTCTTGGAGAAAGCCTACACGGTGAGGGTGAACTTGCTGTGGTACTGTGCATCTGTGCTTCCTGTTCTAGAACACATCTGACCTCAGCATAAGACATTTGGGAACTGATTTTTTTATGAAAGTTAAAGTTATTAAAATAAAGGAAGAACTCCAAATTAAAACAGTAAGTATGAAAGGACAAAGCCCACACTATCCAGGGGCAGATCTATCTATATGCTGAAGAGCCTGTGGGAAAAACACATTCATTGAGATGTTAAGAAATCCTATAAATCTAAATCTGTTATGTTTATAACACATCACTGTGACTTAATAAAAATTCTCAAAAATTCAATTAGGATCATTCATCTTAATAAGAAAGAAAATTTCAGCCTTAAAAGACAATGAAATTTTCTTTCTTATTAAGATGAATGAAGTGTTTTGACATGCAATAAAATAACAATGGGAAAATATCAGATTATCAAACAATTCTATAAATTCAAGACTGGCCTGAATTAGATAAAAGGTTAGCTCTTTGAGGATTTCAGTTCCCTTAATTAGCTTGCTGATGTTCTCTGCTTAGTATTTAAAAATCAAATCTAAGAAATAGAGGAAGCCTTTTTCAAGTTAACCTAAAAATCCTATATAA
>NW_004524643.1:375644-383650 GCF_000260255.1 Octodon degus
AAAAAAAAAAAAAAAAAAAAAATCTAAAAAAAAAGCCAACCTGATACACAGTTAGACCCTGTCTCAAAAAGAAACAAAACCAGTAATTTTTGAGAATCAGGAAAGTACGAAGTAAAAACCATCTGCAGGGCCGGGGAGATAGCTCCATAGAATAAGCGCTTGCCTGGCAAGTGCAAGAGCCTGAGTTCAATCCCCTGTTCCACAAAAAAAAAAAAAAAAAAAAATCAAAATCTGCAACCCTACCTACTTAAGATTTGTAGCATTTTAATGGCTACTAGAACCAATTCCCATTTATTTTGTTTCTCTTTCCATTTCCTGAGTCTTCTCCATTTATCCTTCCAGATAAATTTACATTTAAAACCATTTTGAATAACTCTTCCTGTTGTGGGTGTGAATGCTGCACCAGCTGTGGGACAGGTAATTTGCATTAAGTGGAGCAAGAGGCTAGCCAGCTGCCTGGGCTGCAGCCATTCCCTCTGCTCTTGAAAGCACAAAGCTCTGCCCTGTGCTACTCTGCCTTGAACCTACTAATTATGAACAGACACCTCCAATAACTGTGACCTAAATAAAGTTTTCCCTCCTTCATTTTGAGTGTCGGGTATTTGTCCCAGCAATGGGAGAAGAGTAACCAAGACACCTCCCAAATAATGTCAACAGAATTTTCATTTCACATAAATCAAACTGACTAGTAAATACAAACAAGTCGACGTTTTAACATACTTAATTCTTTACATGAGGAATCTAGCCTTTGTAATACAGGTTTGTACAATTGTTAAAAATTATTTCTAGGTATTTTATATTTTGCTGCTAGGAAAATCATCTTTCATATATATGGATTTATGTGTGAGCACTGCATATGCATCTGAATACTGCACATACACAGAGAAGATGTGGATTTCTATTTAACAACTTTTTAAAAGAAACATAATAAATTTTTCTTGAAGCTCTGGTAACTTTTCAGCTGATCCCTTTGTGCTTGCTAGGTGGGTGATCTTTAGTCTTTGCAGTTCACAGAACTAAATTTATGTTTTCTTTACTATTTATTCTCTGTTAGTAAATAATGGATATGCTAGTATTTCCCACCTAATGAGAAGGTCTTTGATATTTTACTATTAAGTGTTAAGGTCCACAACTGGTTTCACACAAAAACTTAGTATGACAAGACATAAAAAATTCATTCATTTGCTAAGATGCATTTAAAATTAGAAACTATTATAATATTACCAACTAATATTCAAATGGTAGGCACTGGACACTCCATGAAATACTATCAGGTAGGCCTCACACCTGAGATTATTAATTCTCTTTTACAGATAAGGAACTGGAACCTAAGGAACCTAATGGTCCAACCAAGGTCACATTACCAAAGATTTGTTTAAAAGCAGTGTGATTCCAGACTCAACACTAAATCCCCATACAAAAGTGTGTCACTAAAAGGCGGCAGGATGCTTCTAGCGTGTCAATCCAGATGATAGTACTCTTTCCTTCTCTGATATATTAACACTGTATAAATGTATTTCTAAAGTCAGAAGAAAAGTCACTGTTCTTTCCTAGAGAATGTAACATGAAATTGCGTTAAAAATTTAGGGACTGTTGTATAATCTCTACTACACTTATAATTAACATACAAAATTCTAGTGATAGAAATTTAGATGGTTTTAATCACAGCTATTTAGATGAGCATGTACCCTGAGCTGGAAAAACAAACAAATAAAATAGTTTTAAAGTTAGCAGTAAGACAGAGGTGAACTCATGTAAAGTTACTACTGGAAAGTGAAAGTAGTTATCTGCATTTTTATAAAGCTTTTCTACAAATGAGAAATGCCTTGAGCAATATAAAAAAGGCACAACTACAACTGTTAGAATTATTTCCACCAAGAAATAATGAATACAATCAAACAGATGGCAAGTGCTGTCTGATACTTTTCTTCCCCCCATTTATGTATTTTGTATAAGGTCTCAGCTTGGACTCAGAGTGATCCTCCTGTTTTTTAGCCTCCCCAGCACTGGTATTACAGGCATGCGCCACCACGCCCAGATTCAGTGTCATCTTAAGCCAAAATATAAAATTCTAAATGTCACAATAATCTATAACCTAGAACATACAAAGAACTAAAAAACAAAAAAACAACAATAACAAAAAAAAATAATAATAATTCAGGCCTCCAAAATTCAAAGATCCAACCCAAAAATGGGCATCTGAGATGAATATACACTTCACAAATGAAGAGATATAAATGGCAAATAAATATATGAAAAAATGTTCAACATCATTGGTCATTAAGAGATGCAAATTAAAACAACACTGAGATACCATCTTATGCCAGAAAGAATGGTTATCATCAAGAAGTCAACCAATAACAAATACCAGAAAGGCTGTGGGGAAAAAGGAGCCCTACTCCACTGCTGGTGGGAGTGCAGGCTGGTACAACCATTATGGAAGTCAGTATGGAGATTCCTCAAAAAGCTAGGATTGGAGGTCCCAATCAGGCTATTACCCTCGTAGGTGCTTTTCCAAAAGAAGTGAAATTACCATACCACAAAGATATATGTGCACCCATGTTTATAGCAGCACAATTTGTCCTAGCTAAATCTTGGAAACAACCAAAATGCCTATCAACTGAGGAATGGATTAAAAATATATGGTATTTTTACACAATAGAGTATTATTCAGCTATAGAAAACATAAATTCAAGGCTTTTGTAGATAAATGGATACAGCTAAGACTATATTGGTAAGTGAAATAAATCAGATCCACATGTGCAAACACTGTATTATCCTGTTAGTGTGAGAACCTGAAAGAGTAATGAAAATCTAAAAGGTACAACAGATACTATAAAAAAGAAAGAAATTGTTCAATGGGAAGCAAAAACTGGGATGAGGAAAAGGACAAATGAAAGAAGGGAAAAAGATATATTTAGGTAGATACACAAGATTGTTTGGATAATTGTATTGTCGATTTCTACTGGTTCTTTGAAAGAAGCAATTAATGTTTAAATTTTTTTTAACTGTGATTTTTTTTCTTTTTGAATTTCTTATAACTTCTTTGTTAATGTTTTGTTTTGTTTTCTTTAAACGAATCTTACACATTTTTATCAATTTGACGATAGCATCAGGTAATACAGCAACCATTGCTGAATTTCCATTACTTTGTTTAGTGAAATCTTATATTGTTTCTAATGCTGTATTTTTTTCTCTCACTATTTTGTATTCTTTTAAAAAAAAACAAAACCTCTACCATAGTAAATTTAGCATTATATAATGAATAACTTATCACTGATGCAATTTGGTCAGGAGTTGAGGGGACCAGTTAAATTCCATCTCTGTTTCATGTTAAAATAACATGTGATACGTTTATATGACATTTCAAAATTGATTGCTCTTTTTTTGGTAATATAAAGGGTCTAAAGTATCTCCCCCAGAAAATTTTGCTATTCCTATATTCTAAGTATATTTTAACAACTAGTTTGATGACAACACTACGCAATACAACAAATACTATAAAATTCATATTACTTTGTTTAGTGAAATTCTATATCTAAGTATACTGGAACACATAAATAATCTACAAATTAATACATGTGCCAATTTTTCTAGTCACATATGTGTTACATATCACAATTAAAATAGAATGTACTGGGCCGGGGAGATGGCTCAGTAGTATAAGCACTTCCCTGGCAAGCACAAGGGCCTGAGTTCAATCCCCAGTTCCAAAAAAAAAAAAAAGAATGTACCAACAACACTATCATGTAAAATAATAACAACAGTAACAAAACAAGAGCCTCCATGATACTGCACTGTGTTTAAACTAATACACTAATTAGTATAGAATACACCATTGCACAAAAAGCAATGCTGAATTATGTTATATAAAAATAACAAATGCTAATTTTTTTTCTTCACAATCCCAATGAGGTGAATGAATATACATTATTATTTTCACTTTACAGATGAAAAAATTAAAGCTATGAAAGCGTTGTTCATTGCCATCAAGCTGGGTAATGCAAGCAAGATAAGCCAGGGTCCAACTGATATCCATGACACAACACTGTTATTATCTTACACAGAATCAGAATACTACACTATCAAACTACCTTTACCGTAAGGAATTTGCATCAGGCACAAGACAACACTTTTCACTTACTCTAAAACTTCAGATAAATGGACTATAACATGGTTTTAGAAAGTCTTCTAGCAGCTAGAACTCTATTAAAAATGTTACTGCCAACCTCTAGTAGTGAAGTAATATTTAACCATTTAGTTGAGATTAACAAATCTTATCTGTCAAGACAGATTTTAACAGACAAATACTGCTAACTTACAAAGCACGAAGGACATTACTTATAGGTTCAGCTTTGTTTCTCTTCAGAAAACTTATCCTGCAAAAGTTGTATCTACCTACCTTCCCACTCTCTGTTTGGACTCTTGGAAGTGCCACATGGACTAGTAGAACTTCTACATTCCAAATCTATCTGTTCTTGCCTCTGCCGCTGTTCCTCCAGGAGTGCCGACTCATGCATTGCCTTAATGTGACGCTGGTAGAGAGCGTAGCCACTTACAGGGGTTCCAATTGGTATACTACATGGGGTACAGGAAACCTACAGAAAGAAAACAACCTAAATATGCTAATGACCAATGTAGCTATACCATATTTGACAAGTAAATTTCTGTCATATTACTGGTTAAATTGATTTTCCCATAATTTTAGTATATATGCTGTCAAAGTGCTCACTGATTTTCTCAAGTTTTTTTAAAAAACTCTTCAATATTATCTTTAAAATGCAAGATAGATATGTTTGGAATTAAGTACAGTACACATCTTTGATAACTCACCTCCTCCTTGTGTCATCACCGTGGGCAGCCACCAGCTGACCACTGGCTGACTGGCAATATCTACACTCCACTACCATAATACCCTGTCCATTCCCTTCCCTACTGAGAACAGTGGTGTGAGTGGGAGCCTGCCAAAGCCATGCCCTAACCTGAGTACTGGACCCTAGCTCAGTGGTTGCACTCATTTCCTAGACAAAACGAACTAAGCCCATATGTTCAGTGCCTATGGAGTACAAAGGAAGAGGTTTTAGCCCTCCTAAAAATGGAGCACTCTGATACCCATGCCTTTATGTACTTACTGAAAGAAAATGAATTTACTATGCAATAAGCAGAAATCACTGAATCAAGGTCATGGAATTCAATATGTATATTGTCTACAAGCTCATGATCACCAAGATGAAGCATAAGATTACTCTTCAGCAAATAATGTGTAGGATTTCTGATGTATAAAAGTACACAATTATTTTGGAGAAGAGCAAATTTTCAGTCCTTAATAGAAAATGAGAAAACTTGAACTATATTAATTAAAACAAGTAACAGATGAAATGAATTAAGAAATATATATCCATAAAGGTCTCGATAAATCAGATGTGGTGGCACATTGAGAAACCGAGGCAGGATGATTTCAAGTTCAAGCCCAGTCTGACTGACTGACTGAGACCCAGCCTCAAAAAATAAAAAAAGGGCTGGGGATATAGCTCAGCACTGAGAACCTGAGAATCTCTAAATCACATTGAAACCTTACCATTGGTGGAATAATGGCAGCTCGATGCTGAAGCTGTGGTAGGTCCAATGGGCTTGCTTTCACTGGGGATGAGACTAGTATAGATCCAGTCGGGTTTAACAATGAAGGCTTTGGATCCATTGGAAACATTCTACCACTGGAAGTATACATAGAAGACATAGGAATATATTTTTATTTAAGACTTCAAACATGCAATCAACATAATTCTAAGTTAATACATACACATATACATATATAGCTGTCATATTAACTCTTGAAAGATCAAAACAGGGCTTGGGGTTTAGCTCAGTGATAAGAGTACTTGTCTACTATGCACAAGACCCTAAGTAGATTCTTGGCACCAAGCTAAATAAATAACACATTTAGAAATTGAGAAAAAAAGAACATACAAAGCCATTTTTTCAGATAAAGAAACCTACTAATTTGTCACTAAAATTAGTTACTTCCTATCAAATGTTCAGCTGGAATCACAGGTTATAACTCATTGCCATTTTATAATTGAGAATTTTACTCAAATTCCCAGTCTACTGGTTTTTCATGGAAAATGGAAAAAACCAGCAAGCCAGAACCGGCATTCACATATGCATGTAGTACTCTGCTCACACAATCACTCACAGCCATCTCACATTATCTGCTTCTCTTAGTTTCAATACTACACCTGAACTTAGGATGTTTCACATATAAACTTTGGAGAAGTATATAATGGTATACTCTTTTATTATTTGGTCCTATTCCCAGAGAGAAAGTGAATATTTTATTTATTTTTTGAAAGAAGGTCTCGCTACATAGTTCAGGTTGTTCTCAAGCTCATCTTCCCATGCTGGCCTCAATTCATGGCAATCTTCCTGCCAGGCATGCATCAACATATCCAGCTTGGAAAGTGAATATTTTAAAGCATATAAATTAGTAAGAAGGACCGGTGAGATAACTCAGTGGACTAAGCGCCTGCTTAGGCAAGTGCAGGGATGAAGATTCGATCCCTGGCACTACATGCCCCACCAGCCCCAGCACTGGCCCCAAGTGTGCTGAGCCAGCCACCAAGACCAGGAGTGGTAGCACAGACCTATAATCCCAGCACTGGAAAGGCTGAGACAGGAGGATCACTATGAGTTGGAGCTGCATAGTGAGACTCTATACCAAATAAATAATAAAATAAAATAATTAGTAAGAAAAAATTAGTAAGAAAAGTAGGCTGTATAGAAGAAAATAATTTACATATGGTATTAAAAGATGATACTAAAGATGTAGAAAACCGTAAGTGTTGACACTCTCGAAATGCCAGAGGCTTCAGGAAACCATTGTGAAAGGACCATGTTTTTAAAAGGAATTTTGTTATTTTTTTGAGGCCTGAAAATCTGACTCAGAGCCCTGTACACGCTAAGCAAGGGTTCTAGAGCTACATTCCCAGCCTTTCAAGAAATTTTGACTTTTTGTTTCTTTCTTAGGATAGCCATCCTCTCAGATTGCTCTTTGCTGATTCTTCTTCTTATATAATCATCAAAACCAATTAGTGCAAAAGATCTTACTGTGTGTGTGTGTGTGTGTGTGTGGTGTGTGTGCGTGGGGGCAGGGGTGTACCAGGGATCAAACTCGGGACCTTGTGCTTGCTAGGCAGGTATTTGTGCCACTGAGCTATTTCCCTAGCCCCAAAGGAACTTATTTAAGATGATATAGTTTATTAAAGAATGCTTTTTAAAAAACCACATGGGTTGAATCCATTTATATTTACTACACTTAAAGGCTGGGACTACTGAATTGCCTGTCATCAAAGATGGCATAAGATGGCATATTTCCTTAATCCTAGCTACTTAGAAGGCTGAAGCAATAAAGGCCATACTTCCAGACCAGCCTAGGTAGCTTTCCAAGACCCTATCTCAAAATTTAAAAAAATTTTAAATGCCTGGAAATCTAGCTCAGTGGGAAAGTGCTTGACTAGTATATATGAGGCCTTTGGTTCAAACCCCAGCACACACACATGTACATACAACAGTAGCCTGTGATGTTTTTTATCTGCTTAAATAACCAAGAGCAATTTTTATAGTATGTGCTATATATTTTATATCTTAATATCTAATATCTAGAATGAAATTTGGAACTAAAACAATAATATTGAATATAACAGTGCTGGTGCCTCAAGAGGATTTTAGATTTCTATGTAATAGCTCCTCGAATTTTCATCAATAGGAATTAAAATAGGGATTCTTCCTAATCATTGGTTCACCAGGAATTCAGCTATCTGATGATTATTTTTCCATCATCTCAGAATAATCTAGATTTTATTTTAACTTTTTATTTGGTCTGTACCTAGTATGGCAGTATACCCCTCTAATCCCAGCACTTGGGAGGCTGAGACAGAAGGATTGCTACAAGTTTAAAGCTAATCTGGGCGGGGCTGGAGAGATGGCTCAGTGGTCTAAAGCACCTACTT
>NW_004524643.1:383780-415430 GCF_000260255.1 Octodon degus
CTCTCTCTCTCTCTCTCTCAAATAAATAAAAAAAAATTTTTTTAAAAAAAAAAAAGCTAATCTGGGCTACAAGACCCTCCTGGAATGCACAATAAGACTCTTGTCTCACAAACCAAGAATTTTTTAAAATTATAATAAAATAAAATGAAAACATACAGACCTGAAATTTGCCTACATCTGAACAGGACTCATCCTGAAGATAGCACCATTTTGTGACTTGATTAGCAACCATCACAGCAGAAAAGATGAGTCTCACCTCTGCCTCTCAGGCTCTCCATCCACATCTTCATCAGCACTGCAGGTGGCACTGGAATCATTGTCTGACTGGGGCTCAGGCCTCTGTGTACTTATCTGTTGAGCCACCACCAACTCTTCATCCTTAGGCTCTGTTTTCTCACTACCTCTTTCCAAGTCTCCTTCTTTGGTATCTCCTTCACCTGTAGATGCACTGTTTTCTGGGATGCCCATTTCCACATCTACAGAGTCTGCTTTGGTAGTAGTTGGGGGATCAAGAACAGAATCTGCTTCAGCACTGTGCTCCTGGTGGTCTACATCCATTGGCTCTGTAGTCTCAACACAGATGCTGTCATCTGCCTGGGTTTCCACCTTCTCACTTTCAGCCAGTTTTGTACTTGGCATGGCTGAGGAGGGAGATACAGCTGGTGCAGGTTCACTGGTAGTCTCGAGCTCAGCCACAGGTTCAGTGTTTCCTCGGGAAGCAGCATTTTCACTGCTGTCTTCGCTGGGCTTGACAGCTTCAACTGGTGAAGGAGAAGGAGCACTTTCTGTATCAGAACTATTTTCAGCACCTTAAAGATAATGATACAGCATAAAAATCTGATAATGAACATGTTTCAGGTGGTAACAGAAACCATGCTTGAAAGTGGCTGTTTAGGATGAATTATACTCCTTTGATGACCTCACTGATGTATTCATGGCCACTGGGAAAGCTAGAGTTTTCTGTGAAAGTGAAAGATTAAATTATCTTGACACCCCCAAAACTGAGATTATAAAGGTTTTAAAATCTAAAAATATTTTGAAATTTGAAAAACGAAAAAAAAACTGCAACAGAAGTACACAAAATCCATTCCTATAAAAGATATTACTATTACCAATACAGAAAGTAAGTCATAGGATATTTTACCTTTTATTAGTACTAAGTCTTCAAAATCTGATGTATATTTTACATTTGCAGATCTCAATCTGTACTACCAACATTTCAAGAGTTAACAGCCATGGGGCTAGTGCCTAACATATTAGAAAACAAAGCTCTAGAACATTATTTCACAGATTTTTATTTTAATGCCTTTTGTAATAGATTTCCTCTGCACTCCACCTCAAGTATCACATGCTTGAAACGCACTGTGTGGCTTCCTGAACAAAGTTAAATTGTGTTACTAAAGCTCTTAACACGTGAATTCAAAATTATTTGAGTCTTGGCTATGTTTTCCACTAGGCTATAAATCCATGTGGACAGAGATAATATACTCTGATTAATACTTAAGTCTTTGAGATAAGGACTGTGCCTGGCAAATAGACTCAAATATTGCCTGAAATCCAAACTGAACAAATGTTGTACAGAACTAGGCCTTAAGTTTACTGAAACTTTCCTGTATTGCAAGACCCTTGAGCTTTTTGTCATAGTTATAAACCATATAGAGATATTCACTGCAGCAGAAACATTTTAGATTTTCTCAAGTATGTCTCCCTAAAATTAATATATATTATATATTTAATACACTTGCACTGAGAATCCAAATGATTCAGAACATTTTCTTAAACTAAATGAAACAACAGTTTATATAAATAAGTCCTTTAGAAAGTCCTAGAAAATTATTAAAAGTACTAAAGTATGGGACAGCTTGCCTAAATATTCAAACTGACCATAAGATCAGTGAATTAAAACATGCTTAGAACTACTATAGTGACAAGGTATATCAATGATACAAAACAATGTACAGGAATAGATCCTAATGTATACAAGAAAATTAAGCTACATTAATGGTAATATTTTAAATTACTGGATAAAGGATGACTTACTTAAGGAAGCATTTCTGTTAGAACTGGCTCTTTAGCTGGATATCAAAACATAGGCCTTGTATTTAAAAAAAAATTCTAGATGGAAGTGTTTTGATGTTTGGAATGTTGACTTAAGATACATATATATAAAAACCTTTCAAAACATGGAAAAGTATCTTAAGGAAATTAGAAACCTGAAACTACAAAATCATAAATTACCATTTGCATGGGAAAAATTTTACAAATGATGTGACCATCTGCAAAACATTTTTTTTTTTTTTAAATTTGGTACACGGTCTCACTATACCGCTTGGACTCACAGTGATCTCTTTATTTTCAGCCTCCCCAGCACTGGTATTACAGGTGAGCACCACAATGCCCGGTCTTTGTGGTCGACTCAGCTTACCTGCCCAGGGGTGGGAACAGCACAACATGCAAAACATTTTTTAATAAAACCCTCTCCTTTTTCTTTCTTTCCTTTTTTTTCTCTTTTTTTTTTTTTTTGTCTTTTTGAGACAGGGTTTGGGTGGCCTTTAACCCAGGCTGCCCTTAAACTCACAAGGATCTCCAGCCTCAGCCTCCCATACTCCTGCCCCAGCTTCCCAAGTGTACGATTATAGGTGTGCCCCACCACACTCAGCTGATGAACTGACAAACTACTTTTAAAACCTTATAAATTCATTATTTTATTGAGTCATATATGTATAAAGAATCTAATATTTGCAGGAGACTGTCTGAGGTACAGAAAAAAAATTATATGGTCTCATAGAGTAAAACTATGAATAAATATTTGACATAATCAGTGAGTGACTATAAAACTAAAGAGTACATGAAGATGGGGGCAGAGTGACACCTGAACAGAGACATGAAGAAAGTATAACAGGGAGCCAGGGACACAGGGAAAAGCATTCCAGGCAGAGAGATCAGAAAGTGCCAAGGCACCCGGTTGAAACTGTTTTTCTTAGAACAGAAAGGGTAACTGTATGGTGGGAGCAGAGGGAGCAAGCAGAAAAGCTTTTAGCAAACAGGCAAATGAGAAGCCAAGCATAGTGTCTCATTTGAGCACACTGGAAGGCTAAAGCAGGAGGATCACAAATTCAAGTTCAGCCTTGTCAATTTATCAATTTACTAAGACCGTTCCTCAAAAAACAAAGAGAGCTGGGGGTATAGCGCAATATGAAGGCCCTGGGTTCAACCCTTAGCACTGAAGAAGAAAAAGTTCATACAGATACACAAAGGCCAATTCATGTAGGTCCTCATCAGCTGTAGAAAGATCTTGGAATTTTATTCTTAAATTTGGAACTAAACATGGTGGCACAAACCTGTAACCCCAGCACTCAAGAGGTTTGCTGTGAGTTCAAGGCCAGCCGTAACTACATAGTGAGAACCTAACTCAAAAAAAAAAAAAAAAAAAAAAAAAAAAGTCGGGGCTGGGGAGATAGCTCAGTGATCTAAGCGTCTGCCTGGCAAGAACAAGAACACAAGTTCGATCCCCAGTACCACATCCTGGGCCAACCCCGGCATCCCAGGTGAGCCACACCAGCCCAAAATCAGGTAGGGTGGTGCACACCTGTAACTGGGAAGGCTGTGACAGGAGGATCACTATGAGTCTGAACTGTACAGTGAGACCCTGTATCAAAATAAAAAAATAAAAATTGGGAAAGTACTGTAGCATTTGGGACTGGGAAAAAAAAAACCTTTTTTTTTTTTTTTGGGGTAGGAAGTTATCTGGCTGCTTTATGGAAGAAAAGAAACCATTCTGAAACCAAAAGAAGCAAGGAGGCCAAATAAGAAGCTAATGCAATGGAGAGGACAGTGGCACAGAACCAAGGTAGCATTAATGGAGCCAGGGAAAAGAGATCCAATTCTGAAAAGCACGTTTAAGGAAAAGCTCACAAGAGATGCTACTGGACCATGCACTGGATATGAGTGAGTTACAATTACAAAAATACAATAAATGACAGGGAAGGACTGGAGGGAGAAGCAGCTTGTGATCACAGGGAGACAAGGTTTGCTTTGGACATTAATGTAGAGATGACTTTTAAGTAGTCAAGTAAAAGTACTAAGTACATAGATGTATGAACATAGAGTTCAGATAAGCATGCAAGTCTCAAAAATAAAGACAACCTCAAAAGTACTAAGTTTTTTAAATGTGATAGCAATTACCATTAGCAAAACATGCTATCAAAATATGAAAGGCTCGGGGCTGGGGAGCTAGCTCAGTGAAATAAGTGCTTCCCTGGCAAGTGCAAGGGCCTGAGTCCAATCCCGGTTTCGCAGGAAAAAACAAAAAACAAAAAAACCCATAACAAAAAACCGCAAAATATGAAAAGCTAACAAAAAGCCTGACTTAACCTTTATTTCTTTATGTAGTGATGGAAACCCCCAAACCAGGAGCAAACAAGTCACTTAACTATCAGAAGGCACATCAGTGATTGTGAAGATGATTATCGTTTAATACAAGCACATTTTAAATCATTTCCAAGATACAAAAGAGTAGGAATTTATTTATTGGGCCGGGGAGACAGCTCAGAAGAATAAGAGCTTGCCTGGCAAGTGCAAGGGCCTGAGTTCAAGCCCACATTCCACCAAAAAAATGAAAAAAAAAAAAAAAAAAAGAAAAAGAAAAAAGAAAAATCTATTTATTCATTTATTTATTTATCTATTTATCTATTTATTTATGGCACTGGTGATTGAACTCAGAACCTTGCACTTGGCAGGCAGGCACTTAGGCTATATCCCCAGTCCAAGTACAAATATTTCTAAGGCATAATGTTTTTCAAAGCACCAGCAAAATGTATTTTTTCCCCAAACAACAAAAAACCCTCCAGGGGCCAGTAATATAGGTCAGTGGCACAGTGCCTGCCTGGCAAGTGTGAGGTCCTGAGTTGGATTCCTAGTATAAACAAACAAACAAGCAAACCCTCTAAGTGTGATTTAGAACAAGAATAGATAAGTGACTGAATATAGTATCATATACTTGTAATCCCATCTACTCAGGAGGCTGAGACAGGAGGGTCACAGTTCAAGGTCAATCTGGGAAACTTAGTGGGCCCCATTCAAAATAAAGGGCTGGTTGTGCTCTTATCTAGCATGCCCAAGATCCTTGGCTCAATTCCCAGTACTGGAAACAAAGCAAAATGGAGGGCAGGGGGAAGGCGAGGGTGGGCGAGGGTGGGGCGGTGGGGCAGGGAGGCAAGGGGGCAGGGGAGGAGAGGGGGAAGGGAGGGGGGCAGGAGCACAAAAGTAAAGTTTGGTGAAGTTTCAGGCTTTCTGATTTAATTTCTCTAATCCTGAAGAGATACTCAGAGTCAGGTGTATTTTAAGAAAAGATACAGGAATTTCTCTTCAGGAGTTGCCTTTATTCCTTCATTGTCAAGAGTCTTGCCACACAATAAACAGTGCATCAGTAGTGTCTCATTAAGATGAACAGTAAGTATGGAATCACAGGTGATATAAATAGCACTAACTTTCTCCCTGATATTTTCGAAATGAAGCTAAGTCAAAAATAAAGAAAGCTCACAATTCTAGTGCCAAGTTCATTTCTTATTAATAGGGTACTATTCTAGATGTCACTGCATAACCACATGTAGGACTGCACAGAATGTGACCAGGCCACCCTACACTGGATCAGGGGACATATTACCTTAATACAGGAAGCCCCCCATGTACAAACATTAGAGTTGTGAACTTTCACAACTACAAATGGGCCTCGCCTTATGAACATTCACAAACGAAAACAGATCATGAAGGTCGCACGTGTGTCTGCTGGACACTAGGAGAGTTGTGCTGCCGAGAGCTGACTATACAGTGCAATAGTATGCACTAGCACAGGGCTCAGTCAGAGCCTAGGATGTCTGGAAGCAAGAGGAAAAGCACTGGTGATGTAGAGGGTGCTGCTAAGAGGAGCAAAGAAATAACCATAGAAATGAAAGTGAATATAATTGAGAGATTGACTGAAGAGAAACAAGGGTAGACATTATTCTTATTGTTCAACAATTGTGACAATTCTAAAGAAAAAGGACAAGTTTATGGAATATGTTAATCTTCTGTGCCAGTGAAGTCAACAATATCCAAAGCATGGTAAAGTGATAGAGATGGAGAAACTTCCTAGTGTGTGGATTCATATGCTCACTGAGGAAGCACATACAATTAGCGTGTGGATTCTGGACCAGCACCAATGTCAAGTCTCATTCAGCTTAATGCTCATTCAAGAAAAAGCTAAAAGTCTGAAGATTTGAAGAAAAAAAAACAGGGTGAACAGGGTATACCTAAAAAATCCAACTTACATTTTCCCTGAATGAAGCTTGTTATTTAGTTGAGGACATTCTGTACCATACTTGGAAAAGTATGGTGTTAATATATGACAATACCTGAAGAAAAGCCTTCATACTAAGACAAAGTAATAAGAAGAAAACAGAACAGAAAAAAGACACTTTTTGATACTCAAAGTTTTTAACAATCTGCTACCTCATCTATATATAGGCTTTTATGGTCATAAATTTAACAGACTTACGACAACCGCCTGCAGAACTATAAAAATAAATTTCACTGGTTTAAACCACCCAGGCTATGGTATTCTACTGTGGCAGTCCAAGAAGAGCCATACAGTTGATCCCTTTTATTCACAGGGAACACATTCCAAGACCCTAAGCAGACACCCAAAACAAAAGATGATATCAAACCCTCTATTTACCATGCTTTGTACTATACATATAACTAGGGTAAGGTTTAATTTATGAAGTAAATACATGAAAGACTAACATCAATAACTAGTGAAGTAAGAGAACTACAGTGTATCATAATAAAAGCTAGCTGGATGCAGTTTTTTTTTTTTTTTTTCAAAATAAAAAAAAAATTTCACTTCACACTTTCAGACAGTGCTAAGTGGAAATAACTGACATTGTGGACAAAAGGGACTATGGTGAGGGTTTTATTTATATTTATAACCTCAGAGGAATACTAGCAACCAGATACAAACCCCCTGCAATGAACAAACCCCCTGGAAATACCATGAAGTTACCAAATTCTCTTCGATCATTTGTTTCATTATGCAGAGTGAGCCTGCTCCAATTTTCTCTTTACACTTAACAATTATCTTCCTTTCAAAATAACCTCACAAAAAAATTTTATTTATTGTAATTTCAAGATAAAATTTAAGTTTAAAGGACAAGTTTAATCTATATATGAAAGAAATTTAGTATTTCTAAATCTGGAAAGTGTAGAGCTTCCTAAAAAGCACCCACCCCCAAAAAAATAAGCAGCTCTATTATATATAAATTAAATTCTGGTAATTAAAAAACTAAGATATTCATATATAAAACATGAACATACTTAATATATAATGAGCTACTAAGAGTCACATGAGAATCCTTACAACAGCAATAGTCAAGTCAAGAAAACCCACAGAAAGGTTAACAGTAATGGAAAATGAAATTAGGTGCTTTTTATACCCTTTAACTAACAAAAGCTCAAGGAAAACATTATTTTTAGGAAATTCTCACTGATTTAAGTGACCAAAGCAATTTTATTTCTTAAGAGTTTCCTGGGTTATTTTTCTATCAGCATTTTTAGGGTCACTAATTCTTGTTATGAGAAAGCATTAACATGAAATATATGAATTTTTATAAAAATATAAAATAAACCAACCTCAAGGGTAAAATGGCAATATAACTTAAGATACAAAATGAACAAGAGCACTTAGGAACAATAAAGACACACACACATTTTTATTGATGTTGGCACTTTGTATCTGAAATAGGACCATCACTGCCAAAATCTTCTGGTTGTAGCACCTGGACCACCTTCAGTGCTACATAAATACTAGTTGAGCAAATTAATAAATACATTAAGTTTAAAGACAATGCCCTAAAAACACTACAAGTAATTTCTACAAAAACATTTGACTAAAATAAAAATTACATACATGGGAATAGCAGAAGTTACAATGAAATTCAAGATTTTGAGATACCTTCACTATCTTCTGGATTTTCTTCTTCATTGGAGGCTTCAATATCTTCATCCTCCTGAGCAGAAACAGTGGAAGCAACACTTTCACACTGAGACACATCTCGCTCTTCACGAGGTTTACGTGAAGTCTAAAAGATGGAAATGGTATTATTGATGATTTATGTAACTTCAAAAAAAATCAAATTTTTTCATTTTTGAAATAGTGTAGAATTCTGACAAATATACTAGACAAGATTGTGCTTGACAGAAGTTTTAGCTAAAGTCCAAGTTTTAGGGCAACACAAATAGCCATTTTTATCATTACAAATCTGTATCATTCTCTCCTCTCTAGTTTATCTTTTTAATTAAAATAACATTTTCTAATAAAAGTAACATATACAATTAAAATAAGGAAAGCCTAGAAAATCATATTTAAAAAAATAACTATCCATAACTCAAACAGCTAGAGATTTTAAGCATACTGGTACATTTCCTTTTAGATTTTGACCTGAATATAGCTGTATACAAATCTTTATGTATACATAGAAAAACACCTTGGATAGCCCTATGTAATTACATATCCTATTTTTTTAACCTAATGTAGCTATAAACAATACATCCTTATGTTTTAAATTCTTCAAAATTAATTTACTAATGATTCCATAAAAATACTATTATCCCCCAGTGTAGTGACACATGCCTGTAATCCTAGCACTTGGGAGGCTGAGGCTGGAGGATCCCTGGGAGTTCAGGGCCAGCCTGAGCTACGTGGTACATACTGAACTACAAGGTGAGAACTATGAACTACATAGTGAGATCCTGACTCAATGAACAAAACAACAACTCTGAATCTTTCTTAAAGAGATAAAATACTCTAGGTAATCAATTGAAGGCTGTTGTCCCTATATGTTAATTATAACTATCTGCATAACTATTTGTATTGCTAATTCTATGTCAAGTTTGCTAGGTTACTTTGCCCAGACCACCTCTAGATTCCAACTCCAACTTTTCCGTAGGTCTCCAGTTTGCCAACTGACCTGATCTCGTAAGATTCTGAACTCACTGGCTCCGTAACAACAGCCAAATCCTGAAACATACTTTCTCACCCAGTCCCTCTTCATCCTCTCTCATGGACTCCTCAACTTCTCTGAAAAGTTCTAATCTTTTAACAATAGAGCTTAATCTTTTCTCCACCACTGTTCCTGCCATGATGTGCTACTGTTCCACAGACCTAAATGCAATGGGGTTAATCGACCAGAAAGACATCCAATGTTATATCATGAATTGTTCATTTCAAAAATTCTGAGACGTAGCCTGACAATGCAGTGACTACATAACATGAGCAAGGCCCTGGGTTTAATGCCCCGAACCTTAAAATAATAAAAGAAAAAGAAACTGAGATCTTAGGCAGATTTTTCAAACATGAATATATTTCATTATAAAATATAATGCTTTTATTACTTCAGATCTCATCAGAAAAGTCTGTAATGAGAAGATGTTAAGGTCATTTACTAGAAGTTTATGTAATGACTCCAAAGGTCTAAAAGGCTTGATTCCCAGCCCATGATATTATCTGGAGGTTAAACCCTTAGAAATGCAGCTGACTCAGCAGGAGGATTTAGGTCACTGGAAACATTCCCTGGAAGGACACCAAGTCCTTTCTCCCTCTTTTCTTGTTCTGGCCTTGAGGAGAATAAGCTGTGTCCACCACTGTTCCTGCCATGATGTGCTACTGTTCCACAGACCTAAAAGCAATGGGGTCAACCGACCATAAAGACCTTCAAAAACTGAGGCAAAATAACCTTTCCTTTTTGTTGGTATCTCTGGCATTTTCTCACAGTAACTGAAAACTAACAAACATTGCTGGGCACAATGGTGCACACTTATAATGCCAGTACTTAAGAGCTGAGGCAGGAGGATCACCATGAGCTCAAGACCAACCTGAACTACACAGTGAGACCATGTCTCCAAATAAACATAAACACACAAACAGAAAACTAACACACATAAGGGACAGGGACACATATTTTCCCTAATTTTAATTTTTGTTTGAAAGCACAAAATTTGAAAGTGGCAATAAATACTCTAAGTTATTTTCTTTGAAAGATAGAACATTTATTGTCAGAAAATTTTTTGTCAAATATCAAAATTGTAAAAAAATCTAGTTCACACAGAACTCATAGGCGCAAAAGTACTTTTCCTTGAGAAAACTATTATACTCTGATAGAGAGAAAAAGGCTTTATGTATATTTCTCATTCCATTGCTTAGTTAAAAAGAGCTATACTCGGGCTGGAGAGATGGCTCAGTGGTCTAAAGCACCTACATGAAACAAGCTTGGCAAAGCACAAGGACCGCGGTTCAATCCTCCAGCACCACATGCCAGCCAGCCCCGCCCCCTGGTGGGCTGAGCTGGCCACACACACACACACACACAATAAATAAATGTAATAAATAAAAAAAAATAAATATTAAAAAAAAAAAGAGGTATACTCAAGGGTCAATATTTAGTAAAATTATTACTATTGGTTTTCCATCAAGGATATTCTTAACCAAAACTAACATTTTATTCTCGCTCTTCTCCCTCTTTCCTTCCCTCCCTTCCCTACCCCCTCTTTCCTTCTGTACTAAGCCAGGACCCAGGGCCCTTGTTTGCATCAGGCAAGTGCTCTTACCACTTAGCTACATCGCCAGCCCTCAAAATAGCCTTATAGCCTTTCTTTTTGTTGTCGTGGTTGTTTTGAAACAGGGTTTTGCTATGTATACTAGGCCACCCTTGAAATTAGTATAGTCCAGGCTAGACTTGAACTCACAACAATTATCTTGCCTTAACCTCTTTTTTTTTTTTTTTGTATTTTAGTACAGGGTCTACAGGGTCTCACTACACAGATCAGACTCATAGTGTTTCTCCTGTTTTCAGCCTCCCAAGCATTGGGATTACAGGTTCGAACCAATTACTGTTTCAGTGTGCCTTGGGGGTGGGGCCAGCACAGCATGCTAGGGATCGAACTCCCTTGCTGTGCCTGCCTAAGCAGGCGCTTTAGTCCACTGAGCTATCTGCCTGGCCCTTGCCTTACCCTCTTAAGTCTTGTGATTATAGGTATTTGCCACCACATCCAGTCAAATTGACTTTTCCTTAAAAAAAAAAAAAAAAAAAAAAAAAAAGACAAAAAGTGGAAATGCTCAAGATGAAAAATATATTCAGTACCAACAATCACACTTGGTACTCTCCCATGATTGGTGTAAGGAGTTTTACCCACAGCTGCTTTGATATTATCAATGTAAATGTCAGTGTATTCAAAATGGTTAGGATAGATATATAGCTACATTTTCTTAATTCAATGAATAGAGGGATTTGTTCTAATAGCAGTTGTAAACAGGATATCATGTCTGAATCTTGTACAACAAATAACCACTTGGAAGACAGTATGCAATGTGTTAATTATTGAAACTGTCCTACTAATTTGATTTGAAACTGTCTCATTGCGATTTGATTCTCAATAAAATTATGGGAAAAAATGTAAATGTCAACTCTGGAAAAAGAGAAATTAACATTAAATATTTTTATGAAAAGTTTTTACCTTACAGACTTGCTAAAAAGCTCTAAGAACCATTATACTGGATATCTGTTGTCAAGGAATTTTCAGTAATCTTATATTGTTTGCCCTTTTTATTTTACATAATCTTTCTCTAGAAAGATTTTTTTAAATATACCATATCTACTCATTTAACATGATCAACAGAACTTTACCCGAAGTTTTCAATTCAAAAATATATCTGGGGGCCGAGGAGATGGCTCAGTAGAATAAGTGCTTGCCTGGTAAGTGCAAGGGCCTGAGTTCAATCCCCTGTTCCACAAAAAAAACAAAAACAAAAACAAAAAAACACCAAACAACTCTATCTATATCTCTATCTATCTATCTATCTATCTATCCATCCATCCATCCATCCATCCATCCATCCATCTATCTATCTATCTGTCAGGGCCAGCCAAACAGCTCAGCGGATTAAAGTGCCTGCTTATACAGACACAGGGGTTGGAGGTTAGATCCCTGGCCTGCCCTGCCCCTGGAGCATGCTAAGATGGCGACTGAGACTACACATGGTGGCCCACGCCTGTAATCCCAGCACTTGGGAAGCTGAAAACAGAAGTATTACTAGGAGTCCGATCTGTGTAGTGAGACCCTGTAGGCCCTGTACTAAATACAGAAAAATAAAATAACAAAACTCAAGGCTCATTTTTTTAAAAATGTATTTTTCAAATTCAGTCTACACTAATTCAAAAGAACTCATTCCCCTCATTACTATAAACAGAAAATTCTTCCTTGTATACTTATAAGAGAAACAGTTAACTTGTACTGAAAAGCTAGCATGCCTCTTATAAGTAAATGTACAAGCAAAAATACAAGATACAAAGAAAGCTTCTTTTAAAACCTAACTCTAAGCTTAAAAATACTCAAAGTAAAAAGCAAAAAGATTTACTACCACTGTTATACTCACTTTCTGTTTATGCTGCTGTAAGAGGTTGTCAAGATTGTGTCTCCTTTTATAGTTAAAATAGAAGTTTTTACATTGAGCTTCACTTTTAGTTCCCACCATTTTGGCAATTGCTGCCCAGTTACGACCATGTTCTACTAGGCCTGTATTTTCAAAACAGATCAAGCATTAGTTGAAAAGTCAGTCATCTGATTAAGCAAACAGAAGATAAATCAACTTGATCATTGTTTTCATAAAAATTAACACTAACATTATGCTATTAACTACTTACTGATATATTTCAACATTTACTGGAATACATACTGACATACAGGCATTGTATTTCTCACCACAAATTTCAAACATGCTCTGGAATGAAAAGGCTAGTCCAAAACCTTTCTACATATCCTAGCCAGAAGGCTAGGATAATTGTGAATCTTAAGTTAATAGCTCAAATATCAATTAAGTACCTGTAGACCTTTGGGGTCAGCCTATCAATGACAAGGTAGTCAAATATAAATTATTATTATTAAAAGAACCAATCAAAATTTGGGCAAATGAAATAAACAGACCTTCTCTGAAGACGTAAAATGGCCAATAAATATATAAAAAAATTCAACTTATCTGGCCATCAGAGAAATACAAATTAAAACAACATTAAGATTCCATCTCACTCAAAAAAAAAAAAAAAAAAAAAATCCACCTCACTCCAGAAAAAATGGCCATCATCAAAAAAAAACCAAAAAAAACAATAACAAATGATGACAAGAGTGTGGGGGAAAAAATCTCTTGTTAAATTATTTAGGGTGGAAATGTAAACTGGTACAAACACTATGGAAATCACAAGAGATGCCTCAAAAACTGAAAACTGAAACTCCATTAGCCCAGCTCTTCTTGTACTAAGTATCTTCTCAGAAAAGGTAAAAACATAGTAATACAGATACATGCAAACCAATGTTTACAATAGCAAACAATTCTTGGAAGTAACCTATATATCCAATCAACAAAGAATGGATAAAAGAGATGTGGTATTTATACACAATGAAGCATTACTCTGCCATAAAGGATAAATTTGAGTCACTGTTGAAAACAGACCCACCTTGAGACCATAATGTTATATTAAATCAGACTCAAACGATTAAAAATCACATGGTTTCTATTATGTGGGAAACACAAAATACTAATAACTAAAACAACAAAATAAAAGACAATAGGAAACATGGAGCCAGGTCTTTTGCAAACTGGGAGAGATGGGAGAGATAAAAAGAATTACGGCTTGATATGTACATGTATTTACTCCCTACAATGAATGCAAACATAATTCCTTTCAAACATGTAATAATAATATACATATATATAAATAATTAACACAAAGACCTAAGAGATACAAACCTTTACTTATAATCAGCATTTGTCAGCCAATTCACATTGAAGTAATGCCCTCAAAAAAATTAACTAGTATTTAAGATAATCCCAATTTATTACAGAAACCTACGTAAGCACATATACATGTGTGTAAAGACTGCAAGTATATAAATGACATGTAAATATGTAGAAAGCTCTCAAGATATTCCTCACACACAGTGGTACCCAAGCAGGGATCCTCAGTACAAATTTCATCTATTAACAAATACTATCTATTCAAGATTAATACAAGTAGTTTCTTCAATAATGAAAATAGCAAAATGATTATCTTTTCAAAACTATATAAATTTAGTATTTGCCGTTCATGGTAGTTTAAATAAAAGTATTTTCAAAATAGAATAGCTTAAAATGCTTTATTTTTGTAAAGTTAACATATCTGATACTGAGATGTATCATTATCTGCTAAATATTTTTTTAAATGCCAATAAAATGTGTTATCAAAAAGTCAGCTATATGAAATAATTTCTATTTAGAACTAGAAAGTAAATGTTTAACTACTGTTATGGTTTAGATCTAAAACATCACCCTAAAGACCCATAAATAGGAAAGTGAATGGACAAGGACATGCTATACTCATTCTGTACTCATGCTCAACAGCTCATGTGCTATTAGGAGGGAGGGCCTGGCTGCAGGGGTGAGTCACTACTGCATGAGCTGGGCGAGCATATTCTTTTCCCCAACTCCCCACTTCTTCCTTGCTCTCTGCTTTCTGACTGTCATGGGTTCAACAGCTCTCCTCTACCACCATGCCCTCCAACATAGTATTTCTGCCTTGTATCCAGTCAACCAGGAACTGAATGCTCTGAAACCATGAACCAAAATAAGCCCTTCATCTTTTAAGGTGCAGGTGTCAGGTATTTTGTCACAGCAATGAAAAAAGGACTAATACAACCACCCAAGAGTTAATCTTTCTTAAAATCAATCATTAATTACTGATGTTATCAGAAATTCTAGTTCAATTTCAAATTATACATTAATAAGCAAAAAGAGACAAACAGAAGACACATAAAGTTTCACAGCAAGATGAAGACCACACAGTTATGAAAGTAGCAGAAATAGACCTCAAACTTTTCTCTGCCCAAACACAAGATATATTCTGTCCTTGGACTCACAGTGCAATTTCTTAGTATTCATAATCAAAGACTTACCCAAATCCAAACTGAGAAAGTAGTTACTATTCTATTTAATTCAACTTTAAAATAACAGAAATATGCTTTATATCAAAATTTGTTCAAAAATTTCACTAGATATACTCACAACTATTCTAAAACAGTGAAAATAACGACTTATTTCTAATGATAGTCAAAATAAAGCTATATCAAGAATCTTAAAACCCTCCTAAGTAGAATGCCTTCCTGGGTATCACATCATCAAAAGCTTCTTAAATTTGCTGTACTATCCTATTTACCATCGTTTCTCGGCCCTTTGGCTAAGATCAAGTCTAGTATCTATCCTTATCAGTTCAATATCCTATTTACCTTTACAGAGGAACTCTTTTTTCCCAATTAAAAAAAGTTGCCTCCTTATTAATCATTCTTTTTTCTTTTTTAAAGCAACTCTAGAAGTTCAAACTACAGTACTATAATTTACCTTTTTTAGCAACTTCCATTTCTTCTTCTGTCCATCGAGAGGTCTCTACAGGCTCTGTGGAAACTGAAATAAAGAGGAAATCCAGTCAAGCAGAGAAAAACGAAGTTAAATCATTCACTATAACTTACTCCTTTGGTATAAAGTCTGCTTAAAGCACTTAGCAAAGAAACTATGAAAACCGGATGCTCTAAATGTCTCTTCCATCAACTAGACATGCAAGTTTCACACTTCTCAATGTTCTCAAGAGCTCCAGCCACATCTACCTGTTTGAATGCCTTTAGCTTAGTTTGAGAAAGTCCACTTCACCCAGGGCCTTCCGACTCAGCAGGTCTCCATTCCTTGTCTCCTGAGTATGAAAATAAAAACAACCCTCTTCCTTCCTGTCCAGGCATAGCCCCTCTCCTCTTCTTTATACTCCCTTTATTCATTGCTCAGCATCTGGCATCCAGTAGGCACAGATGGATCATGTACTATGACTTTGCTTCATTAAAAAAAAAAAAAAAAAAACCTGAAAATATGAGGTCTATGGTGTACTCTTCCAATAAGCCACCTGTTGCAACAGCAGCACCACCCACCCAGTCACTTAATTATTAAGACACCTTAGAGTGATTTTTTTTTAATTCTCCTTGTCATTTACTATTCACATCCAATGATGTGTATTAACTCTAATCTCATGAATCCAACCCCTTCATAAACAGAATGTCCTCCTGCCTCTAGCCCTTAGCTTCTTTAAACTGGCCTTTACAACTGCCATCAAACTTATCTTCCTAAAGCAGAAGTCTACAGAGCAGTCTTACTTTGGCAGCTCCTTTGTAAGCAAATCAAGATAAAGCTGAAACAAGAACCATTCTTCCCAAACCTTTCATACCCCTCTCTACTTAGTTCCCCCACATTGTTCTTTTCATTCCTCTAATGTCCTGTCTTTCAATCTTCATATTATAAAAATGGTGCCACTGGGCTGGGGAGATAGCATGGATGTCTAAGTGCCTGCCTGGCAAGTGCAAGGATCTGAGATCGATCCCTAGTAGCACATGCAGTGCCGGTATAGGAACCCCAGGAGTGCCATACTGGCCACAGAAACTGGGTGTGGTGATGCATGCCTTTAATCCCAGTGCTGGAGAGGCTGAGACAAGAGGATTACTACAAGTCTGAACTGTGTAGCAAGAAACTATACCAAAGGAAGGAAGGGAGGGAGGAAGGGAGGGAGGGAGGGAGAGAGAAACTACTTTTGGTGATACTTATCATTAATAGACTACACTAATGAAATACTTCCTAAGACAGAATATCATGCTCAAATGCTTTTAGGGTTTTTAAAATTCATTCATCCATCCATCTATCCATCCAGTACATGGTCTCACTACACAGCTCAGACTCAGCGATACTCCTATGTCAGCCTCCCCAGTGCTGGGATTACAGGTGTGTGCCACTATGTCCAGTTTGGGGGCTGACACAGCACCCAGTTCTGGGACCAGCACCGTATGTGACCAGGATTCAACCTGGGTCTTTTTGCTTGCCAGGCAGGCACTTACGCTGCTGAGCTATCTCCCCAGCCCCTTATGCTCAAATTCTTATGCCCAGTAGAACTTTGCATAAAAAAAAAAAAAAAAAATGCTACGCACATGCATTTTTTTTTTTTTCACTGTATTAGTGTCAAGGAAGACAGCTTGACTCTCCAGTAGTAACTGGGAAATGGTTAAATAAACCATGCCTCCAGGCAAAATGCCAACACTGCACAGCCATTTAAAGAAATAAACCTGGAGATTACTCTTCCTACTCACTAGGTTCTGGTGGTGGTGGCAGAGGTGGTGGAGGCTCTTCAGTGGCTGCAGCAGCTGCAGCACTGGCAGCTGCAGCTTCATTTGTCATGGATCTGGTGATTCGGCCCTTCCTGCGTCCTTGACTGTTGGCAGTCTTTCGCCCCCTAGGAGTGGCCTGCTCTCTCTCTTCAGTTTCTTCTGTTGTACCTTCTGTCTTATCCTTTTCCTTGGAATTTTCTCTAGAGACAAAAAGCAAATGAATATGTCTGATTTAAAAGTATATAGAAAATCAGGGGAGATGGCTCAGTGGAATAAGCACTTCCCTGGCAAGCGCAATGGCCTGAGTTCAATCTCCGGTTCTAAAAAAAAAGTATCTAGAAAATCAGATGTGTTGTGTATACGTACCAATTTCCCTCAAGGAATGTAAACACATTATATATACATACTAATAAAAATCAAGGAATATAAATATACTATACACATGTACTAACAAAAATGTTTTAAAAAGTATATGTACATAAAAGAAATTATGGTTTGGAACACTGTTTAAATAGTGAAGCTGGGTGTGTGTTGCATGCCTGTAATCCTAGCCCTTGGGAGGCTCAAGCAGGAGGACCACAGTGTGTTTGAGGCCAGCGTGGGCTACAAAGAGAGTTCAAGGTCAGCCTGAACTGCACACTGAGACCCTGTCTCAAAAAGAGCCTGACCCTGTCTCAAAAATAGCCCTCCCCCAACAACAACAACAAAAAAGTGAGTAAATCTAAACAGAAACCTTTTTATAAAAAATTCTCATATGCCATAATCGAGAATAGCTTTAAGTAGCTCACATTATTATTATTTGGAGAAGAACATTTGGAGATTGAACCCAAAGAGCTCTAAATTACACCTCCAGATCTTTCTGGGTATTTTTGTTGTCATTGTTTTGTTTTTTTCTTAATTTTGAGACAGGATACACTAAGTTGCCCAGGCTGGCATCAAACTTGCAAGCCTAGTGCCTCTGCCACCTGAGTAGCTAAAACTGCAGAACAGTCTTGTCTGCAGGCATGTGGCACCACACCTGCATATGTTAAGGTATTTCACAAGACTGAAATTACATACTAATGGTTAAAATTCAACCACATTTCAAATCAAATGATTTAAATAAAACCCAGAACATGACAGGAGGAAATCACAAATGATAGCAAAAGACCAACTAGACTTGCAATTCAGAGGCAGTAGGCTACACCAAAAGACAGTGTCCTGTGTTTTCTGCCTTTGCTCCACACAGTCATTACCAGTTGAAACAAATGATCTTCACAGCTGCCTATTCTATAGTAATAACCCATAATACTGTTTTAAGACCAGATTCAATATTCTGAACCTCCTCCAGGGGTAATTATGGGCAAACAAGACAGTAAGGTCCATGGTTAAAAAGAATGATCTCCAGGGCTAGGCTAACTGGATTGTATCAGAGCTCTGTGATTTACTAGTGATGACTGTGGCAAAAGCTGCCTAACCACTATGAGCTTCAAATTCCTCATCCATAAAATGGAGATAATAATAGCATATTTTACAGAGCTACTATAAGGAATAAAGGAGTTAATTTCATATAAAGTATTTACAACTGTGCCAGAGCATAGGTGATCGCTATTAAGGCTAAACTTCTCTCTCACAATAAAGTCCTTATCATCTCAGGTGCTTAGGGAAAACTCTATAAATGGTAGTCACTACTAATAGTAATGATAACTATAAGAAATACTAGGGGCCGGGGAGATGGTTCAGTGGAATAAGCGCTTCCCTGGCAAGCGCAAGGGCCTGATGAGTTCAATCCCCCGTTCAAAAAAAAAAAAAAAATATATATATATACTGGGAGGCCATTCTCTGCAGTATTTTCTTCTCATGGTCATTACATTTAGGAATGAGGTACTTATGATATATTTCTCCAAATAGCTAATATTCAAATCTCAAATTTCTTTCTTTTTTTTTTTTTTTAGGTGCAACTGGGGATTGAACTCAGGCCCTTACACTTGCCAGGCAAGGACTTATTTTACTGAGCTATCTCCCCAGCCCCTCAAATCTCAAATTTCTTGCCTAAAGATTTTTTTAAAGATGCTGATTATTTTCTAAATTTGTCTACTTTAAGCAAAGACCTACTGTATCATCCTTTCTTTTCTGTTCTTTTCTTTTCTTTTGTACCAGGGATCGAACTCAGGACCTTGTGCTTACTGGGAAGGCCTTTATGCTGCTGAGATATCTCCCCAGTCCAGTAAAGACCTATTGTGCTTTTACCAAATTATAAATTCTTCCACAAAACATTAAGAATGATTCCTTCCCCTTCTGTCCTAAATTAAAAGCACAATATGTTCCTTCTGCTTTACTTCTTTAATCCATCTGCACTGGCTTCTATCTTATAGCCTCTTGTTAAAGGTATTTTGTCAATTTGATCAACAGTATAGTAAAAAAGAGTTTATCAAAAGTTACCAATAACTTACAAACTGGAAAAAAATCAAATTATATTTATTAATTCATATTGTATTAAATTTTTTTGCTACACTGTGGCTAATTCTTCCTTATATACTGTTTTCTGCTTAGCTTTTGAAATATTCCTGTTGATAACTTTTCATCCTTCAAAAAGGAATCTCTTCAGGAATTTCTACTTGGAGGCCTTGGAGCTCTGTGAGTTACTCACACAACAGTTCTACCAGATGACACCTGATCTGCCTTTGGACGCTACTTCTTAAGGAATGAAAAAATAATTAAGTGTATTACATATACATGTACCAACTCTCTAAAAAGAATGCAATCATTCTGAACTGCATATACGTACTAAGAAAAATAACTGTAAAAAAATAAATCCAAAACCTTTCCTAAGATCCAGATTTGTCTTCCCAACCAGGTACTAGAATAGCCACCTGAATTTTCCATCTATATAAACTCAATATATGTAAAAACATGCTCACCCTCACCATTCTGCTTCTTGCTTCACTTCATTGTCTTATTAAGTCCAACAGATTCATAAACACTTGGGTTTAGAGATCTGACATCATCTTTAACTTTCTCCCTGATACAATTTATAAATATCTACATGCCCCCCCTTAACCCCCTTCAAGCCACATATACTCATAGATGCGGCTTCTGGGGGGATACTGGATCACAGGGGAGTGATATTCAGCAGTGGGTTAGTCCAGTGAGGAGGCTATAGCTAAAGTGAGTTGGGAGTTAAAAGTCTAGTAGGAAGAGTTAGGCCATTGGAGGCATGGCCTAGAAGAAGGGTGTCAACCTTCCTCCCTCAGCTCACCTTGTACTTCTCTTCTTCAGGCACACTGTGCTCCAGTCTGATTAGAACATTATCTTAACACACCATCGCTATTCATGTTACTCTTTCTACTGTACCTATTGATCATGAGCTCTATTATAGTATAGTCACCTGTCCAACAGAGGTAACCTCAACCATTCTCAATCATCAAACACATAGTTCTACTCATTTCTTATTTCTAAATTTATAAAAAAATAATACTCTTTGCCTAATTTTCCCCTGTAAGTTCATATGCTACCGAGGAATAACATATACCTCATGTATTTTTTCCTTCCTCCCTAGAATGTATCTCACTCAAGTAATAACACTTGTTAAATAATTTAGGGATTTTAAGAAAAAAAAAAATAAAAATAGTCTTTTTAGAAAGGGGGAAGATACAGCAGGTTCACATAAGGAGAGTCATTGCTTATGTGGCACAACAAATGTTTACCTTACATTAAAAAAGAAAAATAGCTTTATTCCCTTAAAGTACAAAACTAGAAAAACATGAATATTTTATTCCCTTAAAACTATGTCAAGTGACTTAGGCAACTTGAGTTGCTTACAATAATCTGTAAATATTAACAACACAATAAGTAGTTTATCTTTTTTTGTTTTTTTTTTGTATTTTAGGGAAGGGTCTACAGGGTGTTCAGGGTCTCACTTCTAGATCTGACTCGTAGTGATCCGTCTGTTCACAGCCTCCCAAGTGCTGGGATTACAGGCGTGTGCCACCATGCCCAGTTTCAATCGCCTTCTCAGTGCACCCTCGGAGCGGGACCAGCATGGCAGGCCCGGGGATGGACCAACCAGCCCGTGCCTGCTTGCAGGCGCTTTAATCTGCGGAGCTATTTGGCCAGCCCTTTCAGTAAGTATTTTAAAAGAACAAATTCTACATAAATGTGACAACCTGAATGAATCTCAAACACATTTACACTAAGTGTGGGGGTGCATACCTATAGTCCCAGTGCCCTGGGAAGGTAAGACACAAGACTCAAATTCAAGCCCAGACTAGGCAATTTAGTATAGCCTGGCTCAAAATAAAACCTTGAGAAGCTGGGCACCACACCAGTAATCCCAGCACTCAGAGGCTGCGGCATGAGGGTTGGTACAAATTTGTGGCCAATCTGGGCTGCATAGTGAGTTCAAGGCCAGCCTGAGCTATATGGCAAGACCCTCTCTCAAGCAATAAACAAACAAACAAACAAAAAAAATTTTTTTAAAAGAGCTTCAAAATGTAGCTCAGAGAAAACACTGGGTTTAACCCTAAGGCAAGGAAGGCAGGGCGGGGAGGACACCTGTCAGTTAATGAGGCCTCCACGCCACTCTGCCCCTAGATGTGCACAAAGCTTCAACATGACTGTCTCTGACTGACAAAATAATAGGACAGTTTTCATTATATTGCGATCTTTTTCTGGTTTGCAAAAAATAGTTTCATAACCAGGAAAACAGCAACATCAGCAAAAAAGAAAATCAGGAACTCTATTGTATATGATAACGTTAAAAAAAAAACAACCCAAAAACCTGAAATGTATCAGAGAAAATTAGTCTTTTCTTAGCATTTTTCATACTCTCAGATGTATACCATCTCTGGCTGAAAAGGAGCCAGGGAAATCTTTGACATCAAAGATCAAAGTTTAAAATATAACCTGATGTTGAGTACCTATTACTGTAGCCTATCTGTCTAAAAGTAGTAATTCATGACTAGAAAATTTTAAAATTAAACAAAAAACTACATCTACTAGAATACTCCATTTCTTAATCACACTAAATAACTATTAGAAGGCAAAAATGCATGCCCCATTGGTTCCTTTATTTAATATTTCATGTTTGAAACATTCAGCTCTATTATTTAACCTAACTATAATATTTGACTTTTTTTTTTTTTCTGGCAGAATCGGGCATTGAGCTCAGGCCCTTGCACTTGCCAAGGAAGCACTTATTCTACTGAGCCATCTCCCTGGCCCCCACATCTGACTTATTTAAGTCCAATTATTTAACTCACTTAGAGTCCTCCTTCTCATCCTTTTCTTCTTCATCTTTCTTTTCCTCTTCTTTTTTATCTGTCTTTTCTGCTTTATCTTCTTCCTTTTCTTCTACTTTTTCTTCTTGTGAGGGACGGGCTATTTGCTGCTAGAATAAATCATTTGTAAGACACAAAGGTAACAGGAACAGCTTCTCAATTGTGATAAAAAATTATAATACTAATCTAAATTTTGAAATGATTAAATGTTAATCATTTACAATGTAACTAGGGGTCATTTCTTAAAAATCAGCCCAGGCTGTATGTGTGGTGATGCAAGTCTATAATCAGGGGGCTGAGGCAAGAGGGTTGCTATGAGTTTGAGGCCAGACTGGGATATAAAGTGAGCTCAAGAGCAGCCTGAATTGCATAGTAAAACCCTGTCTAAAAAACAAAAAAGCCCTGACAATACTTCCATATCTGGTAGAACAGTATTTTCTGTCTCATTGTCAATGCTCCTCTTCAGCCAGTATGTCTTTATGGAGTTCCACAATCATGTATGTCTCTGTCCCTGAGGTGTTATTCAGAGTCCAAGCAGGGGCTTTTCTCTCTGTTCTGATCCTTATTAGCCCTAACAAGCCATTTTACTACTTGCTTTTAAATTTTTACAGTGAGTACTCCTATAGTATGGCCATTTCCTCACCTTCTAATAATCTTTTTCAACTCAGTATAATGGTATTTGTAGCCCTCTAACCAAGCCACTACGATGCATGTCTAAGGGTTTCAGCTTATTCTCCCTCTATCAGCATGTCACACAGCTAACTCATACTACCTATACTTTTTTAAAGCAAGAAATACTGTTTCCAAAGAATATGTAAACACATCTTTTAAGATGGTACTATTCTGCAGGAGAAACCCAGAAACCAAAGTTATGACTCAATAGTTAGAGAACTAAGTTAAAAAAAAAAAAAAAAGCTATCTGTTGACCAGGCCCTGCAAGGGAAGAAAAACACTAAGATGCTACCATACTGAAGAGGGAGCTGGACAGGAAGCCAGAAGACAATGAGGAATGCTAACAGGCAGCAATGTGAAAGTCCACACTGCATTATATATCTGGGTGAGGACAGCATTGGGCAAAGGTACCAATGTAGCAGCCCCACTGGAAATACATACCTGAGTTGTAATAAGTGCTGACAGATTATTCTGGGGACCAAAGTTTTGAAAGCAGTGAGTCGCAATTGTGAAAACATTAACTGTGAAATGCTGCCCTTTTAGGTAAACTGTTTAAGGGTTAAACTCTCCCAAATAAAGTTAATATGAAACAAGATCAGGTTTCATGCATTTCAGTAAAGAATCACCTACTTCAGTTACCTAGCTATCTTTCTCTCTCTTACTGTACCTGTCCCCTGCTGAGACAAAAGAACTGCTTCAAGATACTGTATTAGGTAAGGTGAAATGAGTCTCATACTTAATTACATGATTATTATTGATGTTGAAATACAGATTTGGATAACAGGAAAATAGAAAACTTTGCAAATTAATTTTTATCACACAAATAATAAAATATATAAAAATTATAAAAGATTTCAAAATAATTATATTTATAATCTCCTGATAGATGGTAACCTCTAAAATATACACTGCGTTAAAGGCTCCTGTTGTAATATTTTTTGTCTTGTTATTTTATTAACATCACCCATTCAGTCATGAAACACACCTGGTTTCTGCCTCTGCGTTTTCCATAATTCCTTCTGACTAGGGCTTTATAATTCTCATTTTTCTTGGTTAAATAGTAATATAAAACACAGTCAGGAACACTCTGTAAAGGAAAAATTTCATTTCTGATAATTTGATAAAATTTTTTAAAATTTAAATAAAATACTTTTAAGTCAAATTCCTATTATTCCCAAATATAAATTAAAAAGGAACATTATAAGGATAGTATTTTAAGGCCATGTGTGGGATCTAAAAATACACATAGTAACTACACAGACAGTTATCTTAATCCAAGTTATTTTAAAGATACCAAGAACTACCAAAACCACTCAAAGATTTTATTATTAATTTATAAGTAGACTGTTTCAAGCCTCATATAGGTAAGTATTCAAAAAGTCCTTTATTTTTTTATTTTGGTGGTACCAGGGATTAACTCAGGACCTTGCACTTGCCAGGTAAGCACTTATTCAACTGAGCTATCTTCCCATCAAAAGTCTCTTTAAATATTTTGTTTAAAACCACTAAAGATAGCCAGGTGGTACATCACATGTCTAAAATCTCAGCTCCTATAATCCCAGCTCCCAGGAAGCTGGGGCAGGAGAGTTACCTGGAGTTCTAGGCCAGCCTGGAATACAGTAAGACAAGAGCTTCAAAAAGGCCTTTAAAAACAGTAAAGCCAATTCACTATGAAAACAATTCTGTAGAAATCACTACTACAAGATTTTAATTAGAAATTTAATGGCTGGGCATGCTGGCACACACCTATAATCCCAGCACTTAGGAGGCTGAGACAGGAGGATCCCAGTGAGTTTGAAGCTATCCTGAACTGTCTCAAAAGACAAAGACAAAACAAAAAAGAAATTTAATAAATTTTAAAAAGCACTATAAGATATGTAATATTAGAAAAATATGGGGCTGGGGGGCCCAGCCCTAGCTCAGTTCTTTAAGTGGCTGCTTCCACAATGCTGGCAGCCTCAGTTTGCTGTAGTTCGATCCCCACAACACTCCAGCCATGCAAAAGTGCCCTGAAGGCATTCAAGGAGCAAAACACAAAAAAAAAAAAAAAAAAAAATTCCTAGAAAAATATGGGGCTGGTGAGATGGCTCAGTGGTCTAAAGCACCTACTTAGAACAAGCTTAGCAAAGCAAAGGGACCACGGTTCAATCCCCCAGCACCACATGCCAGCCAGCCCCAACCCCTGGTGGGCTAAGCAGGCCACACACACACACACACACAAATAAAAAATTAAAAAGAAAAATATAAGATGTTTATCACTAACTTTGAAAATTAGTTTTATGCTAAGTATTTCTAATATGATTTTAATTATTGTTTCATATAGAATTTATCATTATAATAATTACTTGAGAATCTTTTCTGTGCCAAATCCTGTGCAAAATTGGTTCTACTTAACTGTTATTGCTCATTAAGAGCACAAAAATTTTGGAGTAACACATTACAAATCTGCAAATATTCTCAGTGAAAACCATTTCTTACCTTTCTTTCCAAGTATGATGCAATTAATCCAAAGTTTTTAGGATGCTGGATAAACCTAAGTAAAACAACAACAACAATAAAAATTGCATGCAGAAACATTTTAATAAATTAAAAAGAAAAACTGAGAACAAGAAATATTATGTAGTCTAACTTCCAGCGATTCCTTTCTATCAATTAGAGTAACAACTGCAGAGTCCTGAAGAGATTTTTAAAGGGTAGAGTCCTTGGAACCATCTATTAGACATTGATTAGATGGATCTCTGGTAAGGCAGAGAAATATGTATTTTAAAAAACCTCCCCGGGCTGGGGAGATAGCTCGGTGGTCTAAATGCCTGCCTGACAAGCACAAGGACCCAGGTTCAAGCCCCGGTACCACATGCCATGCTGGCCACTGAAACTGGGCATGGTGGCACATGCCTATAATCCCAGTGTTGGGAAGGGTGAGACAGGAGGATCATTACGAGTCCGGGCTACATAGCAAGACTCTGTACCAAATAGGAAAGTAAATAAAAGATTTAAAAAAAAAAAAAAAAAGGCTACCCAAGTCAAGTGTGGTGCTGCAAGCCTATAATCCCTGCCTAGCGGAAGGCTGAGGCAGGAGGATCAGTTTAGTTCCAGTATGGGCAAATTAGTGAAACCATGGCTCACAATAAAAAAATAAAAAGGGTTTGGGATATAGCCCTGGGTTTAATCCCCAATGCTGTTAGAAAAAAGCAAAACACTCCCAAAGTGATGTCCACAGCTTCCAAACTTGGAAACCTGTCATAAACAACTCTGTATCTCCAATTCCTCTTTCCTATTTTCCCACCTATAAATTCATGGGAAAATCAAAATTCTCTACTTGTCATAATACCCACTTCAATGTCAAAATGGGAGCAAATTGACAATGAACAGTTCCATTTACAGGTAAATGCCACACACTTTTACAAACTTACATAATAGACAATAATTTAAAATTTAATTTACTTGTCCTTAAAGATCTCCTTCTCGTGGTCAGTCCAAACATTCATGAACTGTCTATCTTTATAAACCTTCATAGGGTCTTCCATAAGCCCATTCATGTTAATGAACTTGACCCGTCTTTGTTCTGCATCAAACATCATAGGTGGGATCACAGAGAGTTGTCGCATCTGCTTCTCATTATTCTGCAAAAGAAAAAAAGAGAAAAGAAAAAGTGCTTACTTACAATAAAGTTTAAACTACACATTTTAAAAGGACAAAAAAATTTCTCCTAAAAGACTTTTTTTTAATACTGGGAATCGAACTCATGATTTTGTGCTCGCCAGGGAGGCGCTTATGTCCCTGGCCCTCCTAAAAGGCATTTAAAAACAGTTTAATAACAATAGCACCTAACATAATAATTACTCATATACTTGATTCATTAAATTATTGATGCAGAGATTACATATTTCTCTTATAACTATACTTTGATAAACATTCCATGCTTAAATGAATGTGGTACTTAGAAGATAATGCAGACCTAGCAGTAGTGACTTTATGAAACTTTTACTATCACACAGTATTATTTAAAAAGTAGTGCCAACAACATTTTAGAAAACAAATCTTAGAATCATTTTATTTTTATTTATTTATTTTTCCAGAACCGGGGATTGAACTCAGGCCCTTGCGCTTGCCAAGGAAGCACTTATTCCACTGAGCCATCTCCCCGGCCCCCCTTAGAATCATTTTAGAGAACATAAAAAAACAATCAGGCATTAAAATATTTAAATCATTGATCTCAAATTACCTAAACCGACATACAAATACTTTTTGCTAACTATATATAATCTTTCACTAAAAATGTAAGGCTACTATTTGGATTTTGTTTTTGTTTTGAGACAGTGTCTCACTATGCAGTTCAGGCTGATCTTGAACTTTCTGTGTGGCACAGGCTGGTCTCAAACTCACAGTAGTCCTCCTGCCTCAGTCTTCCAAGTGCTGGAATTATAGTTGTGCTCCCATATCTGGCTTCAACTTTTTTTTTTTAAACTTTCAAGACTATTATCCTTAGAATTTAAACTGGTTTCAATCAAAACTCAGTTACCTGTATAAACGTTTGATGTTTTTAAATAGTGCTACATTATGTGGCCTGGGCTAGCACTGAACTCAAGGCAATCTCCTGCATCAGCCTTCTAAGTACTGGTATTACAGATGAGCACCACCATTCCCAACACAATTTATTGGGCCAGGGAGACAGCTCAGTAGAATAAGCTCTTGCTTGGCAAGCACAAGGGTCTGAGTTCAATCCCCAGGTCCACAAAAAAAAAAAAAAAAAAACAAAAAAAAACAAAAAAAAAAACCACCTCAGGACCTTGTGCTTGCCAGGCAAACACTTACTCAACTGAGTGATCTCCCAACACAACTTACTTTTTCCAAATAAGTTGAACTTGGGATGTTTATAATCATTAACTTTCCTTTAAAAAAAAAACTTTTATCAAAATAATATTTGCCCAATATAAACTTTCCTCCTAAAAACTTTCCACAAATGGTGGATACTGCCACTAGTCCAGTCCTTACAAAGTCTAATTTTTTGTTTCATGGTAGTTCTAGGGATTGAATGGACAGCAAATATTCTACCATTGATATTCTATCCAGCTCCAAAGTCTCTAATTTTGTGGGGTACTCTCAATCAATTTGGACGTCAGTGTTGGGGGCAGACTCATTAGCTTAAAATCACCTCAAGAGATAAACTGGTTTGGGATGTTTGCAGATGTTTCCGACCAGAATTGATAGAAAAATAAGCAATGAAGTTTAACACAGATTTAGTCACTGCAGGTATTACGGCTACAATTTTCAAGATAGGTTTCCTTTCGATCATACATTTTAGAGATGATTTTAAAAACAATATAGTATGAGTAATGTTTTAATGCTCCTGAGTAAACTGCTATAAGAGAAATGAAAACTCTACTTGCTCTGATATTACACAGTATTATGCATATTATATATTTATAGTTTGAAAGTTTATTTTCCAAGACAATGATGCAAATGTGTTCCCAGAGCAATGTGTCTCACACAGCCCAGAAAGAAATGAATCTGTGCTACATTAAAACACTATCTAATTCACAAGGCAGCTACAGGAAATGGCGAGACCTTGACATTAAATAACAATGCACAAAAATGTGTCAGTAAAATTTTCTTCCAAAAGTTACATATATCTAAGGACCAAAAACCACTCTGGATCATCTCCTTCAGAAAGCAGACTATCAAAAGTTAAAAGGGAAAAACAACCTTTAAAAAGCCTACTTTGGTACAATAATCTGAGGTATCAATAGTAACAATTTGGATAGCACAAACTCATAATATATACAGGTTTCCACCTCTTCCAGGGCTTATGTGACAAGAATTGTGAAATAAGTTTTAAGAACATATGATACAATTATTTAATCATGAAGGCCAAATAGTGCGCCATATCAAATACTGATGGAATCCTACCATAAATACAATAAAATGACAAATTGTACAAATAGGCCTTATCATGCAGGAAAACTCACAGAAAGTGGATTTTTAAAACATACTCTAGGACTCAGGAATAATGGCACATGCCTATAAGAACATCACCAGAAGCCTGGACTACACAGTGAGTTCAAGGATAACCTGCACTACATAGTGAGACTCTGTCACAAAAAAGCAAAATAAGCAAACAAATTCTTATAACTAACACACAGAAGCAAACTAATTAGAAATCTCTATCTCCCTTGCTAGGAATTTAGCTTCATGAGACTGACTAATCTGGTGGCTTACTTCTCCACTGTATTCTGAATTCTTGGAACAAAATCTGGCACCTAACAGGGCAATTTTTTGATCTGTTGGAAGAATGCACCTGACTGAATACAGACATGGGAAAGAGCACAGGATCCCAGAGTCTGGCTGCCTGGGGTGGATATCTGGCTCCACTAAGTACCAGTCTGGGGACTTGTGCAAATTATTTATTCTGCACTTGTGCATTTATTTTTTTCATTTCCAACAGCCTTTATAGAATTTTCAGTTTAAATGTGGTAATACACATAAAATACCTTATCACAGCAATTTTAAGTAGCTATATACCTAAATTTACCATTTCCAAAAAAGCAAACAATTAATCCCACAACCTAAACCAACAATAGCCACAAAAAGAGAAAAAATACTGTCCAAATTAAGTACTAGTAAAAAGTGGAGTATAGCGATTTATGACGCTGCTTCTTAGGGCTTTTGTGTTCCTTTTGTGGTAACAGGAACAGTTACAAGAACCCAAGCCCTTGAACATACTAGGCAAGCTTTCCACCAATAAGCCACATTCCAGCCCTATTTATTTTGAGAAAAGGTCTCAGTAAGTTGCCCAGTCCAGCACTGAACCTGTGATCCTCCTGACAGGTATGGGCCACCATACTCAACTTACCTTTTACTTTTAAATTTTGCTGAACAGTATACATGCAGTAACTTGAATTAATTTATTATTTCTACATCATTTAACACTTTAAATCTACCTTAGTTTTGCAAATAAAGTATTAAGTACATACTTAAGTCCTCTACATAGTTCCACCTTCAGAAGCTAATATTTACATACTTATTTGTAGTTAGCATTTATTTTAAAACATAGGACTATAATAATTATCCTTGATTATTACTTAAGGGAATGACTACAACAAATAAAACTAAGAATTCTGAGAATTTTAAGAAAAACTATATCAAAAACAAAATGAATTTAAATCAATAATAGCAGATGGCTTTTAGACCAACCTTAATAGATGGTTTGAACCTGGGCTACACAAGACTAACTGGGGTCTTTATTTATTAATATACTACTAAATATTAAGAACAGGAAATGCAAAGATAGCTTCAAAAGTATAAAAATTACATTCAAGAAAATGACACTGAAGGTGATTATATGTAATTACTGAAGATAATAATATAAAAATGAATGTAAAGTGAATTTATCCAGATATTAATGAGTTCTGTTGTGGGAAAGTAATGAGGAAGCTTCATAAGGACAGAAATAGTGTTATTGTTGGGCCTGGATATTATATTCTTCAAATGTATACCCTGGTCTACACTAATTAAGTGTTTCATAATGTTATTAAGTCCCTTTTTGACAGAGGCAAAGAAATGCCTGAAAAACAAATTACTCACTATAAAAAAGTATCTTCTCATGAAAAATTAGTGAAATGCCATTCTTATATGTTCTTTTTGCATTTAGTTTTAATACACACTTGCCCTTTTATTTATATCACCATCCGTGCCTGCAACTGTATGACCTGCATATAGATAACTGTTATCTAACTCTGCAGTTCAACTCTCTCCCAAACTCACCAGGTAGAAAACAAACTTTAAACAACATGCTGTCGTCTGCAAAGTTGTTTCTCAACTTTAGAAGCTGGCACCACCAGTTCAGTACTTGAACCTAAAAATCAGGAACTCTCTTTCCACCCCTCTTCTTTCTCACACCATACCCCATCCATCTTGTCCACTCTACCTCTTACTATCCTGTCCCCTCTTTTCTATCTCTATTAGCCTACCACTGTTGCAATGATATAAATCTATTGGGTGGGAGGGGGAGATTAGGGGTTAAACCTTGGGCCTCTGCCCACCAGTACACCTCCTTGTACTTTTTATTTAAAGACAATCTTGCTAAGTCCCCCAACGTGGACTCAAGTTGGCAATCCTCCTGCCTTAAGACTCTAAGAATGGTATGACTGTACACCAAGTACCACCATGCTGACCCTGGATACATATTGTTTAAGGACCTTCTTAAACTGTCTTCTCATCTCTCCAGGAATCCTTGCTGCCAAAGGCATTTTTGAGAGATGCAAGTGCCATCACTTAATTGCCTTGTTTAAAACCTTCAATGGGTGGGAGGGTGCCCAGGGAGACAGCTCAGGGGACTAAAGTGCCTGCTTAGGCAAGCACAGGGACTGCAGTTCGGTCCCTGGCACCACATGCCACACCAGATCTGCCCCCACGGTGGGCAACAGTAATCCCAGCACTGGGGAAACTGAAAGCAGGAGGATTACCA
>NW_004524643.1:415530-417021 GCF_000260255.1 Octodon degus
TTCGGTCCCTGGCACCACATGCCACACCAGATCTGCCCCCACGGTGGGCAACAGTAATCCCAGCACTGGGGAAACTGAAAGCAGGAAGATTACCACTAGCAAACGCTGCATTGTAAGAACTCGTAGCAACCAAATAAAAAAAAAAAAAAAAAAAAAAAAAACCTTTAATGGGGTCAGCGAGATAGCTCAGCAGTCTAAAGCACTTGCTTAAGCAAGTTTAGGCAAGCTCAGGGATGGAAGTTCAATCCCCAGCATCATATGCCACACCAGCCTCAGGGCAGGCTGAGCTGGCCACAATAAATAAATAACCTTCAATCATTTGGCTACAAACTCTGGAATAATCCAAAATTCAACACCTAAAATTCCCTAATTTACATATAAGGAAGCCCTGGATTAAAAAGAATGAATGCTTTATATTAATTTATTAATCAACTTGAATTAAATCAGTTTATTTTCTTACCTCCTGTTCAGAGAGTCCATCAATAATTTCTGAAATCTCATGCTCACTCCTAGCAATGGTGGCTGAAAGACCAGCTCCTCTCTGCCCAACACTAATATGAAGGAAAAATTATAACTATATTTAAAGATCTTTTATAAAGGCACAACAATTATAACAGATTACTTTTTGAACAAGCTTTTTAAGCAAGTGAAAAAGAAGAAACCTAAAATACTATACTGAGTAAATACTTTTTTAAGCAATATGCTTGAGTGAACCTAATCAAATCAATAATTTAAAGCTAAAATCGAAATTTTAAGATTGTAAGTCCAAGTCCAAATGGTAAAACTAATTATGGAAAACTCATCAAAAAAGTTACTGATGGCTTGTGCCTTATGATTAGCAGTCTGTTGTCAGTGTCCTAGAGAAGATAATTGCAGTCTTAGAAAAAGACTCCAGGAGCTGCTGGATCGACCAGAGACAGCACAGGTGGAAGAGACACTGAAACAACTTCAAGCAAAAAAGGAGTACAAGGAATTATCATGGTGAACACAGAAGACACTTCTGTCAAGAGTACCATGGACAATCCCACCACCACACAGCACACCAACATAATGCACAACTTCACGGTGAAGGCACAGAGCACTGTGCGTAAAACTGACCCCTGAATGACCTCAATTTACTCTGAATTTGCTCCAAGAAAAATGAAATAAAGGATGTACAGGTAAAGACTATTTCCTGATCATAATTCAGAACCCAAGTGAATAAGCCACTCTGTTGGCTCCCTCTGTCATCCTTTAGTTTAATGACCCCCCTCCCCAAGAATAACAGCATTAATCGTGTCAAGTGACTGGGTGCCTTGGAAGCCCTTCCTAATCACACTAGAAGCAGAGTGGCCGGGTAGTTCCACCCTCCCTTCTGGAGGTTGCTGTGCTGTGCCAAGCACCAGGCTTCCAGCAGGGCCCCCTTGCTGCCAATTTGTGGGCAGGAGCTGCTGAGAAGCCCACACCTGGCTTTCTTCTGCCGTTCAGTTCCCTTTGTCATCCTTGGGAAAG
>NW_004524643.1:417156-418341 GCF_000260255.1 Octodon degus
AAAAAAAAAAAAAAAAAAAAAAAACCTCCAAGTATTTTAAAAACAAGGGAAAAATACATCCAGTATACCTCACAAAATCTTAACTGTGAATAAAGGGGCATATAACTTTTATATGAAACAACGGAGAGGAAAAATAAAATTTTTAAGATATGTGCAAAGGGCTGACAAGATAGCTCAGCAGACCAAGCGCCTCCTTAGGCAAGTGCAGGGACCAGGGTTTGATCCCCTGCACCACATGCCATGTCAGCCCTGCCTCTGGGCAGGCACAATGAGCCAGCCACCAAGACCAGGCATGACTATAATGCCGGTGCTGGGAAGGCTGAAAACAGGAGGATCACTACGAGTCCAAGCTGCATAGTGAGACCAGGTACCAACTACATTTAAAAGTAAAATAAAATAATGCATAACTATATGTACAAAACATTTGTTCTCTAAAAGTAAAAATGAATCAGCAACTGTCATACCATACATACCAAAACCAAAAATATTAATTAACTGGTAATCAATTCAGTACTTTTGAATATGCTAATTAGGGACAATCCAGACGATCCATTTCCAAAGCAATTCTTTGTCAAGAACTAAAAAATTAAATTCAAAATATTCATTTATGCTTTGATTGAAATCAAGGATTAACAATAAATATGAAGATATAATCTTTACTGGTTGATAATGAAATCCCATATTGAATAAAAAGTTCTTTATGAACTATCTTATTTATCTCATTCAAGAAATAATAACATGAAACAACAAAAATGTGATTTCAAGGAAAACATCACAACTGTTAAACATTGAACTACTCACCGCTGAAATCTTTCTTGCTGTTCTCTTTGTTTTCGAATTTCTGGAAACTGCTTTTCATAGTACTCCCTTGTTTTGCTTTCCTTAGCTTTCCTCCGAGGATTATTTTCTATTCTGTCCACCTTTTTCTCCCATGCCTCCATGAGCTGATCATAACGTTGGCAGATTTTTTGTTCCTATTAAATATCCATTGCAAATTAATAACTAAACTCTGATTCTGAAAAACCTAACACTTTCAAATAAATTTTATTCCATATGGTTAAGCTGGAAGGACATTTGACCTATGGTTCAATTGTAAATGAAAAATAGCTCACTGTCTGAAAGAGGAGAGAGAAGGGAAGAGGTTTCCTAACCAAAATCAACACAGAGCATACTTTGCTTTGAATG
>NW_004524643.1:418539-421771 GCF_000260255.1 Octodon degus
AAACACTTCTAATGTTCTTAACCATTTTCTAAACTTATAAACCTATATAATTTTAACAACATACATATACTGTACAGTACTGCAAAATCCTGCGATATAGTGATTAGTATTTTTTGAAAACCCACAAAACAGTGAGTTCATGAAAGTCAAACTGTGAAATAGCGAGGGACTACTATAGTAAACATCTGGACTACACAAATTAATGATTCATTACTATTAGCTGGCCAACTATTCTTATTTTTCAGATAACATATCTTCATTATCCAAAGAAGAGAAGGATTAGAAAGTTCATAATCTAGCCAATCACCCAAAGGCAAACTACATGAACGTTTAGTTATTACCCTTCCAATCCATTAAGAAAATAAACACATTTACCTATCTTTCTATCGGAGGTTCTGGTTGTTGCAGTTTTTTGCTACTACAAGTAAATGCTGTAATAATTACTGTTGATGGTTTAAAAACAGAAAATCACTGGATTTTACCATAAAGAGAAAGCCAGTAAAATACATGAAATCAAGAATTAATGTGTGGGAGGGAACACCAAGATGGTAGAGTGGTAAGCAGCAGAGAAAGAGCCTCTTTGAGAGTCACTGTCCAGGAGCTAGACTACAGCAATGTGAGGAAGAGAAGGAGGAAATCGGTTCCCTGTATCCATGAAAAATCTGACATGTGAAGCAAAGCCCACAGACAGATTGAAGAGAAAAACTTCAATACAGAAGGAAGAACTCCTGATGCCTTCTCCATGAGATGTGATGCACTGTATGAGATTAGCAAATGAAACCTGCAGACACAGTCACTGCTGACAACCCCAGAGGCCTCCATGGAAAGGCTTAGCAGGGGAAGGAACCATGGACACGAAGGACTGTACTAGCTGGTAGTGAGATCTGAGGACTCCAGAGTCCTGCCCAAGACAGTCACTGCCCAGAAGCCATCTTGAAGAGGTGCCGACTGAGCTCAGAACTCAAAGTGGCTGCTGGCTCCATCTAGTAGCTCCCAGGTGGGCTCAAGCCCATGGAGGGTGTGCTGACAGCTGGACAAATGAGTCTGGCCTTAGCCAGAAGGTACAGGCTCTCCTAGATTATCCAACACTATCTACCAATAGCAGTTCCAGACATAAACCTGGAAGTGGACTTTTTTCTTTCCTTTCTCTCATTTGTCTTTTGTTGTTGTAGTAGTGGTTTTTTGGTTTTTACTCCTTCATTGTTTGATCTTGTTTTTATGTAAGTCTGAATATGGTTTCTAGCTTTTTTATGGTTGTGGATCTATTCTGTTGTTTTTATCTCTTGCTTCTGTCTTTCCCGCCAATCTTCTGTACCTGTTTCCCAAAGTTAGCATGATCTCCGTTTGTACTCCACCCTTACTTCTAATCTCTTCCTCTTCTACTTCTCTATTTTCTCACTGATCCATTTTAAATTTTAACGCTGGGGACAAAACTGACATATTAAGGACTTACATACTGAATATAATTCTCTGGTTTTAGAAATTATATAACCAAAAACCTACGTCATACAGTTAAAGGTGGGCAAATTTACAGTTAACTCATTTTCTAGGCTTTTTAATGCTATTTTCTTTGAAGAGCATGCCTCTATAGCCAAAAAAGTGACATGGCTGTTATAAACAGCTCTCCTTCTCAGTATTTGACAACTGAAATTGACTAAGAGTCAAAGAAAATACTGTGGCACAGTGCATTAAGAACCAGGGCCTGAGACAAGCAGGCAGCAACTTCTCACCCTCTACAAACAGAAGAGACCATCCAACAGACCCAAAACCCAAAATTCAGCTACAGCTGAAGAACACCTCAAAAGTAGTCATTTTCTAAGGATTCTAAATATTAGCAATAAAGCAATACAAAAAAGGCAATTTACAAGCATCATTCCAAGAACTAAACTTAAAAAAAGACACTTAAGTCGGAGCAGCCCAGATAACCAGTTCACCAAAGGCAAACAGAGAAAACAATGAGGTGAAACAATCTGAAAGCCACCTATCTGACTTCTATAAAGGGAAAACAACAAAGCAATTGCATGAGGCTCCAGGAGGAAAAAAAAAAAAATCCAATCACAAACAATTTCACATATAACTGCAGAGATAGTATCCATAATGAAAACCAAGTTTAGTGATTCTAGGATAGATACAAACAAACAAACAAACAAAAAAAAAGAGGAGTTTAAGTATGGAAGCCATGAATGCTCAACATAGGAAAGAAAGGGAACCCATAAGGCAGACTCAAGCAGATACTCAGGAAAATAAAAATTCCATTGAAACCATCCATAGTAGATTAAATCAATGTGAGGACAGGATCTCAGATACAGAAGATAGGCTTATGTTAGCAATCATTAAAAAAAAAAAAAAAAGATTTCTTAACAAAGCAAGGGACCATGAAAGACCAATGCTGTAGCTGCTAGATAAAGCAAAGAAGAAAAACTTAAGATTGATTGGAGTCAATGAAAAAGCAGGAGATGACAAATGATATTTTAAAAACTTCATAAGAAGGGATGGCAAAAACTTTTCTTGGTAGGAGAAAAAGAATTTGACATACAATTAAGTGATGTGTACAGAACTCCAATTAGCCACTATCAAAAAGGAAAAAAAATATTCTATAGCCAGGAATATCATAGTCAAGATGCCAGAAATTCAACACAAGAACAGAATCTTAAAAGCTGCTTGGGAAAAGACATAACCTGTAAAGAAAAGACCAGCAGAAACACTGCTGACGTTTGAGCATAAATCAAGTCAAGGAGAGTTTGAAGTGAAATATTTCAAGTTCTAAAGAAAAAAAACCTCCAACACAGATTGAGGTACCCACAAAACTGTCTTTCAAACCATACAAAGAAATAAGATACTTCCATGACAAAAATAAGCTGAGGAAATTTATGACCACCAAACCAGTACTCCAAAATGTTTTAAAGGACATTCTAGAAGAGAGAACAAGGACTACAAATCCATGAACCCCAACAAAAGAAATCTACCAGACAAGGAAAATGAGGGTGGGAGTGGGAGCCAACAAAGGAAAACAACATGACAGGACTAAGTCAATACGTACTAGATGGTAATGGCCATGACTCATCTACATGGCTGACACTGACAAAGATTCTACAATCTGAGGTACAGGATCTCAGGATAAATCCTGAGGGGATTTCACTGACCTTCTCAGATCCAAAAGCTACAACTCTTGTTGCACAGGTCCTGCTTTACCTTGGTCTTAACCATCCAGTAGAAAAGTATGAAGATGAAA
>NW_004524643.1:422296-424927 GCF_000260255.1 Octodon degus
TATATATATATACCAGTTATAATCATCAATGTATGTTCATGGTCTCAATTCATAAATCAAAAGACACAGACTGGAAGAATGAACCTAGAACCAAGATCACTACAAGTCCGAGCTGCATAGCAAGACCCTATACCATATAAATATTTTTAAAGAGAGAGAGGGAGATTGAGATTGAGATTAGACAGTGTCTACAATGAAATGATAATGCCAATGCAACATACTGGAACTTATAGGTCACAAAGCAGGCCAAAGAGGGAAATTTATAGCAGTGAATATCCATATCAGGAAAACAGAGCAAGCACAAACAAAAAAACTTAATGGTGAATCTTAAACTTCTAGAAAAAGAAGAGCAGGCTGTAAGCCAAAAGCTACTAAGAGGGACAATATTATAAAGATCAGAGCAGAAGTTAACTCATTGGAGACTAAGAAAACAACACAAAGAATCAATGAATAAAAGGGCTGGTTCTTTGAAAGATTAAATACTATCAACAAACCCTTATCCAACCTTATTAAAAACAGGAAACAAAGACTCAAATTCGCCCAATTAGGAATGAAAGGGTGAAAATCCCAATGGACCCTGCAGAAATTCAAATGATCATCTCTACCTACTTTGAAAACTTATATTCTAATAAGATGGAAAACACAAAAAAAGGACAGATTCCTAGATACATATGAATCACCACAGCTGAATCAATAAGATATAAAAATTCTAAGTAAATCGATATCCATCAATGAAGTCAAAGATATAATTAAAAACCTACCAACAAAGAAAAAGCCCAGGCCCTGATGGTTTTGCACCTGAATTCCACAAGAAATTTAAGAAAAGCCCTAACACCACTACTTCTCAAACTCTTCCATGAAATTGAAAGAGAAGCAATACTCCCAGTTCAAAATTGCTGGAAGCAAGCATTACCTTGACACCAAAGCCAAAGAAAGATCCATAAAGAGAACTACCGGCCAATCTCCCTAGTGAACATAAGATGCAAAAATCCTCAATAAGATACTGGCAAACAGAATGCAGCAAATCATCAAAATTAAACACTATGGCCAAATGGATTCATCCCAAGAGGCAGAGATGGTTCAACATATGTAAATCAATAATATACTATATTAACAGAGCAAATGACAAAATTCATACAATCATCTCAATAGATGCATAAAAAGCGTCTGAAAAAATTCCAGCAGCCATTCATGGTAAAAACCATAGAGAAAATTGAAATAGATGGGTCTTTATGTCAGCCTGATAAAAGCCATCTATGACAAACTAATAGTCAACACCAGACTAAATGGACAAAAACTGAAAGCTTTCACACTTTCACTCTTTTCACTGGATGCTCACTGTCTCAATTGTTACTCTCAATTCTTACTCAACATAGTCTCAGAAACTTTAGCCAGTGCAATAAGACAAGAAAAAGAAGCAAAAGGAATAATGATAGGAAAGGAGGAACTTAAATTGTCATTATTGGCAGATAACATGATATTCTACATAGAAGACCCCCAAAACTCCAAGAGACTTCTAGATTTAATAAGCAAATTCAGTAGCATAGCTAAGTCAACATTCAAAAATCAATAGCATTCCTATGCAAGAATAACAAACTCATTTAGAAATAGGGAAACAACACCTTTTATCTATGTAACATCCAAAAACATGAAATACCTACAGATAATCTAATGAAGGATATAAAAGACTTCTACAATGAAAACTACAGTACTCTCAAGAAAGAGATTAAGCAGATAACAGAAAATGGAAATATATCCCTTACTCCTGGGAAGGAAGAATCAATATAGTGAAAATGGCCTTATTTCCAAAACTGTTATGCAGATTTAATGCAACTTCAATCAAAATTCCAATGGCATATAGCACAGAATTAGAGAAGCAATCCTAAACTTCATTTGACCAGAAGGTTACAAATGTTTGAATGTTGACCTAGAATAGCAAAGGCAATTTTGGGCAACAGAGGCAAAGCAGGGGGCATCACAATCCCTGGTTTGAAATTATTCTATAAAGATACTGTGATAAAAACAGCATAGTACTGGCAAAAAAGTAGACCTGAAGATCAATGGAACAGATTAGAAGATACAGAAACAACTCCAGACATACTCAGCAACCTTCTTTGACAAAGATGCCAAACACATTCACTGGAAGAAAGATAACCCCCTTTTGTTGTGTTTTGTTTTGTTTTTGTTTTTGTTTTTTTAATGTATTTAGTTAGGGTCTGCAGGGTCTCACTGCACAGATCTGACTCACAGTGCTCCTCCTGCTCTCAGCCTCCTGAGCACTGGGGTTATGGGCATACACCGTCACGCCCAGGCTCAGCCTCCTTAACAGTGTGGGAAACACTGGCTCTGCACCTGCCAAAGACCAAAACTGCACCAGGATTTTTCACCATGCACTAAATTATATTTGAGGTGGATCAAGGACATATCAAGACTAAAGCAGGGTCTGGGAGCTAGCTCAGCAGTCGCAGTGCCTGCTAGCAGGTTCAAGAACCCAGGCTTGATCCCTGGCACTGTTTGCTGTGTTGGCCCCACGCCGAGTCAGCCACTGAAACAGGTACAGTGGCACACACCTGGAATCCCAGTGCTGGGAGGCTGAAAACTGGAGAAGCACTGTGAGTCGGAGCTATGTAA
>NW_004524643.1:426007-435168 GCF_000260255.1 Octodon degus
ACACACAAACACACACACAAATAAATAAATAAATAAATAAACCCAAACAAATGCTGAAGGAGCTATAAGGAAAGAGGAACCTTTCTCCACTACTGGTGAGAGTGTAGACTGTTGCAACCACTGTGCAAATCAATGTAGAGATTTCCTCAAAAAACTAGAATTGGAGGTCCCATTTGACCCAGCTATTCCCCTTCTGAGTGTCTTCCCAAAAGAATTAAAAACATAGTACCACAGTGATATATGTGCATGTTTATAGCAGCACAATTTGAATAGCTAGATCTTGGAAACAACCCAAATTCCATCACCCAAGGAATGAATAAAAACAATGTGGTCTTTTTATACAATGGAGCACTATTCAGCCATAAAGAAGGATAAAGTAGAGACTTCTGTAGTTAAATGGATGCAACTTGAAACCATATTCATTAAGTGAAATAAACCAGAAACACAGCACAATGGCATATCGCACATGTATAAATCCCATTTATACATGTATAAACATTGTATTGTCTCCCAAGTGTGAGAAGTTGAAAGAATAAGATCCAAAATGGACAACAGATATTGTAAAATGGAATGAAACTTCAAAAGGAAAGGAAACGGGGATGACAGAATGGCGAAAAGAAGGGAAAAACAATTTAGATAAGACAGAATAAGATGGTTATACTACTAATTTTTCTTAGTTCATTCAAAAGAAACGTTTCTGCTAATATTGTTTGGATAATTAAATGCCAATATCTTGTACTCTAACTTAACGGCAACAATATGTAATGTATTACTCACGGTTACCCTACTATTATTTTGTTTTAAAATTTTGTTTTACTTTTCTCTTTAAATTTTTTTTAAAAAGAATAAATGTATATAGATAAGAAAATTAAGATCTCATTCTCTAACCAGAAAAGAAGAACCTTTCATGACATACACAGCTGGGTACAAATCTGACAGTACGTGGACAGAGATAAGCAAGGAGGGACTCAGGAAAACTTGTCAATGTCGATCAACTGAAGACAGAGGCATTGGTAAAAATATGATTACCTCTCAAGCACACAATACTCCTTTCTAATCACGTTTTTCAATGCCTATATCCCTTTTCCGATCTTTACCTTTTTTCCATTCTTACTGCTTTACTTCCTTGATCCTGGCCAACATTCACCAACTTAAAACAATGGAGGCTTGTTGAGGGTCTCCCTTGCATTCTTAAAGTGTGGCTACATACAAATTCTTATAATACAAACCTGAGCATTATACCTCCTGTATTAACAGCTTAAAAGATAGCATTATTATCTGATTTGAATTTCCTAGGTGACCTTCAAGGCAGTATTTGACCTACCCCTCGCTTCCCTTAGCAGACCCATTTATCAGCCCACCCTCTTAGCTTAATCCAAGCTCTAGCCTGCCTGCTCCTATTTCACTTCATTTGTTTTCTCTGCTTATACAAGTTTTCAGATAATCAGTTTTTACTGTGTAATGAACCTTTTTGATTCATAGCTGCATTAGATGTCCCTAACTGTGACAGCACGTTACAGCATGTTCTCACAGTAAGCTGTTAGGTGCATGACAACAGTACATGTACTTGCCTGACACATATCTTAAAATCTAAATTATATGGCTATCTTATTGATCTTTGTAGAATAATACATAAGCCAAAGTATGCAGCCCATAAACAATCAAATCCGTGAACACAAACTTTATAATGACTGACTGAAGTGTGAAAAAGAAGTTGATGTTCCTGTGGTTATATCACCAGACAGCTAATTTAGCCAGTACCACCTATTATAATAAAATGACTAGACAAGGAGGAAAACCATACAAGCTAATTCCTTACTTAATAAGAAATTAATTTCTTACTTAATAAGAAATTAATATCTATGTATTCTAAGCAATATAATAACCTCAGAAGCAGTAATTTAAGGTAGTATCTAAAGGAATAAACTAGCCAATAAGAACATTATAAATTTCACATAAATTTGGTGCCTCTTGGACTTCATAACTTATTAAACTGTCAGGTCATTAAATGTCAGGTACAAAGTTTATTTTTATGGATTTTTAAGTTTTATTAAATGCTTAAATTTAAATGTATCGAGTTCTGTAAAATTAGTATGACCATATAAAAATAATAATATTGATGTATTTTGTGAAACTATAGCCACAAATTTTGTCCAGCAAGTAATATAATTAAATACAAGAAACTATTTTAATTTGAGAAGGCCAAACTGTAGCTGTCCCAATTTCTCACAAGAAACAGCTATGTTTGATTGGAAGGACTAACACTTACCCACATTCTTCTGAAACTTATGAAACTACACGCAGATGATTCTATTTGTCTTTACTATCTTTTTAAACCACTCACCATTTCCTTTACTTTGGTGAAAGGAAATGTTATACACAGATGCACAAAGTTATAAAATATTATATATAGATGACCACTTAATTTTATAATATATAATTAAATATTACTAGATTTATATTTAAGTTACATGTGCAGTTATTTCCTAAATCAGAATTTATTTCTACTATAATCCAGAACCATTCTCATTAATGGGAAAGTGAATGCCTAAATGAGCATGAATGGGGAAGCTGTACAAATTTCAGTTAACAAGGATAGGACCTCACCCTTTGTTTTCTTGCATGATTTCTTCTTTTAAAAAATAAAATGAGTTTTTTCCTCATCACCTGGTTTCTAGAAAAGAAAAATATGGTTGCATGATATTAAGAAAAAGCACAGTATAATGATGTATTCATTTTTTCCAGAAACACTGTAAAACAGGCAAAGATCACTTAAGAATTTATGATGGCAACTAATCCTAATTTTTCACCCTGCAAAATTTAGAATTCTGCCAGGGATTTAGCTCACTGATACAGTGCCTGGCAAGCCTAAGGTCAAGTTTGATTCCTGTACCCCTCCAAAAATGTATAGTTCTTATAGTAATTAGAGCTGACTAGAATTCTCCCCATTGAACATGAAGATGATATATCAGTTAATTTTTAATTGACATTTCATTATAAAGTATATATTATTTTCAACTTTAATTACACAGACATGATTCTTGTTAAGAAATGGTGACACTAATATCTTTGTATATTTTTAAGAGGGAGGTAGAAGATAAGGTGAAGCTTTCCTAGGTACCTCCTTTCATAAGGTTAGAGGTTGGTCTCCTTCTGTGAGGAGACCATACATCAAAGCACTTAGAGGAGGCGACTTCTGCTTTACACAGAAGATTTGTTTCCATCACAAGAACACCACAATGTACTCTAAGAAGTAATGGAGGGCAATGTGACAAGACAGAAAGATTTTTCCCTGAATCTTAACAGGTTTATCTTTTTAAATTGGAAGCATTATAACCTTCAAAAACAATGACATGCAGATTCAAATATAAATATTTATACCCCACCTACTTCCAGAAAGGGTTTCAAGTAGATTATTCAAATACAAATACAAAGCCAAGGCAAGTAGAAGTAATTTTTTGGATTATCTGCCACTTGGACTAACAGTGACACTGGCTCCACCAAATAAGCATGGACAATCAGGAGCTGGCTATATAAAAAAGTAGCCAAGAGATGCAAAAAATTATTTAAAGGTACATTTGCTATTTCATACAATGCAAATGACGATGACGAAAGAAAAGCTATTGAACAATTCATATTGATGCATGCAGCTGATAAACAATTTCAAAAGATGGCGCACATTGGGAGCATTACCATATCTTCAATTTTCTCTAACTGTGAGTAGGTAGTACTCAAAAGCAAATGACAATCAATAAATACAATTTTAAATGCTTCCTGAGAATTTAAGTGAAGTCAGCCAAGTCAACCATCTCAGGACACTGTGATAAGCAATAAATAGGCAAAGTGAATAACATGAAAAAAATCAAGATAGAGCTGCTCTCCAGCTTACAGTGAGAGGGAGAAGACAACACAAATATAAACTGAAGCCTTGTAGGAAAAAGTCATTAAAAGTAGCCAACTAGATTTTATCTGCTATTCTCCATTTTAAAAATGTTAAAATAGCTAAACATTTCTAAAACAAAGATATATTTTATAAGTTCACCTAATCTACTTCTAAGGATTGTCAAGATGACAGCAGTATCTCATAGAAAATTCTTAAGTATATGACTATTACTACGAACCGTTTAATTAACAAAAGTTAAATTATTAAAATTTAATGGTTTTCATGCATACTACCATGCAAATTATATTTGCCACCAGTTCTGCAAAGTAGTCAACTATTGCACACACTCACAAATTTTAAAAAAGAAAAAATATGTATAAATAGCAACATATTCATTAGTAACTATACTGGTAATTATAATGCTCTGGTTACACTTAACAAAACATATAAAGTAAAAAAAACCACATTTTTGTCACAAAGAGTAAGTCACCTAAAATGCTCTTAAAGTATGATAATTAAAGAAAAAAGGATATCTATCTAGCTTCCTTTCTTACTTCAATCAGATCAAGAAATCAGATATTCTTTTCACTTATTTTCTTATTCCAAGATCTGTATCCATGAAAGCCTGGTACTAGGATGAGCAAGGCTAAGCAAACTACATTCTGGAACAGCCTCCTCACCCACATGAGGTGACCGAGGGCTTCCAAGGCACCAGGACATTAAATGGCAGAAGGATCTACAAATACCGTCATTAGCAAGAGTCATGGAAGGGATTTCCCTAGAATAGGATTTTGAATAATGATAAAATGATCCGTGGCACTTCTACTTTGCAATGGCAGATGTGGCTTGGTAGGGGACGGTGTCATCACTAGTCTTAAATGAAAAAGCTTCATTATCTTACTTCATCATGCGCCTTGCAGGTACTCCACTGAAAAAAAGACAAAACAGGAGGCAAAAAATTCAAGCCTCAAGGTAAGCCATTTCAATCTTAAGTATCCACCTTTTTTTTTACTAGCAGATTATAAAACCAGCTAGTTTTATGCAATAATTTATTTCATTTTATTTTTTGCCTCGGAAACTCAAAGCTGTTACCCCAACCCCCAAAGAAGCCAGTGGAAGATAACATAGTAAAACAACAGTAAATTACACAAATCTAAAACACATCTACGCTATTATAATAATTTCAGCAGATAACATAAAAATGATCTCTTTATAGAATATATGGTTTTAAACTGAAGAACTCCAAAGGTTATAAACACTTACGTCTTGATGTTCTCATGGTACACCTTGGTATCCGATGGCTGGTTATAGAGTGGCTATAAAATATATCAAACATTTATGTATAAAATGTACATATCTATAAAGAGACAAAGAAACTATTTTAAAGTAGTCAGCCCAGAGACTATTTAAAGTACTCAGTCTAGATTCCCTAAATAATCTCTTCTCCTAAAGACATCATTCTCTTTTTTTTCCTTCATGTATTTAGTTAAAGGGTCTATAGGGTCTCACTACACAGATCAGACTCCTAGTAATCCTCCCTGTTTTTCAGCCTCCCAAGCTCTGGGATTACAGGTGCACACCACCACACCCAGTCTCAATCACTGTCTCAGGGTGCCCAGGGGCAGAGCCAGCATGGTAGGCCAGGGATCAAAACGAGACACCATTTTCATTCAAAAAAAAAAAGACAGAAAAAACTTAGCCAAGCATGGTGTCACACATCTGTATTACTAGTACTTGGAGAGGCTAAAGCAGGAGGATCACTGTGAGTTCCAGGTTAGTCTGCACTACACAGTGAGATGCTCTCTCAAATTTCAAAACAAACAAACAACAACAACAACAAAAAATCCCTTATAAATGCACTGTATTCTGATGTTTATTTATAGACAGATATTTAATTTCAAAAACAATAGAAGGTTCAGCACTGTCATTACACTAATTATATGAGTCAAAGGTTTTATTTCTTTTTCCTTATTTTTGTGGTGTTGGATGAACTCAAGACTTACATTGACCTCCATCTTCAATTCTTTTTCCTTTTTTTTTTTTTTTGACAGGGTCTTGTTAAATTGCTCTGGCTGGCCTCCAACTTGTGATCCTCCTGCACTACCTTCCCAGAGTGTTGGGACTACAGGCAAATGCTAACACACCCGGCTGAATTTTCTACGTTCATAATCCTTCCTCCTTCTACTGCAAGTGATTAATAGCTGCTCAGGTAATAATGCCTCTTCAAAGGTAACTAACTTCATTCACCATTATTTAAAACTTTTAGCCCATCTACACACATCCCTTTCATCCTAAACTATATCGCACTTCAAGTTAGAGCTTGATCTCCCTCCTATAACAATAGCACTGGAAATGAAAAAAAAAAAAATTTCTTACTTACCAGTTCAACTTTTGGGCCCAGACCTTCAAAAATTTTATGCGCTTCTTCTGCTTTTTTCTAGATATAAAGACATCATTGTATATTATGATTAAATTATATTACTTAAGAACAAAACCCCTACCTATTTGAAGATATTCACCTAAAACTAACCAACAGATAATCTTAGCCTTATTTTCAAGTACTCTTCTTATATGACTGGACAAAATATTCTAATTTTACTTTCATAACTTTCTCACTAAATTTAGTCAAAGTTTAACATCTACAGAGAAAGTAGTATTTAAAGAATTGGCAAGCTGTCAAAAGCAACCATATTAAGAAACTAGAGAGGCAACAAAGATTCACTATTAGAAACAAATGCCCTTGCTGGGAATAGTAAGGCACATCTGTAGTCCCAGCACTCAGAAGGCTGAGACAGGACTACAGAAAGACTAAGGTCTGCTGGGCTACATACTTAGTTCAAAACTGGCCTGAACTACACAGCAAGACCTTCTTGAGAAAAGGAGAGGAGGGGAAGAGATGGGGGAAGAGGGAGGGATGGGGAAAGGATGGAGGAGGGGAGGAGAAGGAGAGGGAAAAAGAAATACAGTCCCCAAACATTTGAAATAACTTTAACGCTATCTTTAATAGGAATTTTAAAACATTAAATATCACAAAATGGTTCACGTTTACTATAGTACGCCAAAGTGATCTCTTTGGAAAAAAAAAAAAAAAAAGGATGAGTTTGTTTCCAGTTGCAAGACAAAACTTAGTAATAGCTACACAAAGGAAATAGCTACTTGGAGTACTCAAAGTACTCAGCAGGAAGTAACTATTACATTATATTTTTAATTTGCCACCTAAAGTGATCTACACCAATGGCACTAAACTTAGGGCACATGTGCTGCATCACACTACTGAAAGCTCATTGCTGATCTAGACCAAAGTACTAACAGAAATCTTCATTGCAAAGAACAAAAGAATCCATCAACAGTTTGGCAGAAAAATTCTTAAATTTCTTCACAATACAATTTTTCCCCCTTAACACGCGCTACCATGCCCAGTCTTATGTTACAATTTTTATTCAAAGTCTACAGATATGTTATTAATTTAAACATGTGATGCCTATGAGGCAGGAGCTTCCTTAAGAAAAGCCCCATATAGGAGAATAGAAGTTTTTAAATGGCTCTCAGAACAAGGGAGTGATGAGAAGGGATAAGTGTGAAAATACAGTATGTGACATGCATAGCTAACATACACTAATAAAAAAGTGCGAAGTAAAAAGCCTCACAGAGGGCCAGCCAGATAGCTCAGAGGACTAAAGCACCTGCTTAGGCAGACACAGAGACCAGGGTTCTATCCCCAGCATGCTGTGCCCGCCGTGCCACCAGGGGCCTCCTGAGAATGCAACTGAGACTGGGCATGGTGGCACATGCCTATAATCCCAGTGTTTGCTAGGCTGAAAACAGGAAGATCTGTATAATGAGACCCTGTAAACCCTAAACTAAAATACACACACACATACAAAAAACAAAAAACAAAACCAAACTCGCAGACACAGTAATATCTGAACTGTATCTTGAAATGCTGCAGGGACATAAAAGACAAACTGGACTATCTGAAAGTAGGAGCAACACTGTGGCGGTAAAGATACCAACATTTTTAAGAGAACACTCAAAACCTGTTCTGGTACAGTACCAAGAGGGAAAGTTTCAGGGCAAGGCCAGTTATGCAGACATGTAAACACTGATAAAAAGCTTGGACTACTCCTTAGAAAGTAAAAATTATCAAAAGTTTTTGTTTTAAGAGTCATGTGATGAGATGCAAGATGGGTTAAAAAAAAATTTAGGACAACAGGAAAAAGACTCATACCTGCAAGATAAGAAAGTTAATTTAAACAAATGACAGACAAGCACTGACCAGATCAATGTTTATGAGACAGAACTGATGTTCTCTAAGGACTAAATGTACACAAGCGACAAAGGGACTGGCCTGGGTGACTGGAGGAGTTGTCAATAAGTACACACTATCAATTTCTTTTTTTCTTCTGGTTGTTACATTCTCTTGGAAATCAACCAGTCAAAATACATACAAGCTATTTCCGAAAACTATTAATTTCAACAACTACTTTTCTACATGTATTTTTATTCTGCAATCAGAACACTTATAAATATTTTTAGAACATTAAACTAAGAAGGAAAAATAGCAAAATAAAACTGTTAAAAATAAGGGCCGGCCTGATAGTTCAGTGGACTAAAGCACCTGCTTAGGCAGAGTGTATTGGCTGGCTTTCGATTACCCCAGTGTGCCATGCCAGCCCTGAGGGTGATTGAGACTGGGCATGGGGCCGTGCACCTGTAATCCCAGCACTTGGGAGGCTGAAAATAAGAGAATCACTACAAGTCCGATCTACGGAGTGAGACTCTGTAGACCCTGTCCTAAATACAAGGGCAAAAAAAAAAAAAAACTGTTAAAAATAATCCATAGGCCATGAAAACAGTCTGTTTAGAAAGACTAAATGAACTTGGAAGTTTAAATATGACAGAAGTCATATTTTAAAAATTTTTTTAAAAGATTTTTTTTTTTTAATGTATTTGGCACAGACAGGGTCTCACTACACAGCTGGATTACAGGTGTGCACAACCACACCTGGTCTTGGTGGCTGGAACGGGAACCTGGGGCAGGGCAGGCACAGCATGTGGTAGTGGGGATCAAACCTGGGTCCTTATGCTTGCCTAGGCAGGCACTTAGACAGCTGAGCTATCTCCACAGCCCCAGAAGTCAACTTTTGTCTAAGGAATCAACTTTAAAATTGAGTTTCTTAGGGCCCTGGGAGATAGCTTAGTGGAATAAGAGCTTGCCTGGCAAGCACAAGGCCCTGAGTTTGGTTCCTGATACAATAAATAAATAAATAAATAAACA
>NW_004524643.1:435268-453990 GCF_000260255.1 Octodon degus
TCTTAAGCCAGGCGTGGTGGTGCGTACCACTTAATTCCACACTCAGGAGGCTAAGGCATGAGGATCGTTTTGAGTTCAAGGCAAACATGGCTACGAAGTAAGCTCGAGGCTAGCCTGAACTGCACAGTGTGACCCTATCTCAAAAAGCAATAATAATAATTATAGTAATAAAAGGGCTAGCCAGATAGCTCAGTGGATTAAAGCACAGGGACCAGGGTTCAATCCCCTGGTGAGGTGTGCCAGCCCCACCCAAGGAACAAGCTGAGACAGAGACTGAGACTGGGCATGGTGGCACGCACCTGTAATCCCAGCACTTGGGAGGCTAAAAACAGAAGGATCACTTTGAGTCCAATCAGTGGGACCCTGTAGTAGACCCTGAACTAAATACATAAAAAAATAAAATAATAACATTAAGTTTCTTGAGCTAAGGATATAGTTGATTGGTGTGCCGCCTGCCTGGCAAGCCCAGGATCCTGAGTTCGATTCCTGGTACTAGAAGAAAAAAAAAATTAAGTCTCTTTCATGTAGTCGTCTTATTCCTACTAACTTTCTAAATAAAAGAATAATTTCTCATACATAATAGTGACAACTATCTCTAAAGCCATACTCAATTCAAACCTGTTCAGAATTCTGCTATACAAAGAATAAGAGAAAGATATATTCTCATCATTATCCCATCACTCATTGTGTGTGGTGTCCAAACAAGTAGGATTATTCATTTTTAAAAGCTCAAGAGAACCAGGCAGTAATCCCACTGCCTGGAGTGTAATCTGACCGTTCTGGGAGGTTGAAGCAGGAGGATCAGAAGTGTGAGGCCAGCTAGACAATTTACAGAGACTGTCTCACACTTAAAGCAGTTCATCCCTAACACTAGGAAAAACAGTAACAAAAACTACGAAGGAAGCAGAGGCCTTATAGAAGGCAGTACAGTAAGGCAAGAGGAGTACTAGAGTGAGCAGTGAGAAAACCTGTGTTCCAGGCCCAGCCAAGCTCTGCTGTTTCCCTACCAGGAGCCCTTGAGATGACTCTTGAACCGCAGAATTATAAGTGCAGCAAGTGCCTGGCAGCAGGATGTATTACAGAAAGCGTAGGAAAGATGTCTACAGTCACAGTGAGTTAAAAACTTTCTTCAATATTAGAAGATAATCTAATACTAAGATTTTACACTTGGACTTCTTTTCTTCAAAGAATAAAGAACAAATCAAAATGTAAATGCTAAGACAAAACCAGGGCTGAAAAGACTTTCAAGTTTTGTTTATGAGCATTAAGAAACTTTTACTATGCTATCTAATAAAAGCAACTACCAATGAAACACAAATTAAACCCTCTATTAGGTCTTATTCAATAGTTGTTTATTCCTCACACTCCAATAAAGCAACCACAGAATTAATGAATACTGCAACTGTTTTTGTTTTTGCTTTGTTTTGTTCTGTTTCTGTTTGTCTTTGGTTTTCTGACACAGTGTCTCACTATGTAGCCCAGGCTGGCCTCAAACTCACAGCAATCCTCATGCCTTAGTGTGGGACCAAGTGCTGGGACCAGAGGTGTGTCACCACATCCAGTGGAACTGTTTAAATCTGTAAGGGAAGGTTCATTTTAAAACTCATTCAAGGGGCCAGGGAGATGGCTCAGTGGAATAAGCACTTCCCTAGCAAGCGTAAGGGCCTGAGTTCAAGCCCCAGTTCTGCCAAAAAATAAAAATAAATAAATAAATAAATAAATAATAATAAATAATAATAATAATAAAAAGAGGGGCTGGGGAGATGGCTCAGTGGAATAAGTGCTTCCCTGGCAAGCACAAGGACCTGAATTCAATCCCCAGTTCTGCAAAAATAAATAAATAAATAATAATAATAATAATAATAATGAAAGAAATAAAACTCATTCAAAGTAGGGCCAGCCAAACAGCTCAGTGGATTAAAGCGCCTGCAAGCAGGCTTAGGGGCTGGGAGTTCCATCCCTGGGCCTGTCATGCCGGTCCTGTCCCCAGAGCCATGCCAGCCCTGGCCCCGGGGTGCGCTGAGACAGCAATTGAGGCTGGGCTAAATATGGTGGTACATCCCTGGAGAGATAGCTCAGTGGCACAAGAACCTGCCTGGCAAGCTCAAGGTTCTGAGTTCCATCCTTGGTACAAAAACGAAACAAAACAAAAGACTATGAAAGCAGAAAATATTTTAATAAAAATCAAAGTGCAAGCCAGGTATGGTAGCACATGCCTGTAATCCCAATACTCAGGAGGCTAAGGTAGGAGTATTACTGAGGCCATCTTGGGCTACATAGTCAGTTCAAGGCCAGCCTCAATACTTTATCTTATTTAAAAGAAATAAGCAGAATCTACCTAGAGGTCACAGTCTATCTTGAATGTATAAATAGGGGGCCTGGCCCTAGCTCAGTCCTTTAAGTGGCTGCTTCCACAAAGCTGTCAGCCTCAGGTTCCTGGAGTTCGAACCTCACAACTCTCTCGCTGGCCAAAAGTGCCCTGAAGGCATTCGAGGAAGAAAAAAAAATAAAACCCTTGAATGTATAAATAAACATACATACCTTAAGTTCAACCACAGCCTATCAACTCTGAAACTGGTAAGAGAGTTCATTTCTACTTCCAATAGCCTATCTTTACTGATACTTTGTCAGGACTTGGTATTACATGATCCTCAAGAAGTAAAAATGGCTAATTTGTATGCTATGCCAACTGCCTCTCAGTATTTATAAAATAAAACACTGACCTAGAAAAATTCAAATATTATTTATATAAAACATAAAACAGAAGTCAGGCTTTTTATTTTTTTTAACATAACTGGTACAGGGTCTCACTACCCAGCTCAGACTCATAGTGATCCTCCTGTTTTCAGACTCCACAGAGCTGGGATTACAGGTACGCATCACCATACAAAGTCAGTTGAGGGGGCAGGGCCGGCAAGGCATGAGGTACTATGGATTGAACCTGGGTCCCTGCAAGGAGTCAGGCTTTAACATAATTACGATGGAACATATTCAGAACTACAAAAGGCAAGCAAGAGTTAGGTGGGATTAAAGGTCCATGCTGTCAAGATGATGTAAGCTTACCCGATTTTCATCATAAATAATTTGGACAATACTGCGGTGTTTCTGCTCCACAGGAGGAGGGGACACAGGCTTCTCAGGCTCAGGAGGTTTAGCTGCTTCTTCTTCAAGCTGTTGCTAAGAGACCCAGAAAGGAAGAGTCAGACATCTGCTGCATGTCACCCACCCATAATTAATCAGCAGAGATAACACGTACACAAAATGCTTGCTGACTTTGTGGGGAAATCATTTAATCTACAAGGGTTCATAAACCCAAGGGCTCAAAGAAAAACAATCAGATTTAAGTAATATCTAAACACCACAAATCATCCCAAGACAGACACAAAACAAAGGGGAAACATCCATATTTTAAGTAAAAATTTAAAGTGAAACAGTAAGAAAAATCGAGTTCAATGAAGGTACCAGACATACCTCCATCACAAAGACCTCTGTTGGCGTTGGAAAAACACAGCTACATACAGTATATGTTAGGGTCTGGTGGGAACTATATGGTAGAAAAGAGCTAGAAGCTTAGCTCTTAACACCGTGGCACACCAACCACCAACCTTATGGCACTCCAGTCAAGCAGGACCAAACCCTTCCTGTATGCAATTGTGTACAAGGCAGAAGTCTATCTGTACTGAGCCTCAAGATCACAATCTACAGGTGATGTGAGTATAGGACCTTTTCTGAGGTCTTTCCTCAATCCTAAGCAAGTATCTACCACTTATATGTACTGTAGGGACAGCAATACTATCAAATAGTCTTTCGAAAGAACTAAAAGTTATAAAGCACATTATAACTATAAATGTTCAGTAACTATCACTTTTTTTTTCTACCTCTTATTATTAGTGAAATAAAGCAGGGACTTGTGGCTTTGCCTTCTACTTTCATTTCACCACCTAACCAGTGCTTGAAATACAATAAATGTTCAACAAATACCCATATGAATGAATAGGGGCTACATTTCCCTCATAAGAAGATAAAAAGAGCATCAGGTAATGATAAGTGAAGTCTAGTACAAAGTCTACAGGAAAAAAAATATATCTGTACTACCAAATAAAAGTGATAGTCAAACTTCTTTCTTCTGTTAAATCAGACCATGCTCATATGAAAAGATGCAACTTATACTAAGAAAGCAGTCTGTAAGAGCATTTCCACTTTGGAGCTACAAGTCTCTTACTTGGATCTTGCTGTCTCTTATAAGCAAAAAGAATATCCTTGAAATCCTGATGTCATTTTTATGGGAATATATTCTTCAATGATGCCCTTTCTTAATTGTTCAGAGAGGCTGGCTCCTTTTAAAATCCCCACTGAAAGAGCCGGCCAGATAGCTCAGTGGATTAAAGCGCCTGCTTAGGCAGATGTGGGGTAGGGGTTCAATCCCCAGCCTGTGTGTCAGCTCCACCCCCAGGCTGCACTGAGACACATGATTGAGACTAATCCCAGTACTTGGGAGGCTGAAAAACAGGAAGGATCACTGAGTCTGATTTGTGTAGGAAGTCCCTGTAGACTCTGCAATAAATATATAAAAAATATCAAAAAATGAATAAAAATAAAAATCCCCACTGAAGAATAAACGATCTTCAGAAAAATCACATTTCATTCTTCCTACCTATACAATCCTACGATTAAATTATAATTGAAAGGCTAAAAACAAATTAACAAATAAACACACAAACAAAAATCTTCCACAACTTTTTTTTGAGATAGAACCTCACTATGAAGTTCAGGCTGGCCTTGAGCTTACTTTGTAGTCCAGGCTGGACTCAAACTTGCTGAGATCCTCCTGCCTCTGTCCCCTGAATGCGGGGATTACAGGGGTACACTACCATGCCTGGCTCCAACTATTAAATTTTTTTTACATTAACTTCACATTAATTTTCCCAAATTTAATTTAATTGCAATGTTTACTGAAATAATATGAAACATATGGTTTAACATATGATAAACCACTGTTAACCTGTTCCTGGGTTGCACTATGTAGTTCAAGCTAGCCTTGAACTCACTTTGTAGCCTGGGCTGCCATCAATCTCACAGTGATCTCCTGCCTCAACCTTGAGTGCTGGGATTATAGATGTACACCACCAGGTCCATCCTGCTAATCTATTTCTATCCAGCTCTAATTTGCTACTTTGTTTACTCTAGCTGTCTTTTATATCTATCCCTCAATATAATTTAGTTTCTGTTCATTTCATAACAGTCATACATTTAATTACTGCCAATAACTATACTGCATCTCATACCGGTCACATAATGTACTTTATTACCTCTAATTATCATGTTGGGTATTTACTATATTGTACACATAATACAATACATTGAGAAATTTAGTAAAATGAGACCCACAAAAACACAATAGAATTGTCAAATATATGAGAAAAATGTAGTATAATTCAGTAAAGTGGACTATTAAAAACATGACTGGGCAAATTTGAGAAAGAGCCAAATACAAATTCCAGGAACATAATTATTGAAATTGAAGATTGATTTGACAGCAGATTAAACGGATGAGAAATGTAAGCTAGGAATGAAGTTCAAAAGACTAAAAACTAAGAAAGAAGTATAAAACCATGTTAAGTAAAATAAGTCAGACACATAAGCTTAACTACCACATGGTTTCTTTTAAACCAAAGTGTAAATAAAGAACAAAATAAAAGCTAAATGACAGCAAACAGGGAGATAAATGTTTACAAATGGGCAGAGAGCCAAAAGATAGAGGGAGAAGGGAAGAGGGGAAGAGAAGGGAATCTAAAAAAGAATTAAGATGCCTTAGGTAAACATACCAACTCCCTACTATGAATATAATCATTATGTAACACAAATATGTACTAGTAAAAATATTTTTAAAAAAGAAAAGCAAAAAACACAGATGATAAGAATGATCATGGGGCTGGAGAGATGGCTCAGTGGTCTAAAGCACCTACTTAGAACAAGCTTAGCAAAGCATCAGGGACCGCGGTTCGATCCCCCAGCACCACATGCCAGCCAGCCCTGCCCCCTGGTGGGCTGAGCTGGCCACACACACACACCCCACTCTCTCTCTCTCTCTCTCTCTCTCTCTCTCTCTCTCTCTCTCTCTAATAAATAAATAAATAAATAAATAAATAAATAAAATTTAAAAAAAAGAATGATCAGACTAGGCTGGTGAGATAGCTTAGCAGTCTAAAGCGCCTGTGCTTAGGCAAGCTGAGGCAAACCACAGGGACCACAATTCAATCCTGGGCACCAATGACATGCCAGCCCCAGCCCCAGGGCGGGATGAGGCAGACACACACACACACACACACACACACACACAAACTGTCAGAAAAGAAAAAAAGAATGATTAGATTTTATATCTCAAGGGGGTTTTGTTGTTGTTGCTGTTGTTTTAATGTATTTAGCACAGTCTACAGGGTCTCACCACACAAAATGGACTCATAGTGATCCTCCTATTTTCAACCTACCAAGCTCTGGGATTACAGGCATGCCACCACACCCAGTCTCATTTGCCATCGCTGAGCCGTCTGGCCAGCCCTAAGGGTTTTGTTTTTTTAAAAATAAAGGGGTTGAGTGGGAAGAAGAGATAGCTCAATGGACAGGACTTTCCCTGGATTCAATCCCCAGCACTGGGTTTGGGGGTTGATAATGGCTTGGAATTCATGAAAAAGTCTTAATCCTACATTAAGAAGCTCAATAAACTCATGCCGGACAGATTTAAAATCAAAAACCCACACTCCAATACATCAGCATCAAAATAAACCCAAAGAAAAAGAAGATACTGGAGGTAGCGTAGAAAAAATTCAGATTATCCACAAAAGAATAAAAATTAGACTGAGGGTTGATATCTTAAAATGGAAAGTATCAGGGAGGCTAAAGATTACAACTTTGAGACAGGCAAAGGCAACAAAAGCAAAATCATTTCTCAAAAATTTAAAGAATGGGGCAAGGTGGTGCTGGAGATGCAGTTCAGTGCAAAGGTTTTAGGTTCAACACTTGATACTGAAAAGGTGGGGTGGGAGTGAGAGAAGACTATGCTAAGATGAAATAACCATATACCAAAAATAAAATCTCTTTCTCAATCATCAGGCACAAGATAGTATTTAAGTCACAAAAACCAAGCATATACTATTTTTGTCAATTATCCGACTTGCCCTAAAGAAAGTTCTAAAGAATATGCTTTACTCAGAAAAATGTTCCCCCAAGTGGAAGATCTGAGCTTGAAGAAGAAATGATAAATAAATAAAATGACAAATGCATAGGTAAGCCTACAGAATCACTGATTACACACACATAATAAGTAGGTCATTGGCAGTTCACAAAAACAAGTGTGAATTAAAAGATATAACAATGTCAGCATAAGAGTTGGGAAGAGACACAAACAATAAAAAGCACTACTACAGAAAAAGAACATAGCAGGCCAAAAGTAAAGAACATAATTTTCAAAACTATATAATATCTTTTTGCCAAAATAATGTTAGCAATCAAGCCAGAAAAATAACCCAAGTAATTACACACAGAAACTTTTCAAAGCACCACTAATACCATGCTTAAGAAATCATAATAAAGTTTTACAAATAAAAAGGAGGATGCGCATATAGTAAAAGAAACAGGAAAAGAGGGGGGGGGGAGGCACAAAATTAACCTGCTTAGTACTCAATTTAAAATGTTATTGTAAACCAGGTGTGATGAAACACAACAACACTCAGGTGGCAGACAGGAAACTCTCTGTGAGTTCAAGGCCAACCTGGGCTTCATAATGAGTTCAAGCCCAGCCAGCATTATAGAGTGAGACTCTCTCTCTCAAAAAACAAAACACAGAAAGAAATTATAAAAGAGCAGAATAAAACCAAGGAAAGGAAATGGTAGAAAGTTACTGGAGGTTACAAGTATAGTTCCAAAAATGAAGTCAAAAGAAAAAAAACTATTTCTAGGAGAAATAAAAGCCGAACCATCACACTGGAAGATGTAGCTCAGCAACAGAGCACTTGCCAAGCATGTGCGAAGTCCTGGATTCAATTCCCAGCACCAAAAAATAAAATAAATTTTGAGACCCTGTCTCAAAATAAAAGATTTTAAAAGGCCAAAGAGCCAGGAATGGCGTGGCATGCTATAATCCCACCACTCAGGAGACTGACAAAGCTTTAAGTCCTGCCTGGACCACATAATGAAACCCTGTCTAAGAAAAACAAATACATAAAATAAAATTTAAAAACATAAGCATTTGATAAAATTCAATTCTTTCATGATTAACATCTTTGCAGCATTATAAACAGATAGGAACTTTCTGACCTGATGACAAATGACTGCAAAAACCTTATAGTACAACCAGTGGTTAAATGTAAAAAACATTCCTATGAAAAAGAAGATACAGTAACGTCCATTTTTTGGCCATACTCCCAACACTGCTATGCAGATTCAATGCAATCCCAATTAAAATCTCATTAGTATACCTCACAGAGCTAGACAAAACTTCCCTCAAGTTTATTTGGAACAAGAAGAGACCTAGAATATCAAAAGCAATCCTGAGAAACAAAGGAAAGGCAATAAGTATCACAATCCCTGACCTGAAATTACACTATAAAAATACTGTAATAAAATCAGCATGGTACTGGCATAGAGACAGACCTGAGGATCAGTGGAACACATTAGAAGATACAGGCACCACTACAAATACACTCAGCCATCTTATCTTTGACAAAGGGGCCAAATAGGCTCACTAGAAGAAAGACTCCTAAATAAATGGTGCTGGAAAAACTGGCTTTCCACATGCCAAAGGCTAGAAGTAGACCCATGTCTACCACCATGAACAAAGCTACAGTCAAAATGGATCAAAGATTTAAACATTAAAACTTAAAAACTAAATCTTCTGCAGGAAAATATAGGTAGAAATCCTAAAGACATAGGGGTAGGTAGTTCATAAAAACCAAACTGCACAGGAAATACTTCAAAGAATCAACAACTAGGACCTCATCTTTTCGAAAAGTTTCTACACTTCGAAGCACATATCCAACAGAGCAAAATGAAAATCAACAAGCTGGGAAAAAACTATAGCTGACTATCCCCTAGACAAAGCTTTGCCTTCTATCTTAGAACATACAAAGAATTAAAAGAAAATCAAGACCCCAAATTCAAAGACCCAATCCAAAAATGGACATGTGATGGGCCGGCCAAACACCTCAGCGGATTAAAGCACCTGCAAGCAGGTGCAGGGGCCAGGAGTTCCTTGTGTGAGAACCTGAAAGACAAAAACGGAATCTGACGGGTATAACAGATACTAGTAAAAGGGAATTAACTTGTTCAAAAGGAAAGTTACTGAGTTGAGTAGATGGATAGGAGAGGCAGTGGGGGAAAGAGATTTATCTATGTATGTAAGCAAGAAGGTATGGACAACTGTACTATGCATTTCTGCTGGTCTATGGAAAAAAATCAGTTGATGCTTTAATTTGTTTCATCTCTTTTTTTCAATTGTTTCTCCTTTTTGTCTTCTTAATTTCTTATACTTTTTTCTTTTTTTCTTCTTCCAATTTTACATGCATGTATCTGGTAATACGAATAACTGTTTGGAAGACAACACTATGTATTACAACAAATACTGTGAAATTCATAGTACTTTGTTAAGTGAAAATCTGTATCCCTTGCAATTGTTTGTTTTAATTCTAACTTGTACTCTAAAAAATTACTGACAATTTTAAGTGTTTTATTAGTTATAATCTGAGCAGTAAGGCAATAGAAAAGTAAAGCAATGAAATAAAAACTGAAAAGAAACAAAATACTCATTTTTAAAAGTGTTAATATAACCACTACAAACATGCACAGAAAACCCAAAAGAATCTACAAATAAACCACTAGCAGTAAAACAGTAACTGAAAGGAGCAAGGGCTGGGGTTTGATCCCTGGGCCTGCTCTGCTGGTCCTGCCCATAGGGTGCAATGAGACAGTAACTGAGACTGGGCGTAGTGGCATACACCTGTAATCCCAGCTCTTGGGAGGCTGTAAACAGGCAGATCACTATAACTCTGATCCAGTAGTGAGACCCTAGGCCCCTCCCTAAAATACCAAAAAAAAAAACCTGAAAGGAATTGGCTGATAAATATAAAAAGTTACATGCAACACAAAAATGTCATTTTTAGCAACATATATACACAAAAGCATAAAAAATATAAAGGGTGAATCTACCATGTAGCATAAAAGATATTTACAGACAAAAGAACATGAAACACTTCTAAAGAAGTGGAAGATATACCACGTTTATACCATGAAAGACTGAATATTACAGAGATATTGTTCTCATCTTTGTATTTTACATGATTCCAATTAAAATTCCACAAACATTTTCTGGAGAACCAAACAACATATACTAAAAGTTGAACGTAAAACTTTAAAAGTAGCTAAAATATGCTTATAGTGGGTTTTGCTTATGGACAGTAATCGTAAATCTCTAATAATTAGGAGAATCTGTTGTATTTATGCATCAATATTTCAAAGACAGACCTATATAAGGAAACCCAAAGCCCAGAAATCAATCCATACACAGATAAAAACAAGGGGCCGGGAAGATGGTTCAGTAGAATAAGCGCTTCCCTGGCAAGTGCGAGGGCCTGAGTTCAGTCCCTGGTTCCGCCAAAAATAAATAAATAAATAAAAACATTTTTAAAAAAGAATTACAATGCAGCCAATATTACAGAACAGTTGGGAAAAGAATGGTCTATTCAATTAATTATCAATATAGTAAAAAAGTGAATTGACATAATTTGACTGATACAAAAATCAATTTTCCATGAATTAAAGAATGTGAGAAGCAAAACTATGAAACTTTAAAGAAGAAAAGAAACTGCCTCACTCATATAAAACCTAAAGAAATTTTTTTCACTTAAGACCATAATTCAGGGCCAGAGATGTAGCTCAGTAGCACAGTGCCTGCTGGCAAGTGTAAGTTCCTCAGTTTGATTCCCAGTACAAAACAAAACAAAACCCCACAAAATTCAAATGAAAAAACCCAAATACAATAAGAAAGCACTGATGTACATCTTTGTGACCTTGGATTTGGCAATGGTTCTTAGGATATGATACACAAAGCGCAAGTAATTGAAAGAAAATAAATTAGGTATCAATAAAAATAGGAACTTTTGTACATCAAAGGATTTTACCGAGGAAGTTAAAAGACAACATACAGGTCCTAGTATCCAAAATACAAATATAACAACTCTCAAAATTGAACAATAAAAATAAAAAAAACAAATAATAAATGAAGGATATAAATGGACATTTCTCTTAAAAAATAAATACAAATGGCCTAATAAGCACATGACAAGACACTGTAATGTCATTAAAGAAATATAAATCAAAATCACAATGAAATACTTCACATTTACAAGAATACCTAAATACACACACAAAAGGGAAGATAATACATGTTAGTAAGGAAATAGAAAACATAGAGCCCTAACAAACTGCTAATAGGAATGTAAAATAGCAGAGCCACATTGGGAAACAGTTTGGCAGGTCCTAATACATTTAAACATGTACCTTACCATGTGACCCAGGAATTCCACTACTAGGGAAGGAAGGAGGGAAGGAGAGAAGGAGGGAAGGAGGGAAGGAAAGAAGGAGGGAAGGAAGGAAGGAAGGAAGGAAGGAAGGAAGGAAGGAAGGAAGGAAGGAAGGAGAGAAAGGGGGAAGGGGAAGGGGAAGGGGAAAAGGAAAAGGGAAAGAGAAAGGGAAAGAGAAGGAGGGAGAAGGAAGGAAGACAAGCCAGCCAGTCACACAAAAGCTAGTATAAAATGTCAATATTTAATGGATGAATAAAGTATCTAATATTCATGCAATAGAATATTATTTAGGCATACAACTAAAAACAGAACATGGAGGCATCTTGAAAGCATGCTAAGTAAATGAAACCAAACACAAAAGGTCATAGATTATCTGAACTGTCTAGAATAAGAAAAATCATAAATACAAAATCATAGATCACATAGATGAGTGATTGGACATGGGAACAGAAAAAAATTGGGAATAACTTCAAATGGGTATTTAGGACAAAGGACTTTTTAAAAAAGTGATAAAAATATTCTAAACTTAGTGGTGATAACACCGATTATATGCTTTCAAAATTAAATTCTATTTTCAAATGTGAATTACATCTCAATTTTTAAAATGTATGCTCAAGAGCTAGGGGAAGTGGTATATGCCCACAGACCCAGCTACTTGTAAACTGAGGCAGGAGGATCATTTGAGCCCAAGAGTTCAGGACTAGTCTGTGGAACATAACATGATTTGGGTTATGGTTTGTGTCTAGTTGTCCCCCTGAAAGCTTCATGCAGTGATGAGGCAGACTTCTAGAGTCTGTGACTGATTGATGATTCAATGCTGGGAATATGGATCTAAGTGTGACATCCACACTGGGGCAGATAGCCTGAATGCAATATAGGGAGGAAAAGAGGCTTGCTCTCTGCTACCACTTGCTCTTTCCATTTTGCTCTTGCTCTTTTGCTGGGAGTTTTTTGTGTTTTGTGCTTTTTTGCCACTATGAACAGCTGCCCTCTGCCATGTGCCACACTGCCTTAGAACCAGCTGATTACAAACTAAAACCTCCACAAACTATGAGCTAAATAAACTCCTCCTTCCTTAATTCTGGGTGCCTGTATTTTACCAGCAACAAGAGGAAAGTAACTGAGACCATCTGTCCCTTAAAAAATAAAACTCCACCCTCAAGAACAAGCTTTTGAAAGGGCCGGCAGATAGCTCAGCGGACTAAAGTCCCTGCTTAGGCACAGCACGGTGACTGAGGCTTGATCCCCAGAGAGCTGTGTTGGCCCTGCCCCCAGGGTGCACTGAAAGGGCAATTGAGACTGGGCATGGTGGAGCATGCCTGTAATCCCAGTAGTAAGGAGGCTGAAAACAGGAGAATCACTACAAGTCAGATCTGTGTAGTGAGACCATGTAGACCCTATAGACCCTGTCCTAAATATATAATACATACATACATACATACATACATACATACATAAATACAATTTTTTTAAAAAACAAGCTTTTGAAAAAAAAGAAGTGTGCTGGTATGGTAACACATATCTCTAATTCCAGTGCTGGGGAGGCTGAGGCAAGAGGATCACTGCAAGTTCAGCCTGTACTACTTAGTGAGACCCTGTCTCAAAAAAAGACAAACTACAAATTAAGGTGATATCTAATACACACATAACTGACAATAGACTTTAGGAAATCTTGAAATTAAACAGCACTGAAATAAGACAATATGGACAATGGGACCAAGAAATGGGAGGGAGAAGAGAAATGGACCTAAAAAGAAATGGAAAATGTGTTGTATGTTATATCCATGGACCAATGCCCCACTCTGAGTGCAATCATTATGTACTACAAACATATACTAATAAACATCTTTAAAGTACAAAAAAAACAAAGAATATGGACATAAAACTGGAATGATGTACACAAAAAACAATCCACAAACAAAAATAAACTCAGCCTCATTCCCAATCAAGAAAATGCAAATTAAAATAGAGCTATTTCAAAACCAAATGAAAACAAACATCAAATAAATGCAAGCATATGCACAAACTGGTAGACATATATGATGTCAATGGGAGTATAAAATGTTACTACCATTTTCACAAATTTGGTATTAGTAAAACCAAAGTGCATACAATCAAAGGATACAGCAAGAGAAGTGAATGCATAAAACTAAGCAAACTAATAGCAAAAAAAGCAAGTCATGGAATATATAAGGCATAATTCTTTTTATATAAGAATCCATATGGAAAATTGAACATTATTCTCTTTATGGAGATAAGCACATATTGTAGAATACATTATAATAAACGTTAACAACAAGCACTTACTTGTTTCTTTTTCAATTTAAGGATCTGCTGTTCTACTTTTGCAATTTCTCGATCGACACGGTCCATACTCTGTATTAACTCTTCCTTTGAAAGCTTTGAGGGTGAAGCATTTTGATCATCTCCACATGGCTGCCCAGAGACTGGAGAAGATGGGGCTTCATGTTTGCCTCCAAATGCTGAATCCTTTAGAGAAGAAAATTAAGGCAACAATTTATTTCTCACTAATAACCAATGTTAAAAGTCAAGACTGTCTTACGAGCCAGACATAGCACTCCACAGCTGAAGCAGGAGGACTGCCATGAGTTGAGTTCAAGGCCAGCCTGAACTACATGAGACCCTATCTCAAAAATCCAAACAAAAACAAGAACTGTTTTAATGGAACAAATGAAATTTAAAGTATAGCAGAGTCATGTAAGCAGCTTATCAAAAAGATGTCTTTTGGCACTAATTTCATATTCACATATATATGCAAATAATACACATAATATATATATACCACTTGTATAGTTTAAACTATTCACTATTCTGAATAGATCAAAAACAAAAAGCTATTCAGAGTAAGCATGAGGCAGCCAGGTAGCTGATCAGCTGTTAAGTATAATAATATGTAATGACACTGCAGAGAATTTCTGGAAAATAATAGTGCTGTCATGACAAAAGAGGATACTAAATTCTTAGCTATTTTTTTGTAGGGACTCTTCAAAATGTCTGAATGAGTAGGCCTGGAAATAGTGCCAATGGTGGCAAACCTATGGCACACACTCTACTATGGGCTGTAATCACCAGAAGTTCTTTTTGCTATAACCGCCCTAGGTAAAACCTGTGTGTCTACCCATCTTACTAGCTACGATAAGGCCAAAAGTTCTCAAAAAATGTAATGACTAGGATCACAGCTCAGTGATACAGCCCATGCTTTGCATATGTGAGGTCCTGGGTTTGTTTCCCAGCTTTAAAAATAAAAAAAGCTTTTCAGATTTTCTAAGGATTAAAACTGAGGCACAGAATTCAGAAAAACTGCGTTAAGAACTCCCACTGATATTACCCCTGGACCTACATTCATAAAGGACAAAGGGCAACTATGTCTGTCGCCCCCACCCCAACTACACATATAATGTGCCTCTAGCAAAAGAAAATCATCTCATTTGACTCTCACCCACACTCCAAAAAAAAGGAAAATCTTATCCCATTCCACCTACTGGAATGAAACAATAAAAGCCCCTCCACTCAACATCTACTATTCTCAAAATATGCATTCACCCACAATTTCCAGTTTGAAGTAAAGATATGAACAGTATTTTAAAACAGATGAGCTGGGCATGGTAGCACAGTCCTGTAATCCCAGCACACAGAAGGCTGAAGCAGGAGGACTGCTGAGAGACAGAGGCCATTGTGGACTACAAAGTGAATTCAAAGTCAGCCTGAAATGCATAGTAAAATCTTGTGTCAAAAAACCAAAACTTAAATAAATAAAATTGATGAATTTCAAATTAAGGGTTTTGGGGCTGGGGATTGAACTCAGTGGCACAGTGCCTGCCCAGTTTGATTCCCAGTATACCTCCACCCTCCAAAAAAGAAGGTTCCAGTTTTCCTTAGACTGTAAGAAGCTTAGAATAAAGTGTGTGGGATTATAAAAAACTAAACTGTATTAAATAATGACTAAAAAATCAGTAGTTCTAAACTAAGTATGAGCAAAGGAGATACCTAGAAAACTGTTCCAAAGTTTAGATTTCAGCTAAAACATAAAAATAACATGGCTAAACTCTAAACTGTATACAAATCTATAAGGAAAGCATTAAAAAAAATTAAATCCCAGTATCATCTGCATTTAGCATATACTCAATCACTGGCACCCTAGATCTCTGTACTAGTCTACAGTCATACCACCATGAATGCGCCCAATCTTATCTAAATCCCCCTATGTTATATATTCATGATAAGAATTAAAATCTCGAGATAACTGGCTTCCAGAAGAAAACAGAATGTTTCTTCAACATAAAAAAATACTAATTGGAAGCTGTGCATGGTGGTGTATACCTGTAATCCCAGCACTGGGAAGGCTGAGGCAGGAGGATCATGGCAAGTTCAAGACCAGCCTGGGCCACAAAGTGAGCCATGTAAGGCCTGACATAGCAAGACCCTGTCTCAAGAAGACATCACGACCCCCTCCCACTTAAAAAATCCTACTTTGATGCAACAGTTTTTACTAATCTTTAGAAATGAAAATTATAAGGGAAAATATTTTTATACTGTCCTCAACATTCACACCTTCACTAATACTGTGAAAGTCACAGCAATTTTTGAATTCAATAAACCAACTACTATTTTTAACAAAGAAAGACTAAATGTAGAATTTTCAAACTTCTTTAAGGTTATCATATGCTGTGATGATTCCTTAATCATGAGACAGCTTATTCCCAAGAACTTGATACATTAATGCACAAAAGAAAATTCTACTGAACCATCAGAACTTCTACATTATATTGGTATCATTTTCTTACCATATATTGATGATCTAATTTGTATTACAGAAACATGTATAATAGCAAAGCATTCTATTTGAAACCAGCAAGATACTGGTACCATTTAAATACAATAAATAATGATCACATTCATCATAGGGAATTTGTGCCTATGTATGATATATCCGATTCCTCCTTTCTTTCCCATTCCCCTACTCAATTGTTCTTCACCAGAGCGGGGGAGATGGCTCAGTGCTAGGGCCTGAGTTCAATCCCCAGTTCCGCCAAAAAAAAATAAATTAAAAATAAAAAAAATTGTTCTTCAACTCTTCTTTTACAAAGCTTTGTTTCCATTTTATCCTTCGTTTCTCATTTTTTTCCTTCCAACCTTTCCCACTCCCTAGTTTCCCTTTCCTTCTGAATTTCTTCCTATTTCACAATATCCACCACACATTTTGGCTCCTATTTACACTTTGCAGAGAGACAATGTGATATTTATATGTTTGTCTGATTATTTCTTTTAAGTAGTATGGTCTCAAGTTCCATCCACTTAGCTATTAATGTCTCAAGTTTATCCTTAGTTATGGCTGAGAAGTACTCCACTGTATTAAACCACATCTTTTTTTAACCTATTCTTTAGATGATGGATATTGGGTTGTTTCCAACATTTAGCTATTACAAATGCTGCTATAAAAATGAATGTGCATATATTGCTGTGATTTGATGCTTTTACTTCTATTGGAAAGATACCAATAAGTGAAAGAGCTGGGTCAAGTGGGACCTTTGGTCCTAGTTTTCTTTTTATGAATCTCCACACTAATTTCCACAGCGGTCGCACCTGTCTGCACTCCCATCAACAGCGGAAGATTCCTTTTTACCTACAATCCTGCCAGCAGCAGTTATTGGTTGACTTCTTAATAATAGCCATTCTTGGGGCTGGAGAGATGGCTCAGTGGTCTAAGGCACCTACTTAGAACAAGCTTGGCAAAGCATCAGGGACCGCGGTTCAATCCCCCAGCACCACATGCCAGCCAGCCCCGCCCCCTGGTGGGCTGAGCTGGCCACACACACACACACCACACTCTCACTCTCTCTCTCTCTCTCTCTCTCTCTCTCTCTCTCTCAAATAAATAAAAAATAAAAAAAATTAAAAATAAAAAATAATAGCCATTCTTTCTGGAGTGAGGACTCTCAGGGTTGTTCTAATTTGCATCCTTCGGGTATTTTGATTGTATTTATTTGCCATTTCGAAGTGTGTACTTATCTAAGATGCCTATTTTCGACTGGGTCTTTAACTTTGGGGGTGGTCTGGTTTTTCAATTCTTTATATGTTTTACATATTAGTCCTTTGTCTAAGGAACAACTGGCTAAAATTTGTCTCATTCTGTGTGTTGTCCTTTTCACTCTGTTTATTTGTTGTGCAAAAATTTTTAACAAGACAAGATTCCAGTTGTTGATTCTTTATAATATTTCCCATGCAGTTGGAGCTTTGTTCACTGGAAAAGCTCCCCAGATAATTCTGATGCATGCCCTAAAAACTACTACTACAAATCAATACATTCTACCGGCTTCTGTTGGTTAAATATTTATGAAATGACAAATTCCTTGAGGGCTTCTTTATATGACAGGATCTAGACATAGAGCAATGATAAAATCAGACATGATCTGTGCCTCAACAGAACTTACAATCCTGAATTAGTCCTACATCCAGTTACAAGAATATTAATTAGATTCCTATTCACATCCTCATCAAAACAAAAGCCAACTAAAACCAAACATAAGAGACTTATTAACAAATCACAAAGAGCCTCAAACCAAAAAGATTCAAGTTATTTTGGGCAGGCTTGAGAAGACCAAGAAAAAATATATAAAGAGCATAAAATATTGTTTTAAAGAAAAAAAATGGGTCAAATAAAAAATAATTCTATTATCAAAACAGTATCAGCAAATTTAAGAAACAAATGGTGAAACAGAAAAAACCTTTGAACATATGAATTGTGAGGAGACAGCTCAGAGGCATAAGCACCTACCTGACAAGCACAAGGTCTCAAGTTTGATTCCTGACACCCATGCCATGAAAAATGAATTCTAACAACTCATAAAATCAAAAATCAATGTAAAAACTGGGAACCAATATAAAAAATATTCATAGAACAGAAAAGGTAAATAAGAAATATGAAAAAATGTTAAAATTTTACTCACAAAATAAATGCAAGTTTAGGGCTGGAGAGATGGCTCAGTGGTCTAAAGCACCTACTTGGAACAAGCTTGGCAAAGCACACGAACTGCGGTTCGATTCCCCAGCACCACATGCCAGCCAGCAGCGCCCCCTGGTGGGCTGAGCTGGCCACACACACACACACACACACACACACACACACAC
>NW_004524643.1:454505-462675 GCF_000260255.1 Octodon degus
TTTTTTTTTTTTTCCTGCTGGCCTTTTGTTTTGGTTCCATATTTTGGATGGAGCAAAAATCTTTGCTAAGCTGGTTTGAGGAGAGACTTGCAACCACCTATTGCTGCTGTACACAAGAGATGAGGGAGGGACAGAGACATGCTGTCCCATATGCAGATGGCAAACACAGAGCTGCCAAACATTTTTTTATACCTTTTGAGCCCAGGGACAGGTGTCTACCTGAAGGGTTATTTTGGGGAAAAGAGGACTGTTTGTAGGCCACATTCTCTAGAATCTATTTAAGTGACCTATTTTGGGACATGTTAGTCAAACAAAAGATGTTTCTCTGCATATATATATATATATATATATATATGAGAGAGAGAGAGAGAGAGAGAGAGAGAGAATGAGAGAATGAATTAACTTTGAGCTAGGCCTGGCAGAACAACTATAATCTCATATATATATAGCTCAGTGGTCTAAGTACCTGCTTAGATATAGATATAGATATAGATATATAGATATAGATATAGATATAGATATAGATATAGATATAGATATAGATATAGATAGATAGATATAGATATAGATATAGATATAGATATAGATATAGATATAGATATAGATATGAGAGAGAAAATGAGAGAATGAATTAACTTTGAGCTAGGCCTGGCAGAACAACTATAATCCCCACACTTTCGAAGGCTGAGACAGGAGGACTGCAAATCTCAGCCTGGACAATTTAAAAACTTAGCCAGATCCTGGCTGAATAAATAAAAAGGGCTGAATGAAGATGTAGCTAAGTGCAAATAGGTTCAAAAAGCAACTCGAAGCTATAATTAATTATACTAATACAAATTTACCTTAAGGTAAAAATATAAAGAAACTCTGGGAGGCTGAGACAGGAAGATAGTGACTCTGAGAGCAAACTGTGTCTTGGTGATCTAGTGAGCTATCTCAAAAAAGGAGCTAGGGGGGCTGGAGAGATGGCTCAGTGGTCTAAAGCACCTACTTGGAACAAGCTTGGCAAAGCACAGGGACCGAGGTTTGATCCCCCAGCACCACATGCCAGCCAGCTGTGCCCCCTGGTGGGCTGAGCTGGCCACACACACACACACACACACACACACACAATAAAAAAATGTTAAAAAAAAAAAAAAAAAGGAGCTAGGGATATATCTCAGTTTGAAGGCTCCAAGTTCAATCCCAACTACTATGACAACTGATTAGATAAACTACATTCATGGATTAATATACTGAGTTAACCACTAATAACATAGTTGTAAACTTTTGACACAAAAATTCAGGATATATTTAAACAAAAATAGTGCTATACAAAGTCCAAAGGGGAACATTAAAATATCCACACACACACACACACAAAAAAAAAAAATAAATAAAATAAAATATCCACACAAATAAGAAAAAAACACAAAAATGTTAGCAGTGATTTTTAATCCATTTACAAGGTTTCAATTTTTGCATGAAATTTATATATGCTACCTAGAAAATTTAAGTAACAAGAATTTGAAAATTTTTATTATGTTCCATTGTTATGAGCCACTCCAAAAGGAAAATAGGCATAGAAGGATTAACTACTAAGACTATATGTAACTTGTTCCTAAAGGCCTTTTTTAAAATAAATTACATGCCTGGGTTTAACAGTATTATTTTTCAAAGAAAGAAAAATAAGGGCTGACCAGATAGCTCAGCAAATTAAAGCACTTGCTTAGGCAGGTATAGGGACCAGGATTTGATCCTGACGTGCCATGCTGAGATGGTGACTGAGACTGGGTGTGGTGGTGGGCACCAGCACTTGGGAGGATGAAAATAGAAGGATCACTACAAGTCCGATCTGTATAGTGAGACCCTGTAGACCTATACTAAACACATAAAAGAAAGACAGGGAGACAGAGACACACAGTGAGAGACAGAGACAGAGACAGAGACAGAGACAGAGACAGAGACAGACAGAGAGAAAGAGACAGAGAAAGAGAGCCCAGTGGCAGAGCACTGGACTAGCACTCCAGAGGCTCTGTGTTTGGTTGCCCCTACAGCCCAGATAAAAATAAACAAGGATGAAAACAGGGATCAGGGTTACTCTTAGAGGTCCTGAGTTTTCATTTCAAATCAAGAGGCATCAAACTAGGTCACTTAGTTTTTCTTAATATCTGGTTTCTTGATTAAAAAATAGAAATAGGTCAGATCATGTTCTAACATGTGACATTCTAGTACATGAGCCGTTGAGGTGGAGAGAGGTTTCAGACACAATCTTGAGTTCACGGTGATCCTCTTGCTTCAGCTTCCTCACTATGGGTGTACAGCACCATGCCTGGCTAGTATGTGAATTTTTAAGATCTCTTTCTGCCAAAAATATATTCTATAGCTATAACTTACAATAAATGTGGCATTTATTCAGTCTTTAAAGACTTCTGTTACATTTTTAATTTCTTTCTCTTCTAATATAGCAAAATCTGTATTCATTTTTCATAGTTCTGGGGATGAAACCCTAAAGGGCTCTATCACTGAGCTACATTCTCAGACTTTCTGATTTTTCTTTATTTTGAGAAAAGACCTTCCTAAGTTATCCAGGCTGGTGCTGGGCATGCAATCCTCCTGCCTCCACCTCTCAAGTAGCTGCAATCAGATATGTGTTATCATATGTAGCCAATAAAATATTATAAATTTCATAAAAAGACTATATAATACAAATATTTCACATGGTAATGTATTTCTCAAAAATCCTAGAAGCTTAATTTCTTGTTTACTCACAAAGAGAAATTCTCCATCCAACTTATATTTTCAAAATTTACCTAGAAGTTGGATGAATAGGATCACAGGCACACATTCCCTTTTATCTAGATTCACCAATTATTTGTGCTGTTTGTTTTCTCTTTACATATATACTACTCTTTTCTTAGCTGAACTATTTGAAAATAAACTGCAGACCTATTCACATTTTAAATTATTTTTCATTCCTTGAAAACTCAAAGAAAATGCACGGGTACTTAGCGATATGGTGTTGGGATAAGAAAGGGAATTAGCCATAAAAATCAACAAACTTACAGGAAAGAAATTTGTCAAAAATATTTTAAACTTCAATATGCTGCTAAAAAATTTTAAGACAAACATCAAAGATATAATTGACATGTTAATATTTCACTGTTAAGAGTTTCTGAAATTAATTTATCTTTTTAAAATAAGTGTTTATGGAATACTTACTAAGTACTAGGTACTTTCTAATTCACAGGTTTAATAAGCAAAACAGACAACTGAAGAACATAAGTATAGTGAAAAAACAAGAGCAAATACAGAGACATATTTCACAAATAAAGCTTACTAACAAGAGAAAAATGGTTTGATCTAAAATGACATTCAAATTTACAATACATTATTTTAAATGTTACAAAAGATAGTTATTAAGAAGTTACCTGTGATTTTGTAACACAACTACAGTTAACAAAAATATCATATATTCAACAATTGCTAAGAGAAATGAAATGTTCTCAGGACAAAAAGAATAAAAAATAAATGAGGTGAGAAGTAAGTTAATTAGTTTGTCTTAACTATCCTTAATGTATCCATATATCAAGTCATACCAAACACAGAAAGGTATATAATTCGTATTAAAAATTTAGTGACACAAAAGGGCCATTATCTACAAGATTCATAATTATAAACAACATTTTTCCTTTGTACTAAGTCTTCCTTAAGGGGATAGTACACAAATTAGAATTTAGATTTTTCTATAAAAAATTATACTTAATCCTTACTAAAATATATTTTCTACAACACAGCAACTTAGTAAACTGCCAATAAACTTAAGGGATTAAAATTTAACTGAAATTTGACAAAATCAGTAATGTTGAGTATCTCTGATCACATTTTATAGCACAGGAAGCCAGTACAAAAGTCTTCAGAATTGTATTATTTTACAAAATGTTAAGTTATGACCTTAAAGTCTGAAGCACTAAATCTGAGGTTTATAGTTTCATTTAATAAAATTTTTACTCTCCCATAGTACTAATCTTTAGAGACAAGTGCAACTAGACTTTCTTAATTTAGGCACTCTGCCTGAGTATGGATAAATATACACTGCAGACCTACAGCTCCACAGGGCAAAAGAACAAATATTTACCTTCTTAGCATCTGCAGAAGACCTCAACCCTTCTGGCAGTGTGTGCACTAGAGGTAAAACCGCAGCACTGACACGCTGAAAATGGGAATCAGTAACCTGTTCCAGACGCGGTCGCTTGGATTCCAGTGAATCATGATCCACCGGGGATGGACCTGGATGAAACTGTTCATATCCAGATCTCCTTTCTTGAGGCCTAACACAATAAATACATAAATACATACGTACATACAGATATACATACACACATAGTTAAAAATTTGTACGTGATATAGAATATCCTAATGTCCCCAATCAGACTTTCAAATAAATGAAAAAGTTATGCTTACTTTTAGGATGAATTTCTATCCTCCTCCTCTTCTCACCCAGAATAAAATATACCTTTCTAGAGTACTATTAAATTTCTAATTCAAATTTTAAAGTTTCTTAGGGAGTTGGAACAAGATGGTTTTAAAAAGTCTAGAAATGAAAGGAATTAAAAAAAACTTTAATTTGCAAAAAAACTAGAAATACTTTGTCACACATGGAGGAACACATCTATAATCCCAGAACATGGGAGACTGAGGCACAAGGATCGCCACAAGTTTGAGTCTAGCTTGTGGTACAGAGTGAGTTCAAGGCTAGTCTGAACTATGTAGCAAGATGCTTTCTCAGAAAAAATAAAAATAAAAAATAAAAAAATTACCAAAGACTATCCATAGAACATTTTTAAATCCATGCCATAAAATTTGAACTCAAAATAATACAAACCAAAAATGCCACCATTTTTCAACAAATTAAAGACAAGCAGAAATAAACAAGTGCATCTCCTTGCTATTGCTACATGGAAAGATAAATATATGAGGCTGGAGTTGGAGAAGAAATCCACTGCAGTGCCTGAAACATTTGAGAGTGGCTAGCATCATGAACCACTTGGGGAAGAGGTTTATTGTTTCACACCAGGCTTACCAGGGACCCAGGTCACAGAATAACTACTTAAGGGTCTTAGGAGCATCCTACCAAGGTGAGTAGGTGGAGGATAGCCACAAGAAACAGAGAGAAGGGGCAATCTAGTGGCAGATCCCCTGAGAAGCTGAAGCTGTGGTGTATAATCAGGTTGTGAAGGAGGCAATCCTACCCCATGTGTAAGAATTCAGGCCACCCATGGTTTTGTGAGGGGTGCTGTGTTTGAAAGTGCAGAGATTAAGTCGAGTGCACTATGTGGCTCCCATCACAGCCTACTTCTGACACAGTGCTATTTGCTTTTTCTATCTGTCAATCTAATCAGTAATATACCTTGGCTTTGCTGTATATAGGGAGAAAGGATCCTGTGGAGCAAGGGAAGCTCCTAACAAGCTTACAGGCCATGAAGCCCACAAAACCAACCCCACCCCTGGGCACGCTGAGCCAGCCACCAAGACCCGGCATGGTGGTGCATACCTGTTATCCCAGCACTGGGGAGGCTAAAAATAGAAAGATCACTACAAGTCCAAGTTGTGTAGTGAGACCTATACCAAATATATATATTTTTAAAAAGCCCACTGAAAATTGCAATGACTGGGATGGGGAAGGGGAGGACAAAAACACTAGTAGTTGCTGGAGTGAATTGCTGGAGACAGACAACATAGCACTGACTAACCCAGCCCAGGAGGAAAGACGGGGCGGGATTAAGCATTTACACAGCAAAGTGACCAGGGAAACAAAACAGACACTCACTGTGCCTTCAGAGCCTCTACCCAGACCTGATAAATTTCAATTCCACAAGCCCTGGAAATAAACCATTCACTCGAACTAGAGAAAGAATTCTGGGGACTCATTTCTTTCTTTGTTTGGTTTTGATTTGTGGGTCTTATTTTCTTTCTTATTTTTTGTTCTTGTTTTCATGATTTTTTTTCTGTTTTTACCGAATTCTATTAGCTTTCTCCTACTCCTTAATTGGATTTTTATCCTACCTTTCCTTCACATTTCTATTTCAAATTACTTCTTTCACTATTCCCTCCTTGCATTCCCATTTTTATCATTGTTATTGTAAAGAATTAGTGATTTTCAAATATTCAGTTGACTCTATGCTATTATTGCTGAATTCTTTTCTACTATTAATGGTGGTATAGTTACTGCTTTTAGTAAATATTTACTGTATACCAGCATTTGGTTTGTTCTCGTGCCTACGTTATTATAGATCTCTTTCTGTGGTTTAGGATGACACAGGTGTAACTATTAATAGTTCTTACGATATGTCATTAACCAGTTGGTCACTGACTCTATCATTACTACTGATTTCTACTGCTAATGGTGACACAGTTGTTACTTTAATTGTTATTTATGACTGCCAATGTCTAGTTTTGTCATTTTGCACCTCAAGTGCAAAAACAACAGAAACATGAGAACACAAAGTACCAATATGTTTCCATAACCCTTAGCTCTCCAAAAGCTGATCTTACATACACTGAAATAAAGCCAGACACAGGAGCAAAGAATTTAAAAACAAAATAGTCAAAATGTTTAAAGAGGTAAAAAGAAACAAGCAAATGAATAAGATGTTTTAACAAGTTCAAGAAAATTTAAACAGAAGATTTCACCAACAAAATGTTCAATGAACTTTTAAAGAACAATAACTGAGTTAGGCAAGATAATACAACACATGGGTTGGTGAGATAGCTCTGCAATCTAAAGCACCTGCTTAGGCAAGCATAGGCAAGTGCAGGGACCACAGTTTGATCCCTGGCTCCACAATGTTGTGCCAGCCCCAACCCAGGGTGGGCTGAGCCAGCCACACACACAAAAAAAGATAATAGAACACAACATATGAATGACCACTTCAGAACAGAATTAGAAAGTATGAAAGAAAACATGCAGACATAGATGATATAAAAAATTCAGTGGAAAGCCTTGCTAACAGACTTGAGCAACGTGAGGACAGTGTCTGAAATAGAAGACAAAGTACAGGTACTAAGTCATAAACTTAGTAATACCCTAAAATGAAAACAAGCTGCATTGAAAAGCTGCTAGATGACAAAAAAAAAAAAAAAGTAAAAATCTAGGAATTATAGGAATAATTAAAAAAATTGGAGATAACTCAAAAGATATAAAAACTTTATTCACTGAAATTACAGCAAAAGTTTTCCCAAACCTAGGGAAAGAATTCAATAATCAAGTATAAGAGGCATAAAGAACCCTACATCCTAAATAGGGTTAGGGAGATAGCTCAATGGCTTAAGCACCTGCCTAGTAAGCTCAAGGGCCTGAAATTGATCTCTGGTATAAAAAAAAAAAAAAAAAAAACAACTAAATAAACACAGTTAGAGAACTTCTTCATGACCCATCATAATAAAAAGTCCTAGAAATTCAACAAAAGATGAGAATACTAAAGGCTATTAAAGAAAAACACCAAGTAACCTAAGAAGATAAGCCCATCAGAATAACTGAGGGTCTCTCATCACAAACATTAAAAGCCAAGAAAGTTGTAGACAAAGTTTTTCAATCCCTAAAAGAAAACAACTGTCAGACTAAACTTTTATACCCTGAAAGACTAGCCTTCAAAACCAAAGAGAAGCAAAGACTTTGCACAACAAAAAAATTCTAAAGAAATATATGACTAGTACGCCAGAGTTATTAAAAAGAAGTGAACTGAGCATGATGATGCATGCCTGTAGTCCCAGCATGAAGGAGGCTGAGGCAAGAAGACAACTGCAAGTTCAAGGCCAGTCTGGGCTATGCAGTGAATTCAAGGCCAGCATGGATTATATGGCAAGACTTTATTTCAAAATCTGAAAAACAAACATAAAAACTTAAGAGAATCTTACAGCACCAGTACCAAAAGAGCCCAAAGGAACATAAATACTATATACATCTACTAGGGGATAAGAAAAAGGGGAGAAAAAAAAAAAAAAAAAAAAAAAGGAATCAGCATTCCCAATAATAAAATGACAGGATGCAATAAACACTTTACAGTAACTCTGTCTCTTTTTTTTCTTTTCTTTTTAGTGGAACCAGGGATTGAACTCAGGCCTTTGCGCTTACCAGGGAAGCTCTTATTCCACTAAGCCATCTACCCAGCTCCTACAGTAACTTTCAATG
>NW_004524643.1:462775-471891 GCF_000260255.1 Octodon degus
ATATATATATATATAGACACACACACACACACACACAGAGTGTGTTAGCTCATGCTTGCATCTGCACTAAGGAGGCTGAGGCAGTAGAACCACTGTAAGTTCAAAGCCAGCTTGAGTTCAGGCCTGCTTGAACTACATGGTGAGACCTTTTCTCAAAAAATAAAAAACATTAGCAAAACAAATCCAGCAACATATCAAAAAGACATTATCACAACCAAATAGGGTTTATTCCCTAGCTTGCAAGATTGCTTTAGTAACCACAGATCCATCAATGACACATCATTTACGATAAAGACCATCATTTCAGTTAGTGTAGAAAAAGTATTTAACAAAGTCCCACATCCTTTCTTTAGTAACCAAAGCAAACCAAACCAAAACACTCTTGGACTAAGGAAATAGCTCAGTAGTAGAGTGCTTGCCTAGCCTGTGTAAAATCCTGGTTTTGATCCCAGCATCACACACACACACACACACACACACACACACACAAACAGACAAACAAACAAAAGACCTCAGTAATATAGAAAGAGAGCTCCTCAACATAATAAAGGTCATTTTAGGGGCTGGGGAGATAGCTCAGTAGAAGAAGCACCTGCCTGGCAAGCACAGGGTCCTGAGTTCAATCCCAGGTACCACCAAAAAAAAAAAAAAAAAAAGTCATTTTGAAAATCCCACAGTTAACAAGATAAAGTGGGAAGATAACAGCTTTTCCAATAAGATCCAAGACAAGACAATGACACTTTTATAACACTACTAGAAGTACTCTAGCAAAACAATCATTGGGTGTGGTGACATACACCTATAATCTCAACATTCAGGAAGCTTAGGCAGGAACATGAGGGTGATTTAGTTGCCACATCTGTCACCCCACTGATCACCAGGACTGATTCAGCTGATCTGGTTGGCTAGTAAGTGTCCCCTTCCTCCCTTACAGCTCCAAGTGAGTTCCTCCTACAGCTGCATGTTCAGTGGATGAGGACCACCACCTCCAATAGAGGAGGATGATTTCCTCAGTCAAGGGTATACAAGTAGTTGCACTGCCCTGTTAGAACCTCCACATAAGCTCTTAAGAAAACTGAAGCAAGAGGATTGCAGTGAGGCTAATTTTGTGTAGAACACAAAAATTAGTACAGGAGCTAGGGTGCATAATTCAGTGAATGGTACAGTGCTTGTCTGGCAAGCATGCAGCCCTGAGTTTAATCTTGGTGGGGAAAAAACTCAATAAACAAGCATGGTGATGCAGACCTGTAAGCTCAGGTACTCAGGAAGGTAAGGCAGAAGCATCACAAATTTAGTACCAGGATGAATATCTTTATGAGACTCTATCTCAAAAAGGGTTGCAGATGTAGCTCATCAATACAGTACTTGCCTAGCATGTGCAAGGTCCTAGGTTCAATCACCAGTATCACTAAAATATTAAAAAATAAGCAGTATTCTGGTACACAGTAATAACCTAAGTAAAACAGAAATGAAGGAAACAATCCCATTTACCTCAGCATGCAAAAAAAGAAAATACTTAGAGCTAACTTTAACCAAGCAGATAAAAGATCTATACACTGAAACCTATAAAATGCTGACTAAAATAATTAAAGATACCACGACATGAAAAGATATTCCATATTCATAAATAATAAGAATCAAAATGTCCATACTACCCAAAACAATAAGAGATTCAATGCAAACCCTACTAAAATCTCAATGGCATTCTTCACAAAAAAAAAACCCTAAAATTCATAATGAACTTTCTTCCTTTTTTGGCCAGCTCAGCCTGCCCTGTGGTGGGGTTGGCACAGCATGTGGTGCCAGGCATCGAACCCTGGCCCCTGTGTTTGTTTCAGTGGGGATTTGGCCCCGCCCCAGGACACATTGAGACTTGATGTGGTGGCACACACCTGTAATCCCAGCTCTTAGGAGGCTGTAAACAAGCAGATCACTATGAGTCCGATCTAGTAGTGAGACCCTGAATACCCTATAAACCCTTCCCTAAAATATCAAAAAAAAAAAAGTAACCCAATTAACAAGGGGCAAAAAAAAAAAAAAGTGGACTGATACTTCTCCACAGAAGATATAAAAATTGCCAACTGGGATTAAGAAATGTGCTCAACACATCATTAATTATCTGGGAAATGTAAATCAAAACCACCATGAGATAGCACCTCATGCCCTTTAGGATGGATATTATTAAAATGCCAAAAGTCAACAAACACATATAAAGAAGGGTATAGAGAAAAGGGAGCTCTTGCTTACTATGGTGGGAATGTAGATTGATGCAGTCACTAAAGAAATGAATACGAAAGTTTCTAAATAAATTAAAAATAGAACTATCACATGACACAGTAATCCCACTTCTAGACATAGTCCAAAAAAAAAAAATCAAAGAGACCTGCACTCCACATTCAGGAAGCATCATTCACGAAAGCCAAGACAGGAAAACAAGTGACTGAAACTGGTGTGTGTACATGCTGGTGCATGCATACACAGACATGATATGGTCATTACTCCAACATACATAAGACTGCTGGGTAATATGCTCTAAGTTAAATATATCAAACACAAATAGAAAAATAGTAACTCAAAACTGAACAATGGTAGAGAATGAAACAATGGTTACCAGAGACAGAGGAGGTCAGAAAATATTAAAATACAGAGTAGCAGATATTTAGAATGAATTAAGTCAAAGACGTATAATACTAATATCAGTAATAAAAGCAATTATGAAAGAAAATTTTAAAAAAATAAAATTTTAAAAAAGCAATTATAGGAGTTGACAGATACATTACTTAGCTTCTATAAACTAACCATTTTACTACTTGCATGTATCCTATGACATCATGTTATATACCTTAAACATACACAGTAAAATTTATTTTTTAAAAAACTTTAAGAGTGAGCCAGGAATGGTGGCGTACGCCTATAATCCCAGCACTTGGGAGGCTGAGGCAGGAGGATCTCTACAGGTTTTAGGCCAGTCGACTACATAGACTGTGCAGGGCCAGCCTAAATTATAAAGCACAACCCTGTCTCAAAAAAAACTAAACCAAACCAAACCAAAACCAAAAAATAACTTTTAAGAATGAAAAAAATGGAAAAAAGCCCAGATGGTAAGGTCACTACAAAAAATATATACCTACTGTATACAGGGTGGACACTACCTGACAGAATATTTACTTATTCTGAGACAATGCCTATTGTTAAGGTGAAAATACTAAAGCTTAAACAGTATAAACTGGTTATTTTGCTACCTTAGCTGTAAATGGGAATCACCTGGGGAACCCTAGCTATTTATGCCTGGACACAGCCACAGGGACTGATTTTAATTTTTCTAAGACTGGGAACTTGGTCATCCTGGGTGGTTCTACTAATATGCAGCACCAAACTGAGAAAGAATAGTCGTTTATGTAAAGCAACCAAGGCCCACAGCTGACCAGGACTCAAATCTACTATTATTTTCCACTACACAGTATTAATACTAAACTGCAGAAACAAGTTTCACAGCTTACTGACTGCCATGATAACCGCTTGGAAAAATCATTTAATACAGAACAGCTCAAAATACAAGTTATTACCTGTCAGAACCGGGGTGAAACTCTGAAAGCAGGGAAGGTCGTCTTCGAAGTTGCTGCTGTTGCTGTAAGAGCTGTGATGCCTGACTAACTTCCAGATGAGAAGAGCGATAGTCAGGGACTGCAAACTCCTGGCATTAAAATAATTTTAAGTTAGCTATTAACCAAAAAGTGAACAGCATTGTAAAATCAAACCAAGCAGAATCACTATGTGAAGAAAAGCAGTAAAGCTTTCAATCATTCGCTGAGTAAACTCTCCCCCATCAACCTAAAACAATCAACATTTTAACTATTTGTTAAAAATAATTAAAAATGAAATTCAAGTTCACCTTATATTCCTCCTGATAATGATATATTTTATTATGATTGTTTTGTTTTGAGACAGTCTTGCTGTGTAGTGCAGGCTGCCCTTGAACTTGTTTATGTAGCCCAGGCTGGTCTCAAACTCACAGCAATCCTCCTGCCTCAGCCTTCTGAATGCTGCAATTACAGGCATGCACCACGACATCTGGCTCTGCTAACAGTATATTACAGTAACTCCCCACCTATACTGTCCTACATAAGCAAAATCTCAAATTTATGTATTTGATGGGGGCTGGAGAGATGGCTCAGTGGTCTAAAGCACCTACTTGAAACAAGCTTGGCAAAGCACAAGGACCGCGGTTCAATCCTCCAGCACCACATGCCAGCCAGCCCCGCCCCCTGGTGGGCTGAGCTGGCCACACACACACAATAAATAAATGTAATAAATAAAAATAAAATAAAATAAAAATTTATGTATTTGATACAAAAATCTGACAAAGCATTCCAATCTTCTGATCAAAAACAATATATGCTAAAAGGGTCACAGAAGTCATCTGGCTAGAACCATGTACATATATATACATATGCCAGTTTTGTTTTGTTTTTGTTTGTTTTGTGGTAGCAGGGACTGAATTCAGGACTCTAGAAAAATCAACCTGCTACTTAAGAGTACTATTTTTTTCCATCATAACTAAATAGGTGTTTTATGTTTGTTTTTCTACTTTATTTTCCATGCAAATCTTTTTTTTCAAATTTAATGTGCTTCTGGCCCAGAGATATAGCTCAGCAGCATAAGCATCTGCCTGGCAAGCTCAAGGTCCTGAGATCTAACCCAGTGACGAAAAAAAAAGAATTCCAAATCAAATGTGCTAATTCAATCAGAAACAGACAGCTAAGTTAGCATAAACAGAGAGCATAAAATTACTAAATGACCCAGGAATTCCAGTCCAAGATATATGACCAAAGAACTAAAGGGATATAACCACACAAAAAAACTTTCAACATACATTTTTCACAGCACTATTCACAAATTCTTCCCCCTCCAAAAATAAACAGTCCAAATGCCCATCAACTAAAATAATAATCCCAGAGCTGGGGAGAATGAAAACATGAGGATTACTACAAATTCAAGCTGCATAGGGAAAAAGTACACCAAATACATTAAAAAATAAAAATAAGAATAAAAAAATGTGTTACTACCGAAAGAACTGATAATTGAGTCATTAAAAGGATAAATATAGTGATACCCAGTAGAATACAGATAAACTTAAAATGTACTATGCTACATTTTAAAAGCCATATTTTAAAAAAATTTTTGTTTACTTCTTTGTTACAGGATCTCACTTCAGACTCATAGTGAGCCTCCTGTCTCAGCCTCCCCAAAGCTGGGATTATAAACTTACACCACCAGGCCCAGTTTTGGTAGCAGACATAGGTGGGGCCAGCGGGTAAAAACCAGATTTATATATATATATATGTTTTTTTTTCCCGGAACCAGGGATTGAACTCAGGCCCATGTGCTTGCCAGGGAAGCGCTTATTCCACTGAGCCATCTCCCCAGCCCCAAAAGACAGATTTAAAAGACCTCATTTTAATATTCCACTTATACAAGAAATACATTCATAAAGACAGAAAAAAGATTAATGGTTGCCAGCAGATGGGGGCATAAAGGCAATTTTGACTTCTATTAGGTATAGAGTTGATTCACTTCAGTGGAAAGGTTCTGGATTTCAATTATGATGATAGTTGTACAACATAATGAACAAACTATGAAAGCCACTGTATTACACAGATTAAAATGATGAATTTTCTGTTACATAAGTTCTACATCAATAAAAAAGGTTTTTAACTCAAAAATAAAATTGAGCAGCCAGGCTTACGGAGGTAGATAACAGGTCCAGAGCCCTTCTCTTTCAGCAGGAAAAAGGGTGGGGGGCAGCAAAAATGAAAAACCCTCATAGAGAGATTAAGAAAAAAAAAAAAATGCAAAGATGAAAACACAACAACAAAAAGATGGAATAGAAAAGACAAAATTATTTAAAGTTTTTCAAAATGCACCAAAAGAAAAAGAATTTAGGAGGGAGAAAGAAATAAGGAAAAAGCATTTTGTAGGGGCTGGGGAGATGACTCAGCAGAATAAGCGCTTCCCTGGCAAGAGCAAGGGCCTGAGTTCAATATCCAGTTCTGCAAAAAAAAGAAAAAAAGAAACAAAGGGGTTTTGTTTTGTATTTTTAAAGAGAGAAAGGAAGGGGAAAAAATGGAAACACGGCTTTTGTAAATGTGGAGGTGCAGAAGGGTTGAAGGGAGGGGAGAGGAATGAGGAAAAATATTAAAATTTATCACCAGTGAGCCAAGTGTGGTAATCACAATGTTCATGTAGCAGTAAAAAATAAAATTCCAATGAAAATGTCCATGGATGAAATTAATGCAGGCTGGAAGTTATAGAAGAAAAGATCGTTGACTGAGAAGCCACACCAAAATACACAAATGGATAAAAAAAAATTTAAATGAAAATAAGTTTAATAAAAATGAATTTCATATTGTTCCAGTGACCTATGAAATAATATAAAAAATATAAGCACCTAGATGGACACAGTGCACTACAACCCAAGAAGATAAAGGAGGATCAAAAGGTCAAACTCAGCCTGGACAACTTATCAAGAACCAGTCTCAAAATATAAATTGATGGGACCGGGGAGATGGCTCAGTAGAATAAGTGCTTCCTTGGCAACAAGCACAAGGGTCTGAGTTCAGTCGCCAGTTGGGGGGGGGGGGGAGATGGGTTGGGGTTAGCTCAGTTGGGAGAAAATGGATTGAATTCCTAGTTTGAAAAAATAAGCAAAATCGGGCCGGGGAGATGGCTCAGTGGAATAAGTACTTCCCTGGCAAGCACAAAGGCCTGAGTTCAATCCCTGGTTCCAAAAAAAAAAAAAAAAGGCAAAATCAGAACACTTAAAGGACACTAAAGATGGAGGAAATTATTTAAAGGAATAATGACCCATTTGTCCAAATTTTACGAAAATTATTATTCCACAGAAACAAAAAACTTAGTAAATGTCAAAGACAACACAAACTCATTTAAAGGGCCGCAGAGATAGCTCAGCCATCTAAGCATCTTGCCTAGTTCCATCCCTGGTATGTGGCTCCATCCACAGCACATGCTGTGCTGGCCACAGAGACCAGCCACCAAGACCAGGCATGGTAGGGCATGCCTGTAATCCCAGTGCTGGGGAGCCTGAAAACAGGAGGCTCACTATGAGTTTGAGCTGCGTAATGAGACCCTGCACCAAATACATATTATATTTGCATGGCTGAAAGTAAATGTTAGAGAGCAAAATCTCAAAAGCAACCCGAGGAAAGAAAAAGACAATGAAAATGTCATTTTAAATGTTTAAACAAATAATATAAAAATAATCTAAGGCTTGTAATCAGAAGAGATACAAACCAGAATATTTTAAAATAACATCATTTAAAGTGCTAGAAAAATACTCAACTTAGAACTCAGTATCAAGTGAAAATATCTTTCAAAGAAGTTGATGCAAGGGCCAGCCAAATAGCTCAGGGGATTAAAGCGCATGCCTAGGCAGATGCAGGGGAGGGGGATGCAGGGGATGGGGATTGGATTCCTGGACCTGCCCTGCCAACCCCACCCTCCAGGTGTGCTGAGAAGGCGATTGAGACTGGCCTTGGTGCCATGTGCCTGTAATCCCAGCATTTGGGAGGCTGTAAAGAGGAGGATCAGGAGGAGTCCAATCTACTAGTGAGATCCTGTAGACCCTGTACTAAATACAAAAAAAGAAAAAAAGTTAAACCAGGTACAGTGGTGCACGCCTATAATCTCAGCACTGGGGAGGCTGAGGCAGGTAGACTGCTATCAGTTCAAGGCCAGCCAGAACACAGTGAGATCTTGTCTCAAAAAAAAAAAGTTGAAAATTTTTTTAGGCAAATAAATGCTGAGAGAAATAATCACCAAAAGACCTGGCTCAAAAGAAATGAAGTTGTTCATGCAAAAAGAAAATGATGAAAAAAAAAGAAAAAGAAAAGAATAGAAAATGATATCAGACGAAACTTGAATACACAGAAAGGATGAAGAGTGTCAGAAATAGTTATACATGCTGGCCATGGTGGTACATTCCTGTAATTGCAACACTCTAGAGGCTGAGGCAGGAGGACTGTTGCAAATTCAAGACCATCCTGGGCTACAAAGTAAGTTTAAGGCAAGCCTGAACTACACAGTGAGTCCTATGTGAAAACAAAACAAAACAAAAAATGAAATAGTCATACATCTGTAATAGGTACAGCAACTACACAAGCAAAAAAGTAATAAAAGAACTGCAATTAATGGAACCAAAAAACCTAGAAAATGAATAAAACCAAAATTTGTTCTTCAAGCAAATAATCTATCAAATAGATGAACCTCTAGAAAAACATTATATCAAAGGGAAAAAGAACAACATATATCAAAGACATATTGTGATAATTTATGCCAATAAATTTGAAACCTTATACAAAATTACTCAAATTGATTGAAGATTAAACAGAATTTGAATTGTAACTATTAAAGAATAAAGTTCATAATTTAAATTCACTCCATAAAGAAAATTCTAGACCTACAGGACTTAACTGATACATTCTATCAAGTATTTAAGAGAAAAAATATATATCTACACAAATTCTTTAAAAAAATATAGAAAAAAAAGAACATTCTCCAAGTTAATATCATTGATAGTAACAAAAGACTAATCTCGCATGTATACCTCACATATATGAATAGATCACAGACCTAAACATAAAGCTTAAATTATAAAACTTAAAGAAAATCTGCATGACCACTTTAACTTGGGGAGCTCTCAAATACAACACATAAAGCACAAAATTTTAAAAAACATGAAATATCAAAAGACAAAAATAATACTTAGCCTTGACAAACATAATATATGCTTTTCACAGGACATTGTTAAGATAATAAGACCACATAACTTTACATAATCTAGATATAATAACATGGATGTTTTCTAAATTTATAATAAGTAAGAAACAGAATAAGTGACTGGATTAACAAATTGTGGTACATACATTAGCAGCAATAAAAAGGAACAAGCTGGGCTGGTGAGATGGCTCAGTGGTCTAAAGACCTACTTAGAACAAGCTTAGCAAAGCACAGGGACTGCGGTTCAATCCCCCAGCACCACATGCCAGCCAGCCCCGCCCCCTGGTGGGCTGAGCTGGCCACACACACACACACACACA
>NW_004524643.1:471991-503091 GCF_000260255.1 Octodon degus
AATCCCTGGTTCCACCAAAAAAAAAAAAAAAAAAAGAAAAAAAAAAAAAAAAAAAAAAAAAACCTTTAAAAAAAAAGAAAAGAAACAGAAGTCAAAACTGGGTGCGATTTAAAAAAAAAAAAAAAGGAACAAGACATAGCCAAATCTAAAAAATCTACGAAGTCCCCAGGGCTGGCCAAATAGCTCAGCGGATTACAGCCTCTCCAAGTAGGCAGGGGTTCGATGGCAATTGAGACTGGGCGTGGTGGTGCACGTCCATAATCCCAGCTTTTGTAAGGCTATAAACAGGCGGATCACTACCAGTCCGATCTAGTAGTGAGACCCTGAACACCCTCTAGACCCTTCCCTAAAATAAAAAATAAATAAAAAATAAAGCCATAGGCAAAATAGTTGACATGAAACTCAAATGCAATCTACTATGACAGAAACATTAGTGGAGGGGCCGAGGAGATAGCTCATAGAATAAGCGCTTGCCTGGCAAGCTCAAGGGCCTGAGTTCAATCCCCCGTCCTGCAAAAAAAAGAAAGAAAGAAAGAAAGAAAGAAAGAAAGAAAGAAAGAAAGAAAGAAAGATTGATTAGTGGATTCTTGGGAGGTGAGGTTGATAGGAAGTTGGAGAAGAGGACTGACTTCTGGAATAATAGAAATAATCTTCATTTGGTGATTTTATGGGTATACAAGTTTGTCAAAATGTATGTATAAAAATATACACGCATAAAAATAGATGTATCTTATATAAATTAAACTATAAAGTTTGATTTCCTTAAAAAAGGCAGCAGCAATAATCTACAAAATTAGAAACCAAATGAACAGCATTAGAGCAGAAAGAATACACAATCAAAATTCAACATCTAATCATAATAGAAATTCTCAAACTAAAACTGAAAATCCTTCAACCTAAAAGGAACATTAACAAAACATACAAAACTATACTTAGTGGTGAAAGACTAAATGTTTTCCTACACAGAACAATCAATGTAAGGATATTCATTCTATTCTGTAACCATGACCACACTTTAAAGGAATCCTCAGTAGTACCCAATTATATTTTTCCTGATCAATCTGCCTCCTTATCCTCTAAGATGACCATTTATCTCTTGCTTTCCATTTTTCTTCAAAACTTCTTAAACTGCAACACATGTACATTGCTCATAGTTTCTCGGATTTTTTTTCTTAGTTCTAGCATTGAGGATTGAACCTAAGGTTTTCACGCTGTCACATTCCCAGCCTTTTTTTATTTTGAGACAGGTTCTAAGTCATTAAGTTGCCCAGGCTGGGCTCAAACTCCCAATGCTCTTATCTCAGACTCCCAGAGTTCTAGCATTACAGGTATATGCCACCATGATTTCATTCTCACTAATGCAACCATACAAATTCTCTTGCCTTCCTATCATCAAATCTCTCAAGATAGGAGCACTGAGAAACCAGGCATGGTGGCACATACCTATAATCCCAGCACTGGGAAAGCTGAGACAGGAGGATCACTATGAGTCTGAACTGTATAGAGAGACCATGCATCAAAAAAAAAAATAAAAAATGAAAATAAAAATAAAAATAAAAAAGTAAAAAAAGATAAAAGCCCTGGGCTGGGGGATATGGTTCAGGAGTACTTGCCCAGCATAAACAAGGCCACAGGTTAAATCCCCAATATGGGGCTAGAGGGCTGAGGCCTTTCTTCCGGTGACTGCTCAAGAAAAGTCACAATGTCTGATCAGCTTAACACTCAACTAGAATGTGGAATACAAACGTTAAGTCTTAACCTAGAATCTCTAGACAACTGATTCTATCAACAATTTCTAGGGCCGACCAAATAGCTCAGCAGATTAAAACACCTGCAAGCAGGAGCAGAGGCCAGGGGTTTGATCCCTGGGTCTGCCATGCCAGTCCCGGCTCTGGGGCACACTGAGACAGCGATTGAGACTGGGCATGGTGGCACATGCCTGTAATCCCAGCACTTGGGAGGCTGTAAAGAAGAGAATCACTACGACTCCAATCTAGTAGTGAGACCCTGAACACCCCGTAGACCCTTCCCTAAAATACAAAAACAAAAACAAACAAAAAAAACCCCACACAATTCCTGCAATCAAAAGCAAAGATGTTCAACCCCAAGTAAGAGAGAATCCCCAAACTTTAGTTCCTCATTGTTGAGAAAGATTTTTTCCATTAAAAAGTATGTTTACTTGGTTTCTGGACTTTTGCTTTAAATAGTAAACATAAAATACATATGCAGTGTGCACAGCATCTCATCCTTACCTGCTGGTGGCGGGTGTTAGGAAAGGTGTACTGGACAGAGTGGGAAGGATACCGACTTTGTTCTGCACTGAATGCTCCTTGATTGGGAGGATAACCTGAACTTGACATTATCAGTAACGAAGTCCTCACTGGGCTGTGAGATCAAGTCCAACAAACAATCATGTTTCTAAACAAGATGGGAAAAAGAAAATTCATAAGAACTAAAATACTAACTGTACATCTAATAAATTATCACTATGGATACATAAAGCCATAATTACTAGTAAAAGCATCTTGTATTCACTTAATGAGGTTAGATGAACATAAACAGGTCTTTTACATTTAAACAAAGGTCCTTTGATAGGTCTAATAATATAATTAGCTAAAGTAAAAACACGCATATAAAAATCTTATAGAGGAGACAGGGGATGTACAGTGGTTCAACAGTAGAGTACCTGCTTATTAGCAGCTCAGTATGAGCAAGGCCCTGGGTTCAATACCAAAAACTCTTACCATGAGTAGAGACATTATATTATAGTGATAAATGCATACCCATATTTACAGCAACACGACTCATAATAGTTAAATCTTGGAAGTAGTCTATATGTCCATCAACAGATGAATGGATAAAGAAAATGTGGTATAAAGATAACGCAGCACTACACTACCATAGAGAAATAATTGTGATTCATCTATAGGAAAATGGATGCGCCATGAGACTGCAATGTTAAATGAAATAAATCAGATACACAAACTTAAATATCATATGGCTTCTCTTATATGTAAAACCCAAAGTATAAATAAAGAACAAAATAAAAGACTAATGGGAAGCAGGGAAATAGAGGTTTCTCAAATGGGAAGGGGGATCAAGCCACAGAGGGAAGAGGAAAGTGGAGAGGATGATGGGAATGAAAAAACAAATTGGGATGTGTTGTGTGCATATATCAATTCCACATAAGGAATGTAGTAAGCATGAGGTACTGCAAACACATATTAATAAAAATTAAAGTAAATAATGAAAAAGAAAAATCTTAACATGAATCTGGCACACAGCAGCCAGAATGACTATAAATGCCTGAGAAACAAAAATATAACAAATATGGTCTCAAGTTTGTGACACGTGATATAACAATATGTTACTGTTTGAAATACCTGCGTACTTAAATGAACAAATTAGTTGTAGCTAATACTACCAAGTAGCTAACTATGAAGTTATATATGAATGAAGATGTAGCTGAAGTTTACAAATAAACCAGTATATTTTTTTATTTCAGTGAGGTGGATACTCCCCATATCAGGGATTGAACTCAGGACCTTGCGCATGCCAGGCAAGCGCTTATTCTACTGAGCCATCTCCCTGCCCCTAAAACAGTAAATTTTTATGTAACTGCCTATGAAAAAGTCATCAACAAGGTTTACACTCTACATAGTAACTAAGCTTTAAAAAATTAACCACTTGTCTGGTTTTGTTGCACCATCAAAGAATATCCACAAATATCTAAAAACCTATTAAAATAACCTCTTTTCCAGCTAACTGTATGGAGTTGGGGTTTTTTTGTTTTTTGTTCTCTATTTAGGACAGGGTCTATGGGCTTTACAGGGTCTCACTATGTAGATACAACTTGTAGCGATTCTCCTGTTTTCAGCCTTACAAGTGCTGGGATTACAGGCGCATGCTACCACGCCATCTAGGATTTTTTAAAAAATAAAATTTAAGATCTGGGCGGCCGGAACACGGAGAACGGAGTAGCGAGCCCCTGAAGAAGTTGCCAAAATGATGCCCACACCAGTTATACTGTTGAAAGAGGGAACTGACAGCTCCCAAGGCATCCCTCAGCTTGTGAGTAACATCAGTGCCTGCCAGGTGGTTGCCGAGGCTGTAAGAACCACCCTAGGTCCCCGTGGCATGGACAAGCTTATTGTAGATGGCCGAGGCAAAGCAACAATTTCTAATGATGGGGCCACAATTTTGAAACTTCTCGATGTCGTCCATCCTGCAGCAAAGACTTTAGTGGACATCGCCAAATCTCAAGATGCTGAGGTTGGTGATGGCACCACCTCTGTGACCCTGCTGGCTGCCGAGTTTCTGAAGCAGGTGAAACCCTACGTGGAGGAAGGCTTGCACCCCCAGATCATCATCCGAGCTTTTCGCACAGCTACACAGTTGGGAATTAACAAGATCAAGGAGATCGTTGTGACTGTGAAGAAGCAAGATAAAGTGGAGCAGAGGAAGCTGCTGGAGAAGTATGCCATGACAGCTCTGAGCTCCAAGCTGATCTCCCAGCAGAAAGCCTTCTTTGCTAAGATGGTGGTTGATGCTGTGATGATGCTTGATGATTTGCTGCAGCTTAAAATGATTGGAATCAAGAAGGTACAGGGTGGAGTCCTAGAGGAGTCTCGGCTGGTGGCTGGTGTTGCATTCAAGAAGACTTTCTCTTACACTGGATTTGAAATGCAACCTAAAAAGTACAATAACCCCACGATTGCCTTGTTAAATGTTGAACTTGAGCTGAAAGCTGAAAAAGACAATGCTGAAATCAGAGTCCACACAGTAGAGGATTATCAGGCAATTGTTGATGCTGAGTGGAACATTCTGTATGACAAGTTAGAGAAGATCTATAATTCCGGAGCCAAAGTTGTTTTGTCCAAACTCCCTATTAGGGATGTGGCCACCCAGTACTTCGCTGATAGGGACATGTTCTGCGCCGGCCGTGTGCCTGAGGAGGATTTGAAGAAGACAATGATGGCCTGTGGAGGCTCAATCCAGACCAGTGTGAATGCTCTATCAGCAGATGTGCTGGGCCGCTGCCAGCTGTTCGAAGAGACCCAGATTGGAGGTGAAAGGTACAATTTCTTCACTGGCTGCCCCAAGGCTAAGACTTGCACCTTCATCCTCCGCGGCAGAGCTGAGCAGTTCATGGAGGAGACAGAGCGGTCTCTGCATGACGCCATCATGATTGTCAGGAGGGCCATTGAGAATGATTCAGTGGTGGCTGGAGGTGGAGCCATCGAGATGGAGCTCTCTAAGTACCTTCGGGATTACTCAAGGACTATCCCAGGAAAACAGCAGCTTCTGATTGGGGCATATGCTAAGGCCTTGGAGATTATCCCACGCCAGCTATGTGACAATGCTGGCTTTTTTTTTTTTTTTTTAAGGAAGGAAAGGTTTATTTAGCTCACAGTTTGTAGAGGTTTAAGTCCATACTCCACTGGCTCCAAGGCGAATGGCAGCAGGTCATGGTGGCAAAAAACAATGAAGAGCAGAGGAGGCGCAACAGTCATGATGTCCATCAAGCCTCTGTCTTCCTTTCACCAGTGCTCCACCATGAAGATCAGAGAACCTCTGATGATGTGGTACGGCTGTGAAGATCAAGCTCCTCCAAAGACTAGGACGTCTCCAAGGAAGGGGAAGGGGGTCAACAGTGAAGCCGCCTTCAACTCTTTTATATACACTTTTTGTGCTGAGTCACTCTGGGTGGCTCTTTCACACCCTAGGGTGGGACAAATCACGCGGGGGGGGGGGGGGGGGTGCTCACAGCCGGGAACTGCAGCCAAGTTGACACAATGTATCAACTACCACATACAGGATCTCAAAAAGCACTTTGGAAAAGCAAATTATTTCCATACTCTCAACACCACATAGATAAGATGGTTGTGTCCAGTCTTTTTCTTTATTTTTTTAAGGTACTTGGTAAATTTATTTATTTATTTATTTATTTTAATAGATTGCAAATAGAAAATAAATTATTTACAAACATAAATGAATAGCTAATATTTTTATGTATTTTTAAATGATTTTTTTCTTCACATTAAGTTTTGCACAATTTCATTTTTGTGTATCTTGGTATGATTTTATTTAAATTTCTGGTGCAAAAGGTTCATTTTTCTTGGAGTTGTGGTATTATAAGTTGAACTAAATATAGAAATTTTAAATCTTTAAGTATTTATTGCCTACTCCTTTCTACTTTGAGAATTCTAGTTATATGAATATGTTTCTTGGTTTTGACACAGTGAACTATTATGACTGCTCTGTAAATTCTTTCTTCATTTTTTTGGACAATGCTGGCTTTGATGCTACAAACATCCTGAACAAACTACGGACTCGGCATGCCCAGGACGGCATGTGGTATGGGGTGGACATCAACAATGAGGACATTACTGACAACTTCGAGGCTTTTGTGTGGGAGCCAGCTATGTTGCGGATCAATGCCCTCACAGCAGCCTCTGAGGCTGCGTGCCTGATCGTGTCCGTTGATGAGACCATCAAGAACCCTCGCTCCACCGTGGATACTCCTCCAGCAGCGGGCCGGGGGGCCGCCTTCCTTGAGATCCCACCCGTCACACTGGCTGGCAGCTGGCTGCAGGTGTGCTTGCCCTCCCTGGCTTGACTCATTGGTATTATGAAGAAGTGGTAATAATTGGTCTGTTCTGTTCTCACTGGAGGTTATTTAAATAAAACGTAAGACTTAGAGTGCACTTTGTAAATTAAAAAAATAAATAAATAAAATAAAATAAAATTTAATCAAAGCAGTATACTGTAAGGGATTTAATACAGAAGTAGAAATGAAAATCAAGCTATATCCTATCCTCTAACATCAAGCCAGATATAGATTTGCAAAAAATAAAGCATCAGTCTCATCTAATTTTGTTTCATATTTTTAAAGTCACATATCATAAAGCATAATTTATATTAACATGCAGTGGAGATATATAATGTATGTATGCTGGGTGCTACAAATCAAACCCAGATTCTCACATGTGTTAAGTATAGGCTCTACTACTGAGCTACATCCCCAGCCCTCTATTTTAAAATAAATAATTATGGGCTGGAGAGATGGCTCAGTGGTCTAAAGCACCTACTTAGAACAAGTTTGGCAAAGCACAGGGACCACGGTTCGATCCCCCAGCACCACATGCCAGCCAGCCCCGCCCCCTGGTGGGCTGAGCTGGCCACACACACACACACACTAATAATAAATGTAAAAAAAATAAAATTAAATTAAAATAAATAATTAGAATTTTTTATCCAATATCTAACTTGATAAATATCAACACTTACATAATTCATATGAGCAAAAGCTTATTGCAGTCCTAAATAATTTTTTTTAAGTTAAAAAGTTTGATGACCATTAGGTACTCTTTAGTTTGACTAGCCTTCAGACTACAGAGAGACCAGTTTCACCAAAATTCATACACATAGATACGCTGTTCTAGAGATTGTCCCTCTGGTTAAGGTGTGGCTAAAGTATACTGGAACAAGGACAAACCAACCACATTCCTCTCCAATAAAATGAAATTACGAACATTAGCCCAGCGGACTAAAGCACCACCTGCTTAGGCAAGCACAGGGACCGCGGTATATGCCGTGCCAGCCCCACCCCCAGGGTGGGTCGAGCCAGCCACAGAGTTGGGTGCAGTGGCATATGCATGTAATCCCAGTGCTGGTAAGGCTGAAAATAGGAGGATCACTATAAGTCCAACCTGCATAGTAAGACCGTATAACAACCAAATACATTAGCTACAGCAAACTGAGCTACAAGGAACCCAGAGCAAGAATGACCCAAGGTGAGCCAAAGAAATGCCAGAGAAGTTACAGAGCAAGTAGAAAATGTCAGTTTACAGATAGTCTAGGGCAGAAATGCAGAAATAGACAGAGAAAGAGATCCTATAGCCCTGTGAGACAAAGCAGAAGGACCCTTAGCTGCTACCTTTGCTCCTGGGTCAGTCACCATGAGAAGCAGTTATAATTCTTTCTTTCCTCTTAAGATAACTGTAAAGCTGCCTGTAGTCTTTGTAAACCCTCCTTCACTTAATACAGGCTGAGTATGTTTTCATTTCTTAAGACTCTTAAGATCTCAAAAGTCCAAAAAAAAAGAAAACTTCCTTGGAAAACAACCCAAATCATATCTTGTCAAATGATGAAAAGAATAAAATGTGGCATATCCACAAAGGAAAATATTCAAACATAAAAAAGAATGAAATTAATATGTATCATACTTTAGACAAACCCTGAAAAACACTGTGCTAATTAAAAGAAGCTAATCACAACATGATTTATTTTCATACAAAGTCTAAAAGAGGCAAATATAAAATTATTAAAAAAAAAAACAACTTTTGGGATAGTGAGGCAGAGATAGAGAATACTGGAAGATAGTGAAAAAGCGTAAGGGTTCTTTTCATTGTGGTAAAATATATCTAATATAAAATATATCATTTTCACTTTTTTCTTTTTTAACAGTGCTAGGGACTGAATCCAGTACCTTTACAATGTGTAACATCTCCAACCCCTAGGCTGTGACAGGGTTTCACTAAGTCACTTAACTGCCCAAGCTGGGCTCAAATTTGCAATCCATGACTCAGTCTCCTCCTAGATTGCTAGAGTTACAGGTGTATGACAGCACACCCAACTATATCTACATCTAGTTTTTTTAAACAAATCACTAAGAAAATTAAAATGGTCACAACCAAAAAAAGGTATGATGGTAAGATTAATGAACAAAATGAAGAACAAAGTTACCTTCATCAAAAAATCACCAAAAAAAGGCAGAACAAAATCATTTTTCCAAATAATATTATTTAAAATATTTTTTAAAATAATGCCTAATATTGGTGAGGGTTTTGGAGAAACAGCATTCTTTTACTCATTGTTAGTTTTCATAAAAAGTGGTACAGATTACTTTTCTATCAGTTCAGATACCTAAAGATAAATGACCAAGAGTGTTTCTCAAGCAATTGTCCTAAATATCAAATACATTTTTTTTTTTTTTTTTTTTTTTTTGGTGGAACTGGGGATTGAACTCAGGCCTTTGCACTTGCCAGGGAAGCACTTATTCCACTGAGCCATCTTCCTGGCCCCTCAAATACATACACTTTTGTTTTTGTTTCTTAAACCGATTCTCATTATATTACCCAGGCTGGTCTTTTCCTGGGCTCAAGCAATCTTTGGCCTTGGCTCCCCTTCCAAGTGCTGGAATGATAGGTACACATTGCCCTGACCAGTTCGTTTCATCTTTTCAAAGACTTTCTTTGCCCACAAATTATGTGTTACACGGTCTCCTCTTACACTTCTTAAAGTTTTAAATTAATATCTACCTTCTTAACCATGTAAAATTTTTTCTAAAAGGGAGTCTAGCTATGTTTCCTTTACTGATAGTTATTATCCTCCAAAACAATTACTGAGCCTGTCTTTCTGTATTAATTAGAAATGCTATTCTTATTAGCATTTCTCAGCAATTTCACTGGTAGGTATAATACTCTATAGAGAAGCGTGGATATATAAATACAAATATACAAATAAAGGGGTATTTATTGCAAAAGAGTATTTAATGAAATAGAAAAATGTGAAGAAAAATCTAGGACTGGAGAGATGACTCAGCAAGTGCCAAGGACCAGGGTTCAAGCCACACGACACACCAGCCCCTCCCCCAGGCAAACTGAGCTGACTACCAAGACCAGGAAGGGTGGTACACGACTGTAATCCCAGCATAGGAGAAGCTGAAAACAGAAGGATCACTAGGAGTCCGAGGTGCATAGTGAGACCCTGTACCAAATACATAAAATAAAGAAAAAAGAAAATCTAATTCCAGTCAATAAACTGGTAGATCCATGACAAAATATAGTAGTTAGAATGAATAAACCATAGCTACATGTTTCAAAACACATAACCCTAAAAAGTTGAACAATGAACAAAAAATGCTACTTATAATTCATAATACACACATAATAAAAACGTGTATGGTATATATCCAATTTAGGATAAGAATTATGGGCTGGGGACTAACTCAGTAGAATAAGCGCTTGCCTGGCAAGTGGAGGGTCCTAAATTCAATCCCCAGTACCGCAAAAAAATAAATAAAATTTAAAAATTTAAAAATTTAAAAAAAAAAAATTTGGGGCCGGGGAGATGGCTCAGTGGAATAAGCGCTTCCCTGGCAAGCACAAGGGCCCGAGTTCAATTCCCAGTTCTGCCAAAACAAACAAACAAAAAGGATAAGAATTACATCTGAAGGAGGAAGAGGGAAGAAGAGGTATAATCTGTAACATTTTCTTAAAAAGTAAAGCAATTGTGCTAAAATATTAAGGTTCTCTGAACACAGATGGTAGGTAGATGGACTCCCATAGTGCTCTCTGTACACTTCTATGGGACTAAAAATTATACGTAAAGAATACTCATCTTTACTATTCAGCATGTTCCACAAACTTACCACAATGCTAGATTTACTAGTTTATCTTTTCCTATGCAATTCACATTCTGTAAATCATGATGGCATTATGAGGTTTTTATATCCAATAGAACAAGGGAAACCCTTCATTATGCTTTGTTGTTGCTTCTACTTTCAAAGACTTTCATATCTAGGATACTTCCTTCACTCAAGCATCAGGGTCACCTTGTCAGGTTCCATAAAAAATCTGGATGAGAACATATAAACATTGAATCCACAAACTGATTAAAGGAGAACCTTTATACTACTGAATAATGCCACACTGAAACATAATTTCATGTTTATGTTCTACATTGAATAAGACATAAGAATATTTCACATATATGATGGAGTATATCACAGAAAATATTTGTGTATATCCTACCTCAATTACATATAAAAATACATAAAATATACATGTCTGTGTGAAAGTAACACTTGTATTACAGGATATAGTTAAGACAAAAATCATGTCTGCACTGTCTATTTAATATTTGCGGCTGGCAAGTAGCTCAGCAGTCTAAGCACCTGCCTAGGTCTAAGCACTTAGGAGCCAAGTTCGATCCCCAGTACTGCATGCTGTGCAGCCCCAAAACTGGGCATAGTGGCATACACCTGCAATCCCAGCACTGGGGAGACTGAGACAGAAGATCATTATGAGTTTGATCTGCATAGTGAGACCCTGTATCAAATAAAGAAAATATATATAATATATATTTTCATAAATTTTATACACATATATATAGATATGTAGATATAGATATAGCCTTTTAGGGAACTTAATTTTCCTGGTTCTACCATTTCAAGGAATTTAAAGAGAGAAAATTCTTTTTTTTTTAACAAAGAAAATTCAGACAAAAATTTCAATACACCAACTCAATCCAATTTCCCCATTCTAATCAAATTCTTATCCAGTTAGAATTAGAAAATAAAATTTCCTAAAGAATTATCATTCTGCGCTGGGGATGCAGCTCAGTGGCACAACGTATGCTTGGCAAGCACAAGACCCCGAGTTCAATTCCCAGGGGAGAAAAAAATAAAATAAAATCATTTAGTTTAATTTGAAAACAAAACGTATACAATATCTTTCTATCTTTTTTATTTTATGTGATATTATGCAATAGATGACTATTCTAAATGAAGAGATCATCCATCCTTATTTCTCATTTTACTTTTTCTGTTATACGAGGATGAGATGACTGACTAGCCTGATTCCTCTCTGCTTTCAAAAAGGCCCAAACCAGCTGGGTGTGGTGGTGCACTCCTGTAATCCCAGCACCCAGGAGGTTAAGGCAGAAGGACTGTTGCAAATTGGAGGTCAGCGTGGACTACAAAGTGACCTCAAGGCCAGCCTGAACTGCATAGCAAGACCCTGTCTCAGAAAGACCAAACCAAAAAAAGAAGGCCTAAGTTAAGGTATGAAAATCAGCAAACATCAGGATTGAGAGGTTTTGTGATTACCCACTAGCCTGATTTCACAGATGAGAAATCTGAATAGAGAAATTCAATAAATCCCTCCAGAATCAGCTGTCAGTGACAAAAATAGAAGAAGCTGCTGCTGCTGCTGCTGCTGCTGCTGCTGCTGCTTTTCCTTTTTTTTTTTTTTTTTAATTTTCCCCAATGCTTTGGAGCTTTCTCAGCAAGTAGTGAAATACCCCACAAGTTAAGTAAGACGTTCAGTGGGGCCACATATTAAAACCATCTCATGGGCCAGGGATATAGCTCAGCAGCATTTAAGCACCTGACAAGTTCAAGGTCCCAAGTTCAATTCCTGGTACTGTAAAATAAATTAAAAATAATACAATCTAGTAACTTCTAGCTCATCTCTATACCTATATTATTCTAGGTGTAGGAAAAATCCAACATGTAGGGCATTTTGCTTTTGAGGGAAGGTGATGATTTTTTTTTTAATTTTTGGAAATAAGTATCATTATATTATTTAAAAGTTTTATTCAATCCCCAGTTCCACAAAAAAAAAAAAAAAAAAAAGAGTTTTAAAAAGTAAACAAGAATAAATCCTGAGGGGATTTCACTGACCTTATCAGACCCAAAAGCTACAATTCTTGTTGCATAGGTCCTGCTTTACCTTGGTCTTAAACATCCAGAAGGAAAGTATAAAAACGAAATATAAGAAATAAAGCCATGCTGTTATGTTGAGCTGTGGGGGACTCAGGTCAACAATTTCTGACATTGCCAGTTAAGTGGAAGACCCAATACTATTATGGGCTACTGGACTCTTTTAGAATATTTTGCTGAGTTTACACACCTATAATATTCAAATAACGGAATTTAACAAAAAAAGGTATACAGATGAATATCCATTTTGTATCTGTGTATTCAGGGTGGTTAGGATAGATATATAGTTACATTCTGTTAATGAATAGAATGATTTGTTCTAATGGTGTTTGTAAATAGGATGTTGAGTCCGCATCTTGTACAGCAATTAACCACTAAGAATGTATGCAGGGTGTTAATTATTGAAACTGTCCTACTGATTTGATTTGAAACTGTCTCATTGCTATTTGTTTATCAATAAAATTATGGCAAAAAATAAATAAAATAAAAAGTAAACAAGAGCATAAGGTAAAACATCTGTTTTTCAGCTGGGCAAGGTGATGCATGCTTGTAATCCCAGCATTCCGGAGGCTAAGGCAGGATGATCATTGCAATTCAAGATCAGCCTGGGATATAAAGTGAGATCAAGTCAGCCTAAACTGCATAGTGAGATCCTGTCTCAAAAAAGACCAAACTACAAAAAAAAAAAAAAAATCTCTTTTTCACCCACGTTCTCCAGCTGTTGCTACCCAGCTGCTCTCCTAAAGGCAACCAAAATCTAGTTTCTGAGTATCCATTTAGAAACATCCTTTAGAAATTCATGATCATGTGCACATGCACACACATGGACAGATTAACCAACCACGTAAATGGCAGCATATTAGATATACCTTGTTTTGTACCTGCATTTATTACTTAACAATGTATCTTGCCAATCAAAATAAGATCATAAATAACTTCTTAGTTTTTCTTGGTTATAGGAACATTATGAATATTTCATAAGTTTTCTAAGTAATACTAACCTACAACCCTAAGAAATGCCTGTGTATGGTTGGTTTTGGTACTAGGAATCCAACTCAGGACCTTATGCTTGCCATACAAAGCACTAGTGCAGCAGAGCTACATCCCTGGTCCCCTAAGAAATGTTTAACTCATCTCTGAGGTCTCTTCCCAATTCAGACATCAAAGTACATAAAGGTATAAATGGAATGGAGAGGCAAAAGAAAAGATCTTACCCCTGTACCATTCAGGGGTTTTTTGGAGTGGCCTACATGTTAGAAATCCATGTGGTGGTGTGGATTTAGGGAATTTCTGTTTTGTTTTGTTTCATTTTTCACAATAGTAGGTTCAGAGTTCAACATCTGCACTCAATGCCACTCAAATATAAAGTATATATTTCTCACTTTTGTCATTAGTCCTTCAAGCCGTTCTAGACTTTCTGGTGTGATTTTAGTGAAGTTTACCATCTGAAAAGCAAAACAGGGGCAGGTATGGTGGTGCATACCTGTAATCCCAGCTCTTAGCAAGATGAAGCAGGAGGATCACCATAAATTCAAGGCCAGCCTGAACTACACAGAGAGACCCTAATCAAAGAGGTCAGGCATACTTAAAAATACAATCACACACCTGTAATTTCAGCACTTGAGAGGCTAAGGCAGGAGAATCATCCTGCATTTGAGGCCAACCTGAGCTACATAGTCAGTTCAAGGCAAGCCTCAATTGCATAGCTAGACCTTGTGCAGGTCAACAAAAATTTTTAAATGTAAATAAAATACAATCAGCCAGACATAGAAGGCAGTGAGATAATATCAAAACCAGGAGATTAGCACCAATAGGCATCCACAACATTGGGTTATATCAGGTCCCTACCTCTTTTTTTTTTTTTGAGACTGGGCCTCCCTATGTAGCCCAGGCTAGCCTCAAACTCACAGTGATCTTCCTGCCTGAGTGCTGGAACTATGGGCATGCACCACCATGCCTGGTTTATAGCAGGCCCATCCAGTCCTCAGGAACTGCAGCTTAGAGACAACTACACCCTCCTTCTCAAAACCAACCATGAGATTTATAGCAAGTACTCAGACTTTCTAGTTTTCTAACAGTCCTTCCTTAAACATTTTACATATAAGCCAAAAGTATAAAAGATACAAAGGAAGAAATTTTCTTAATTTGGTGAGAAAGAGGGAAGCCAAAATCCATCTTTTCAGCACCACTGACCCCATCCTTTCACTCCCTCAGTCACCAAGATACCTTTATAGAACACTACATTTTGAAACCAACTGAAATAAAATAATCTGATTTAAAGTTAGAGCTGAAAGGAAAGAGAATATACCAAGTGGCAGTTAGAACTGAAATTACAATATGTCTTGGCACTACAACTCACTAATAAAGAACTAGTTACATGCTTGGCTCGTATAATACAAAAACTATAAATTGCTTAAGAAACTGGTCTAGATTTTATAAATGCCATTTATGTTATAAACAATATACATAATGTTTTAGGACAAGAATAACATGCTAAAACAAGATGTCATTGTTACAAGTGATGAGAGTACACTAAATCTAAATTCTACAGACAAATTCAGAACTAAATGCCAGTATCTTACAAATAGAGAATAAATTATGAACAAATAAAACTGGTCTATTTAAGTTCCTCTTTGGTTCTTTCCATATTAAACACACATTTACTCAACAGGAAACTTTCTTACAACAACAAAATTTCAAACACAGTCTTCTAAAAATAAAAAGCTAATCCTCCTCTCACCAGGAACTCCTGGCTTTTGGCCTACAATCTTTGCATAACCAAAATGTACTTGGATAGCTTTTCAAGGTGGCCTAAGCTATCTTGGAAAAAAAGCTAAAAATACACTGTACTGTGGCAAGACTGCAGATGAGCAAGAATGAATCCACTAAGGGTCATAACAGAGGTAAGTCCACATTTCACCAAAGTAGAGAAAGGTCATACAATATGCAATTTAATTTTAACTAATTTTAACTAATTAAATAATAAAACTTTCTGCTACAAAATAAGTGATAAGGCCAGATGCCATGGTGCACTCCTGTAATCCCAGCACTAGGGAGGCTGAAGCATAAAGATCATTGTGAGTTTGAGGCCAGCTTGGGCTACACAGTGAGTTCAAGGCCAGCCTGAACCATAGTGAGACCCTGTCTTAACAGAAAAACAAAATGGAGGAGGGGATAAGAGAACGTCCTTTAATGACACTGCAGATGATAAAATATTTTACTAAACTGAAGTAAATAAATTAGATTTCACTAATTTCCAAAAAGCAGCCCAGCTCTGATTCAACTCTCAAAGCATGTTATTCAAGGAGAGGCTAAGAAAGACCACTGCCCTGGACATCCTAATCATCTGAAATCTAGTCTGGAGATGAGTTAAGAAGCTAAGCTTTCCAGAATGACATTGTTTGCCTTACAGTAAAATATGGACCTGTGTTTGCAACAGAAGAGGACTGTGACAAGAAAAGAAAATAATAACCCTCAACAATGAAAAAAAGAAAAGAAGCTAAGAAGCTAAGCTACCCTCCAGAGCATCAAAGTCCAAGCTCCAGAACAGGCTAGAATATGTGAATCCTGCAATTTATACAACACCACAGTAGTACTATATAAGAATATGCTCCTGTGAAATAAACTAAAGCATTCTTTCCATTTAAAACAAAAGCTGTCCTAAAAGAATATCATTAACAATTTATTTTATTTGAAGCCTCCTATGACATTATGACATATTACTTGGATGAGTAGCCAGGGATGGCAGTGTACTGGAGGCTGGGGAAGGAGGCCAGCCTAGGCTACATAGTAAGTTCAAGGCCAGCCTGAACTACATAGTGAGAACCTGCTCACCCTCCCAAAAGAGAGAATAGGAGTGAAAAAACGCTTTTTAAGTTAAAATACTATAGTCCCAGTAAGATATGATATTTACAGGAAACATTAATGAAGACATTATTTGATGGATCTATGCATACACACATTCAATAATTCTTTAACATAGAAAAAGTGATACTGCTTTATCCCCACATAAAATATAAAAGATGGGGCCGGGGAGATGGCTCAGTGGAATAAGCACTTCCCTGGCAAGCGCAAGGACCTGAGTTCAATCCCCGGTTCCGCGAAAAAAAAAAAAGAAAAAAAAAAAAGTATAAAAGAAAGTTTCCTAAAACAGCAGTACTAAATAATTACCAAACTATAAACTTTGTAGTGTATTTGTACTATATTAAATGACAAATGGCCACTTATTAATTCTTTCCTTAACAGAAAAATGATCATGTATTGAGATCAGAAAAAATTTAACTTTAGATCCTGGGGCTGAATTAACAGATATATCATAAAGCTGGGTATGGTGGCACATGCCTGTAATCCCAGCACTAGGAGACTGAGGCAGGAGGATTGCCAATTTGCAGCCAGCCAGGGCTATAATTAATTTAAGACCTGACATACAAAGTGAGAGCCTGTCTCAAAAAAATAAAAAGGTGGAGGGGGCCAGGGACATATGGCAGATCACCCCTAGGTTCAATCCCCAGTACTGTAAAAAAGAAATAAATCCTTAGAATAATAATGTGCTACCATCTATTAACTCCTTTTTATGTACTAAGTAATATATTAAGACTTTGTTTGCATGAGCTCATCTAAAAGCCTGATTCCATTATTATCTTTAAGACTTGAGAGAGGCTAACTTACCTAATTGCAACTTAGATATCTTAGATATCTTAAAGATTATGTTTGTTTGTCTTTTGTGATAGGGTCTCACTATGCAGTTCACGCTGGCTTTGAGCTCACTTTGTTGCCCAGGCTGGTCTCCAACTCCCACAACAATCCTCCAGACTCAGACCCCAAGTGCTAGGATCAGAGGGATGCATCACCATGCCCGGCAGAGATTATGTTATACTGTCTCCTTTTTTATGTATTAACAGAAACTACTCTGGGTTACTAAACAAATAAGACTAATAAACAGACTTTAAAAAAAAAAAAGTATACAATATATCAAAATAAAGTAGGGAAGGGCCGAAGAGATAGTTCAATGGTCTAAGTGCCTGTCTGGCAAGTGCAAGGACACGAGTTCAATCCCCAGTACTGCATGCCGTGCCAGCCCCAGAATCCCAGGCATGCGGTGCCAACCGTAGAAACTGGGTGTGGTGGTGTACACCTGTAAACCAGGTGCTTGGGAGGCTGAGACCAGAGGATCACTATGAGTCTGAGCTGCAGAACAAGGCCCCATACCAAATACATAAATAAAAGATATAAAAACTTAAAAGTAGGGAGGGGGCCTGCCCCTTAGCTCAGTTCTTTAAGTGGCTGCTTCAACAAAGCAGTTAGGCTCAGGTTGCGGTGGTTCGATCCCCACAACTCAAGCCAGCCAAACCTGCCCTGAAGGTATTCGGAGCAAAAAAATAAATAAATAAAAATAAAAAATAAAGTAGGGAAAAGGAGTTAGAAGATAAGAGGACTTGACTAGCCAGAGGAGGGAGGGAGGGAGGGAGGGAGTAAGCAAAGGAGAGGAAGGGAAAGAACGAATATTAGAATTTAAATAGGTTCACTGCATTCTGATCTAAGGGAAAGTGAACAAAACCAAACTCTCAGATATCTGTGAGGTCAGGGACTGCTCTGTGCTATTCCTATGGCCTCAGCAGCAGTTAGTATTTAATCCTCAAAAACACCCAGTCCAGTGCTCGCCAAACAGCTTAGCGGATTAAGACACCTGCTTAGGCAGACACATCAGCATGGCCAGGTTCAATCCCAGGTGTGCTGCCCTGCCGGCCCCGCCCCGCCTCACTCCTGGGGTACGCTGAGATGGTGATTGAGACTGGGCATGGTGACACGGTCTGTAATCCCAGCTCTTTGGGAGACGAAACAAGGCCATCACTATGAGTCCGATCTACACAGCGAGACCCTGTAGACCCTTACTAAAATAAAAAAATGAAAAATACCCAGTCCAGTACCATGTGTCATTCCCTCTTACTTCCATAAGTAGGTAGAAGCCTCCCAAGCCTTTCCCCACAATTTACATCATCCTTATCTCTGAGTGCAGAAAACTAATTGGCCTTGCCAAGTCCATACTTTCTCCACTCAAAAAGCCGTTTGTAAATTATAAATCAGGATGTCTTCTTAAGACTTAAGAGCTTTCCAGGCATGTACTACAAATCAAATTCAAACTACTTTCAATGAAATACAAGGCCCCACATATTTTATTTGGCCTGCTTAGTCTAGCAACTCTCTAAGCCCGAGCAACAGCAGCTTCCTCTCACTTTCTCCACCCTCTGACAAGCCCTTCCTAACCTCAGGCCTTTGTCTTTCTTTACACTCATTCCCCAGGCTTGCCTTTCCTGGCTTATTCATGTGGCTAGCTAGTTCCTTCTTAAACTTCAGGTCTCTCTGTTCAAATGTCTGCTAGAAGGCCTTTCTCATCACTCTAGACCATAGTCCCCCACTAGGTACTATCAATCACTTCACTCTTTTTGGTTCTTTATAGGTTTACCACAATCTGAAATGATTAACTTTATTTGATTATATTCTTTCACTAATACATAAACTCCTCTTCCCTGTTTCATTTGTTAAGAGATATAAAGAAGAAACGTACAGAGCTTACTGGAAGCAAAGTCTGAGAATTGCCAACCATGGTGGGATGCCTGCAATCCCAGCACTCAGGAGGCTGAGGCAGGAGGATAGCCATGAGTTCAAGGCCAGCCTGGGTTACCATGTGAGTTCAAGGGGAGCCTGAACTGCACAGCAAAACTCTGTCTCAAAAAGACAAAAAAAAAAATAAATAAATAAATAAAAATATATATATATATATAAATAAAACCAGTTTTTCCAAAATGAGCCCATTAAGTCCAGTATTTCCAATTAGTATTCATTATTCCCAATAAAAACCTAAAGATTTCCTTATAAACATAGAACGACTGCAATGTTCATCCAAAACGATAGACATACTAGAATTGTAAGAGCCAGGTGTGGCTGCACATGCCTGCAATCCCTGCACTCAGGTGGTTGAAGCAGGATCCCCATAAGTTTCACTGGACTGGGCTGCATAGTGAGTTCAAGGTTAACTGCACTAATAACAAGTCCTTTTCTCAAAAAAAAAAAAAAAAGCTAAAATCTGGGGAAAGACAAAGAATAATGAACCAATGACTAACACTGCCACAACTAAAACTATAAAACAATACTTTTTTTTTGTCTTTTTGTGACAGAGTTTCACATGCAGTTTGGGCTGGCCTGGAGCTCACTTTGTACCCCAGGCTGGCCTCAAACTCACAATGATTCTCTAGCTTCAGCCTTCTTAGAAGGCTGTTATTGCAGGTTTATGCCACCATATTCAGCCTAAACAACAATATTGTAAAGAATGTGGTAATACACAATACATCAAGAGAGTAAAAAGACAAATCAGAAATTGTCCCAAACACCTCTAGTGAATAAAGCAGAGTTAGTAAATTATAAAATCCTCAAATCTAATCAACAGGGCAAAAAGTGGGTTATTCAATAATTGGGGCTGACACAAATGGCTGGGGGGGGGGAGCAGAGAACATGATATCCCAAAACACACCTCCTACTTCATTTCCTGTGTCTAAAATAAAAGGAACAGAAATTAGAAAAGTAATCAGTATTTCAAAATTTATTTGCTTTAAAAATATTAAAAGATATACAGTCAAAAGTTTTCCTCTCAAGGGCTGGCCAAATAGCTCAGCGGACTAAAGCTTCTACAAGCAGATGCAGAGGCCAGCGGTTTGATCCCTGGCCCGGCCCTACCCCCAGGGCACACGGAGGTGGCAACTGAGACTGGGCATGGTGGCACATGCCTGTAATCCCAGCTCTTGGGAGGCTCTAAACAGGCGGATTACTACGAGCCTGATCTAATAGTGAGACCCTGAACACCCCGTAGACCCTTCCCTAAAATACAAACAAAAAGTCTTCCTCTCAGTGCTCCTTATATCCCACAACTATAAGCATACATATATGTAATATTATTTTTCCTCTTTAAAAACAATGAAACAGCACAGCACGATATAGTATGCCTGTAATCCTTATAGTATTCCTTGTAGTAATCCTCAAGTTGAGGCCTCTCACAGTACAAGGATCACAAGTTCAAGCCCAGCCTGAGCAACTTAGCCATGTGGCAAGACTTTGTTCCAAAATAAAATAAAAAATAACAAAAATGTAAAAAGGGCTGAATGGAACTGGACATGTTGGCACATGCCTGTAATCCCAGCACTCAGGAGGTTGAGACATGAAGATCACTGCAAGGTTGAGACCAGCCTGGGCTCTACAAAAGTGAGCACAAGCCAGTCCGAACTGCATAGCGAGGGGGCCTGCCCCTTAGCTCAGTTCTTTAAGTGGCTGCTTCAACAAAGCAGTCAGGCTCAGGTTGCTGTGGTTCGATCCCCACAACTCAAGCCAGCCAAACATGCCCTGAAGGCATTCGGGGCCAAAAAAAAAAAAAAACCTTCCAAACTGCATAGTGAGACCCTGTCTCAAAAAATGGGGGAGGGCGATCCTGAAGATTTAATTCAGTGCAAATTGGGATTCATTCCCTATATGAAATGAGAGAAACAGACAGACAGACAGAGACGGTGACAGAGAGACAGAGAAGTAGGCATGCAACTGTACTATTCATATTACCTTTAATTTGATCCATAGGTGTATAGTTTAAATTTTACAGTTGAGAATGTACTTTTAAGTAGAACATGAAATCCACAGGTCATTCACAGAGGAATAACAAAGACAGCTAACAAGCTGGGTGTGGTGGTACACACCTGTAATCTAGCACTCAGAAGGCTAAGGCAGCATATCTCCCATGAGTTCAAGCCCAGCCTGAACTGCAAAGCCAACACAATACAACACAACACAACACAACAAACACAATACAATATAATACAATGCAATGCAATACAATACAGAACAGTTTTTGAGTATTTACTATGTGCTAGCTGCCATGTATAATGTTATTTATATTTTATTTTACTATCTCCATTTCTAAATAAGGAAATTCAAGTATAGAAGTTATGTACTGGTGTGTTTATTATATCTGACTACATAACAATGGCTGCACATGTATGAAAAAGTGAATGTCCTAATATGTAAAGAATTTTTCAAATCAACTTTTTTTTTTTTTTACAAATCCAATAACCAAAATCAAAAATAACAAAGTAGGGGTCTGGGGAGATGGCTCAGTAGAATAAGTGCTTCCCAGGCAAGCACAAGGGTCCACAGTACTGCAAAAAGGAAAAAAAAAAAAAAAAGCAAAAGCAGGCAACTTATGAAAGATACATAATTCTCTCCACAATAAAAATGTTCAATTTCAATAGTGATTGATAAAAGGCCAATCAGAATCAGATTTTAACTTCTTTAATTAGCAAAATATGTATAAATATACATATGTATACAAAAATGTTTATGTTTTCTGACAAAAAAAATCTAATGGCCATAAACTTATTAAATAAATAAATTGTGGTATTTTCATGAAGTGGAAATGGTACTATGCAGCTGTTAATGAAAGAGGCACCTCTAAATTATTTGCCAGGAGTGGTGGCAAATACCAATAACCCCATCATTTGGAAGGCACAGGCAGATGGATCCAGTTCAAGGCCAGACTGAGCTACTCAGTGAGTTCAAAGTCAGCTCATACTATACAGCAAAATCCTGCCACAAAAAATACTTAAAACAGTAGACAAGAGAACACCAATATATTATGATTTATACAAAAAAATGAGAAAAAAATCTGAACAGGCAACAAATACCTAGCAGACTGTATCTAAGAAGTAGTACTATATTTTCAATTTCTTTATACAGCCCTATATTATACTTCCACAAAATATTACTTATAATGAAGAAAAGATAAATTTAAAATAATGTATCTTATTAATGCATTAAAAGACGTTTATGTAAGCTGGGCCCAGTGGTGTTTGCTTGTAATCCCAGCACTTGAGTTCAAGGCCAGCCTGGATTACCCAAGGAGACCTGTCTCAAAAAGGGGGAGAAGCTTTGTGTGAACATAAAATCACTTTTCACCCCACTCAGCGTCCTTCAAAGTGTATATTCCTACATCATGTACACTACATTGTGCCTATTTTAGACCATAACTCCTAGAAAACACAAGCTTTGCTTTCATTCCAAATATTCCAAATACATAAGTCACTGTAATTTTAAAATGAATTTTAAAACTTAATCAAAAGTAATGTAAAATTAAGCATCTCTGAACAGTTTAAAGTCATGATTACGGGGCCGAGGAGATGGCTCAGTGGAGTAAGCGCTTCCCTGGCAAGCGCGAGGGCCTGAGTTCAATCCCTGGTTCCGAAAAAAAATAAAATAAAAAAAAAATAAAGTCATGATTACTATTTACAATAAATATTTTCAAAATTATATAAACCCAAGACTTGGCATGGTGATGTGCACCTGTAATCCTAGTGCTTGGGAGGCTGAAAACAGGAGGATCACTATGAGTCTGATGTACACAGTGAGACCCTGTAGACCCTGTACTAAATACATTTTAAAAAGTTATATAAACCCACATGCTGAGTACAGTGGCACAGCATGCACCTATAATCCCAGCACTGGGGAAACTGAGGCAGGAGGATCACCAAGAGTTCAAGGCCAGCCAAGACTACATAGTGAGTTCAAGGCCAGTTTGAATTGTATAGAATGACCCTGTCTCAAAAGCAAAACAAACCCATATGCTATTACAAAGGAGAGTAAACTGCCTTAAAAAGATTATTCTCAGTCTAAACCACATAGGACAATTAAAATTTGAATTACAGAGTCTTGTTAGTTAAACAAAAGAAAGAGGGAATGGACAATCTATAACCATGAAAGTAATATAACAAATATGAGTCAAGCCAAGCAATGTGTTGTCTCCCTGTCTGAGATACTCAGGAGGCTAAGGCAGAGGAATCACTTGAATTGCTTGAGGCCAACCTGGACAACAAAACAAGAACCTATATGACTTTTAAAGGAAAAAAAAAAAAAATGTAACCTTGATATATTCTGGTTTGATACAGTTTGTGTATAGCAAGGGAGGGGAAAAAGAAATAAAAGGAAAATAGTCTACATTTCACTTCTCTAGTAGACAGTATGAAGATTAAAAAAAATTTGTTTTGGTGATCTTGACTTCTGATTTACTCCTAATCATCTTTTGTTTGGTTTTGCTTTTTGTCCAGGCTGACCCTTTGTCTAGGCAATCCTCCTGTATTTGCCTGTGAAGTGCTGGGATTACAAGAGTGAGCTACCACACCTAGATCTTTATTTTAGGATTTAATTTCTCACATAAAGCTACCCAGTCAGTACTATTCAAAGAGATTCCCAGATTCTATTATAACCCCACCAATCAATCATCCAAAATTTCTAATTCATTAATTTTTCCTAGTTTTGAAGCTACTCCAAAATTTTCTACATATGTAAAACATTCTTACACACTAAAATTTGAATTTATAAATATTCTAAAATTATATTCTCAGGGATAAACCAATGCCATGTTTATTTTCTTATCCTCCCAAAATTAAAATACATAAACAACTGAGATATATACATGCCTACAAAGGGCTTACAATCTAGTAGGGAGTAAACAGATATGTACTTAAATAATTATATAGCAAAGACAAAGCATCAGGAATTTTCAGACAAAATGCATGCTTTAGAGAGAAGAAAATGAGGTGGAGACTTTTTGGATGAAGTAATATGTGACTAAGTCTTTCAAAATAGGCAGAACTAGGGCCGGCGATTTAGCTCAGTGGACTAAATGCCTGCTTAGGTAAGCACAGGGGCCAGGGTTCGATCCCTGGCAAGGTATACCTTGCCGCCCCCGCCCTCAGGCCTACTGAGCAGGAGGAGATAAGAACCCTGGCATGGTAGCGCACACCTGTAATCCCAGCACTAGGAAAGTAGAAATCAGGAGGACCACTATGAGTCCGAGCTGCTGAGCATAGAGACCCTGCACACACACACACACACACACACACACACACACTAAGCAGAACTCATTTGTGATAGAGTTTGAACAAATAAAATGGAATAGTGAAGGAAAAACAACACAAAATATACTATTTAATAGTCTAAAACATGACTAGCCTAAGTATTTATGCGATGATTATCAGTTTAAAGAGAACAATGTCTTTTTCGCTTAAAACAAATTGTATAGCATGAGTATCTTTAGAAAACTAGTACAACTGGAAATGGACTGAACATGTAGTTCCAGTAGAGCACTTGCTTTGTATACATGCCTAACACCCAGGTTTACAACCCAGTGCAGAAAGAAAAAAAGAAAACTAATATTGAGCTTTTCAATACAGCATTAAAGGGCCAGGGAGACAGCTCAGTAGAATAAGCACCTGCCTGACAAGCGCAGGGTCCTGAGTTCTATCCCTGGTACTGCAAAAAAAAAAAAAAAAAAAAAAAGTAACCCAAGTCTCTCATACTTAAAAAAAAAAAAATCCAGCAGTCAATTTAACCTACTTTGTTGGGGTGACAGAAGTTCCTAATGCTTGACATAATAAAATTTCTATTATTGTAAAGCTTAAATTACATAAAGTGGGGCAACCCATTCAGGACCCCTCCTGTCTCTCAGGAGGTATGCCTATTCTCCATTTTTTTCTTCCAATAAATTTTCTGACTCTTAAGAAAGTTACATGAAGTGTCACTAAATCCAGACACTCTCAAAGACATTTTTGTTGAAGAAAATAGTCATGCCCAGCCTGGTAGCACAAGTCTATAATGTCTGCACTCTGGAAAACTGAGTTTAAGTCTAGTCTGGACAATATAGCAACTTAGCAACCTTGTCTCAATTTTTTTTTTTTTCTTCTTAAAAAACCAGGGATTGAACTCAGGCTCTTGCACTTGCCAGGCAAGTGCTTATTCTACTGAGCCATCTCCCTAACCCCTCAAATTTGTTTTAAAAGGCTGGAGATGTTGTTCAGTGCACAATATCCCCAGTACTACCAAAAAAGAGACAGAGAGAGAGATTTTCATAAAAACAGATTAAATATTAGGCAAAAATTCTCAGTGATCACATTACTAATGTACATCAATGCTATTTCAAACCATATTTTTGTTACAGAAATTTAATATTTCAAATTCAATATGTAAGATGAATATCCATAGTGAGCTCTCATTCTCCATCCACTCCATTTTTTGTTTTAACTGTCACACTGAATCACGCCACAGATGTAACAGTATAATAGAATGGGCACTATACTGGATGTCAGAAACTTGGCTTCTGCTACTACCTAACTGCAACAACCTAAGACCTAACACACTGTTTACTCAGCCCCTCATTTTATTAAAAAGTAGCAAGACTAAACCTGTCTGACTACATTCTATGGTTCTATAAATTATTAACATTGTATTTCAATCAACTTAGTTTAGTTTGCAGATGGCTACTAAGTAAAAATAGCACCACACGTGGAAGAATTAGATTATCTGCAGAACTCCACAGGAACACAAAATTTCATAAGGAGTAAGGCTTTCAAATGCAAGGATGAAGGGAGCTGGGTATTCTGAAGACTTTCCAAGTAACATTTTGACCACACAAGCTCCTAGGGTGGCAAAAATGGCAAAAGAAAAAATGGCAAAAATGTTCAATAGAAATACTACCATAAAAATACCAAAATAAAAAACATGTTCTATGCAGTTATTGATACATTACAGAAACTTTTCATAAAGTGTGCCAATACCTGTAAGAAGTCTTGATAGAAAAATGTTTTCCTAACCATCAAAACTGCCTTTCATATCCTCAAGCTGAAAATGAGTGTCGGGCAATCTGAGGACTGAGTTACTTGTGCATATAATTGATCTCAATCACGCTTCATGCCTTTACAGCACTGGTACTGCACCCTCAATGTAACAGGCATCTGGTATTCAAAGTGAATGACTGAAAAAAAGTGAAGCTCTAATCTGTGTCTATACATAATAAATTCTAATTAATCTTTACTACTTGCTTTGTATTATATTCTAGCAAAATCCACACCTTTGCTTTGTACAGTGGCGAGAAACTCCACTGTACAAATAGTAAAAAAATTCACTATTTTTAAAAATGCTTTAGATATCTCAATCATCTATTTAGCTGTATAATTTCTAGCACTCGTTTCCCAGTTCTTTTTTTAATTACAAGGGCAGTCCAAACAAATTTTACTGTACTTTTAAAAATCTAACAACGTATTGTTAAAATTTAATATTCTTCCAGAGGCCATGGAGAGCACCACAGCTATATCGATAAGAAGTGTATTTTGATATGTTGTAATATAAATACATTTTTCTAACAATATTCCTATATGCATTTGTTCAACAAAAATTTGTAGTGGCAATATACTACACACACACACACACACACACACACACACACACACACAAACACACACACACATACACACCCCTTGGTGCCTTAAACACAAAGATAAAATCAGAGAAAAGTCTACCCTGCTTTCCAGAAGAGATAAACAGGTACATAAATACCTACAACACAAGGTAGAAAGTGTAACAACCAAGGAGAGATTCACAGAGCATTCCTGGATCAAAGACAGAGCTGTTATCACCTCACAAAATGACTCTTTCAATCTATTTAAAGCAATTTCCTATTAATTCCCTTTAGTCTGGTAACAGCCAACCCTAAGAGAGCTAATGTCTTCCTAATAGTATAGATGAAGAAACTGGAGCACTGAAAGGTTGCTCATGCTCCAAAATGTCAGTTATAGGAAGAACTGGAACTCAGTATATTACATTTTCTCTGGGGTTGTCCTTCCACATATGGCAAGCTTTTGTACAAGGGTATTCTGGTATCACAAGGTATCACTTCTAGTGTGTGACTGATATCATGTACCTTAATGTTTACTAACTGATGTGTTTAAAGCTAGGCAAAGCAAATGGGAACTTTAAATAAAATAAACTCACTAGAATTTAATATAATGAAAAAAGTAAGATTTCTCTCTCTAAGCAACTTATTTTTTCTGTAAGTTTTATCGGTGTCTACCTAACATTCGAAAATGAATCTTATCCTGAGCCCAAGCAAATACAAATTGTTTCATTTAATGTTTTTATGGAGTAAACACACTTCAAAAAACCTATTAAAAATTAAACAGTGCAAGGCCACCAGTTTCAGTTATTCACAATCACAAGTGACCCAGAACCATCAGCAGCTACATCAACAGCTACTACATCAAGATACTCTGAACAAATGAATGAATATGTATACGCATTCTAAAATCCTAAGCCTTGCTGGGTGTGGTGGTGCCAGTGAGATCCCAGAACTCAGGAGGCTGAAGCAGGAGGATCATCAAGAGTTAGAGACCAGCCTGGGCTACAAAGTGAGTTCAAGACCAGCCTGAACTGCATAGTGAAACCCTGTCTCAAAAAGAAAAAAAAAAAAGGGGGGGGGGAATCCCAGGCCTGTTGCTCTTTGCACATTGCCTCGTTCAGCTTTCCATCACTGCCTCACCCAGGTGAACACAAGGAATGTAAATTTCAATATAATTAAGATATAATTAGGCAAGCAAATCTGATGCAGGTTAATATACTAACCCCCAAAATTAAAATTACTCAAACCACTTTTTCCAAGGTTAACTCTGCTGAAGAGACACTGTGTCATGCAACCCTGACATTTCCTGAGCAAAATACTTTTCAAAAATATCAGTTACTCTCATCCATTCCTCTAATAGGCGACCACTGATCCAGTTCACTTAATGAATTTAGTCTCTTCTCTATTAAGGCTGATTTCTTAATTTTCTAAAATCCCTCCACGGCCCACAACAAGGCACATTCGCCCGCATAGCCCCTGAAAACACCAGTAATAAACGGCAGAAGATAGAGGGTTCGGATTTCGCCTTCACCACTACCCCACCCTTCGCCATTATTACATCCAGAAGTGGCCTGGTTAGAAAGGTAACTAGTTTGCTCTTCACACACTTGCTCGTCGCTGTCACCCTCCGTAACCCTTGCTACACTCCCAAGACGGCCACCAACTCCTCCACGTCAGAGCGACTCCGGCCCGCCACCCGCGCCGGCCCCTCCAGGGGACGCGGCCGGCCCCGCCGCCGGCCTGCGGGCTCCGCACGCCCCCTCCCCACAGGACGCCTCGGGCCGGCCCCCGCCCGCCCGGCCGCAGCCCATTCTTCCTCCAAACTCCCTAAGCCTCCTCCCGTTCAGCCCGAGCTCCACGCCCGCCCGACTCACCCTGGGGCAGCCGAGGGAAAAGGCCGGGAGGCTGGGCAGGTCCCGACCTGGCCGGGGCCCGCGACGCCCCTCGCCCGCGGACAGGCTGCGCCCGCGGCGGGTGCCCTGGCAGTCCTCGGAAGCCCGGGGCGAGCCGGGGCCGGAGGCCGGGTGTGCGGGTGCCCGGGCCTACTCACCCGGAGCTGGCGGAACGTGGGAGTCGGAGCGCCCCCGGGCCCAAGGAACAGGGACGCAGCCCGGCGCGTGGCCCTACCCTGGGACCGCGCTCGGCGCTGCGAGCCGGGCGCTCACTGTGGCCGCCGCCGCCGCCGCCGGGGCTGCTGCTTCGCCACCTTGGCCGCCATCTTGACTCAACCCCTCTCCCTCCCCCTTGCCCAGGCGGCCGCGGCAAAGGCGGCTCCGACGCGGGCTCCTCCTCCTTCCGGAGGGCTGGGAGACCGACTCCCTCCGCAGGTCGGACGCAGCTCCTACTTCGGCCGAGTTTCGTGGTCACCCGACGTCTGGTCACCTCCCGTGTCCCCTCAGCCTGTCGGCGGTGGTCCCCTCGCTCGTACGTGCGCCCGAGCTGCACCGCCCGCTGCGGGGCCGGGCGCGACTGCCATCGCGCACAGGCCTGTGCCGCCCGCCGCGAGTTGGCCGGCGTCCGAGCGCCCCCGGCCTTCCTGCGGACGTGGGAAATAGGGCGGCCGGCTGTGCCTCCGGCCTGCGACCCTTCTGTGGCGCGGCGAGACGGTAGCGGCCTCCGCCAGCCAGAGAGCTGGGTGGAAGGAACCGGGCACCACGTGGCAGCGGTATTCGTCCACCTACCCCAAACTTTGGCACCAGTTCCTCGCCGCACTGTCGGGAGAGGCAGATTTGTCGATGGTGTTACTCCTTAATCTGTAATAACTGCTAAAAGGAGCTGTATTCTCGCGGCTGAGACGTGCACTCCCGCACCCTCACCAGCCTCTCGTGTAGCGAAAGTAGTGAAACGATTGGACAGTTACCTGTAACCACATACTCCTCATCTATATCTCAAAACTGAAAAGGAAACAGTGGCGTAGTAGGCCTGTTTACAAAACTTTAATCTGGGTAACAGGCTAACCATATAATTAGGAAAGCTAGGGTGTTAGAAAATAAGTTGAGAGGACGTGGCTCTTTTCTGCAAAATGTAGGCGTTTATTTTTAGAAGCTTCCTTTTAAGCACATTTCGGTAAGGTCAGACAGTGGTCTCGAAGAGCACGGGCTTCGATTCTGCTGAAACCAAGCAGACGTAAGATTTGTAAATCCTGCTAAAATGGAGACAGCACGATATGTTGGGAAGCTTCCGTGTTAGACAACAAACCCCACTTTTAAAGTCTCAAGGCAAGACTCACTTGAACGCGGAACGCAGTTTCTAAGGGTGCAGTTTTCCTACCGGACCTAGAGCAGGAGCCTGTCTGCGCTACTACGCAGGCGCAATGTCACTTACCAGGCATGGGAGTGCTGGTCCTGTTGTGCGCGACAGTTGCTGTCCTGATATGGAGCTTTCTCTGGGTATGGAATTCCTCAGAACAAAAAAGAACTCGGGAGCAAACTGGTCTGCCGGGAGCTGGAAGCCGGACCCTCCTTGTGACTGCGCACCCAGACGATGAGGCTATGTTCTTTGCTCCCACCGTGCTGGGCTTGGCCCGCTTAAAGCACCGGGTGTCCTTGCTCTGCTTCTCTGCAGGTAGGAAGCCTTTCCTGGGCACTGGGAACTCGGCAGACTCTGCAGTGATTTGTGTGTTAACCGATCTCAGTCGACTTCTTCCCAAAGGGTTTTCTGTTGTAGGGAGCTAAGAGAATATATACCGATGGACCTTTCTCTGGATTTCTCATAAACTGGGTGAGATTGGTCAACTTCCCAGGTGGGTTAGGGAACACCTGCAACTTGGGTATTCCACTGTCGCTATGACCGAGAGGCCGAAAAGTAGTTGCTCGCCATTAGTTTCATATTATATTTGCATTTCCGTCGGGAACTGCGACTGTATATGTTATTCTGTCGAAACTTTTTTTGCAGAAAGAGCAAGAATGATGATCTTACAGCACGTACTGTACCAAACAGAACCGATGCATATCGCACCTGCGCTCTTCTCATAGTAACAAAGAACCTATTGCTGCTTCAAAATCTAGTTTGTTTCTCAACAAAATTAACAAAAATAAAACAAAATAAAATCTAGTTTGTGTTAGAAAGATGCATGAGCCAAATTGGAGAAGTTGACTCAAACGGTTAGAAAGTAATTGTATGCATAATTTTAGTTTATCTCTATCTTTCATTGAAGGAACCTTTCAAACGATAACCTTGAATTATGGCTACGAAAAGATTAAAAGAGAAAAAAATGACCACAGAACTTAATTATGGCGACAATTCACTGTATATGAAGCAGTTGAACTGTACACATATAATGGGTGAATTTTATAGTGTGTCAAGTTATACCTCAATAAAGCAATTTTTTTA
>NW_004524643.1:503563-510730 GCF_000260255.1 Octodon degus
CGGAACTGGGGATTGAACTCAGGCCCTTGCACTTGCCAGGGAAGTGCTTATTCTATGGAGCCATCACCCTGGCCCCTCTAAAATCTTTTGTTAATGGTAAGATCAACCATCCTTCGTATTTACTGAGAATTCCGATCTAAATACTTTTCTCTGTGTTCTGTTAAGGATACAAGTAGTTGCAAGTTAAAACACCTTTTTTCTTTTTTCAATATATTTAATACAGGGTCTAAAGGGTCTCACTGCACAGATCCAACTCATAGTGATCCTCCTGTTTTCAGCTTCCCAAGTGCTGGGATTACAGACACGCGCCACCACGCCCAGTCTCATTTGCCATCTTAGCACGGCATGGGGATTGAATCCCAGGCCCCTAGCACTTTCCTAAACAGGCGCTTTAGTCTGCTGAGCTATCTGGCTGGCCCTAAAACACCTTTTTTCTTTTCTTTTTTTTTTTTTTTTGGAACCAGGGATTGAACTCAGGCTCTTGGGCTTGCCAGGCAAGTGCTTATTGTACTGAGCCATCTCCCCCGCCCCTAAAACACCTTTTTTCTTTGCTTTTAATTTTACTAATATTTTATAGTACAACTATAAGTCAAGTTATAAGCAAGTTTACTTCAAGATTAACAAGAGAAATCTAGATTTTATCTGCAGAATATTATAGATGCAGTGTATCTGTTAATATTGTCAATATACATATAAATTTTTAGGACCAGGAATCAAAATTTTGTTGGCGATGGTAGGGATTGACCCCAGAGTCTCACATATACTAGGCAAGAGCTATATCACTAAACTATACTCCAAGGCCCTCCCCAAGTTGTTATAAATAAAAAAAATATGCATGAGGCTGGGATTGTAGCTCAGTGGTACAGCATTTGTCCCGCATGTGCAAGGTCCTGAGTTTGATCCCCATGATCACTTCCCTGGCCCTAAAATATTTTTAAACTTTTCAACTCATTTCAAATGTCTAAATGAAATATTCTTCATACTGTTCAATTAACATCTAATGTTGAAAACAGGAATCCAGAGACTGGACAGGGTATGGTGGCACATGCCTATAATCCCAGCACTCAGATCCCTGCAAATTCGAGGTCACCTTGGGCTACAAAGTGAGCTCAAGACTAGCCTGAACTGCATAGTGAAACCCTGTCTCAAGAAGAGTGCCCCGCCCCATAGAAAAAGAGGAACCGAGGGACTGGGATGTAGCTCAGTGGTAGAACACTTGAGAAGCCTAGATAGCAGAATATCATTGAATAGTTTTGGTGAAGTAACATAATCAGTTCTGTCTCAAAAGAAAAGAAAAAAAACATTCATCACTGACCTTCTAGATGCAATGGCAGCTGATGATCAGGTTTCCATATTTTTCTTGTCTGTGTGCTGCTAGTCATTCTGACAGACCTTAATTACTTCAGCTTTTTTTAACACTATTATCTCCTGTGACCAGACCATTGTTGTTCAAGGTATGTTTGCTTTTTTTTTTGGTACTGGGAATCAAACTCAGTGCTTGCCAGGCAGGCACTTATGCCGCTGAGCTATATCCCCAGCCCATGTTTGCTTTTTTTCAATTTTTTCTTCCAAATACACTTACACATTTTAGAATTAGCTTGGTCATGTTCGAGGAAAAACTTTGCTTGATATTTTTATTGGAATTTCACTGTTTTTTGTTTGTTTGTTTTGTTTTGTTTTGTTTTGTTTTGTTTTTTAGATAAGCCTTGCTATGTAGTCCAGCTGGTCTTGAACTAGCTATGTAGCACAGGTTGGCCTTGAATTCTCAGTGATCCTCCTATTTTAGCCACCTGAATGCTGGGATTACGTGGGTGGGCCACCCCACCTGGCTTCTTCACTGACAATATAGGGAAACATAACATTTACCATATAAAGTCTTTTAACCTAATCATTTTATAATGTCTCATATCAGCCTTCTTTCATGCCTCTTAATAGTTTTGCTTTTTGGTTTTGGTTTTGGTTTTGGTTTTGGTTTTGGTTGGGTTTGATTTTGATGCTGAGGATTCAACCCATGGCATGTGATCTACATTCTCGGCCTCAATATTTTTCCTGTAAGAGACAGGGTCTTGCTGTGTTGTTCAGAATGGCCTCAAACTTGTGTTCCTCCTGCCCCTGCCTCCTGAGTAGCTGGCCCTACAAGTTGACACCACCACCCCAACTGTCAATAGTTTTATACTTCAAGTTTTACATAAATATTGAGATAGTGATTATATAATTTTGTCCTTTAATCTGTTGCTCTGTCTACAGGTTCTTGTTTGTTATAAATATTATAGTTTCTTTTCTTTTTCGAGACAATCTCACTATGCAGTTTAGGCTGGCCTTAAACTCACTGTGTAGCCCAGGCAGGCCTTAAACTCATAGTGATCCAAGTGCTGAGATTATAGGCATGCCTATATATAGTTTACTTTCTTATACATCAGTATCTTCTTTTATTTAAATATATTAAACAGATCTAATAATTCCAGTTTCTGTAATCTATCTGATTCTGGTCTTTGTTCTGATTGCTCTTTCTTTTTTTCTTTTTTGTCTTTTTGAAACAAGATCTTGTCAGGCTGGTCTTGAGCTCACTTTGTAGCTCAGGCTGGTCTCAAACTAGCAGATTCTCCTGCCTTGGTCTCCCAAGTGCTGGGATTACAGGCTGATTACTCATTCTAAATCACTTCTTTCCACATGTATTTTGTATTTTTTTTTCATATAAGCACATATTTCTAAGGACTATATTTATTATAACAGTTTGATGATTTACTTTTGTTTTAGGCATGCAGCTAAAACAGACATTATCTTAGATGACCCTAAAATTTTAAGATTGAGATTTTTAAGGCAGCAGAAGTAATATGAATGTCAGGTCCAAACCTAAGTGTATTACTTATCTAATACTATATAACAAATTATCTCAAAACAGAAATACTTCCTGTCTTATGGTTTCAAGCAGAACAGTATTTCTGCTTTGTGATGTTTATTTAATTCCTTAGCTATGAACTAGAATCACTTCAAGATTCATTCACTTACATATCTGGCTGTGAGCTGAGGACCGTGCTAGATACGTTGTCAACCAGAACCTTTGTATGTGGTATACTCAAGTGGCTTTGTGGCTTGAGCTTCCTCACAAGATGGTGCCTGAGTTCTCGGGCACGTATCCTGAGAGAAAATCGTACTAGTGGCAACCATATTGTCTTTTGTTAGGGTTAGGGTTAGGGTTAGGGTTAGGGTTAGGGTTAGGGAAAGAAATAGCTTCACCTACTGAACTGGAACATCAAGGATCTGGAACAAGAACTACTACAGTATCTATTTTGGGAGTATATGGTCTATTTCACCAAGTAAAACTGGGCAGTTAAGAATTACTAGAGGTAGGGGAGATAGCTCGGTGGAATAAGCGCTTGCCTGGCAAGTGCAAGGTCCTGAGTTTGATCCCTGGTTCCACCAAAAAAAAAAAAAAAAAGATTAGTAGAGGTGACATTTCTCTTTTTTTCCTAGTCTAAGAAAGGGACATAGCCTTAAGGAGTGACATTTTTCTTTTCCTACCTGTTAGAACCAAGTGTAGGAAAGATATAACCCCACAGTTTCTGTCTGGAATGGAGATTTTTTTTCTACACTGAAGGTACTTCCTTTCAAAGGTCTTTGTATAAATATCTCTTATTGGGGCTGGTGAGATGGCTCAGTGGTCTAAAGCACCTACTTAGAACAAGCTTAGCAAAGCACAGGGACCGCGGTTCAATCCCTCAACACCATATGCCAGCCAACCCCACCCCCTGGTGGGCTGTGCTGGCCACACACACACAAATAAATTTAAAAAAATTTAAAAAAATAAAAATAAAACTAACAAACCTTGTATAATAAAGATCAGGATACCCACCAAGAATCTGAGCAGCACTAGGGGAATAAAAAGAAAAGATAGTTAAACTTTAAAAAAAAAAAAAAATCTCTTATTTATTCCTAAGTTTTAGACACCTGACTTTAGAGCAGCAAGGATATGCAGGTACTCTTAGAGTGCCCTAGGGGATCTGCCTTCTAATACCTCTCCAAGTTCCTGCTTACCTACTGTTTTGCTCCTTTAAAGATAGCTCCTGCTTTCCTGCTAGTTTAGCCATAGATTCTACATGCTTACCTTTTATCTCATTCTATGCTAAGAGTTTGTCCAAATAGCTGATTCATTGTATTTCCCAAAGTAGAATTTAACAGATTATTTTTACTAACGGCTTTTTAGTTGTTAATAATTCTTCAAAGTGTTCCATATTGCAGCACTTGGGAGGCTGAGGCAGGAGGATTGCCATGAGTTCAAACCAACCTGAATTACATAATGAGACTGTCTTAAAAAAAAAAAGGGGGGGGGCAGCCAGATAGCTTAGCGGATTGAAGCACCTGCTTAAGCAGATGCTGGAACCCAGGTCTGATCTCTGGCCTGCTGTGTGGGCCCTGTCCCCGGGGCACACTGAGATGGTGAATGTGAGTGGGCATGGTGGCAGGTGCCTATAATCCCAGTGCTTGGGAGGCTGAAAAATAGCAAGGTTCATTACAAGTCCAATCTGTGTAGTGAGACCCTGTAGACCCTGTACTAAATACATTTAAAAAGATAAAGAAAGAAAGAATTCCTCATTTATATAGTATGTGGCGGTAAACCCTGTAATCTTAGCACTCCAGAGGCTAAGGCAGGAAAATAACAAGTTCAAGGCCAGCCTGCATTACATAGTGAATTCAAGGCCAGGTTAGAATACATAGCAAGATCCTGTTTTAAAATACAAACAAAATGTTATTCTCATCTGTCTGTCTAATTCTATTCTTCCTAACTAATACATTTGGAATTTCTAAAAATGAGAATTTGAGGGGGTTTTTTTGTGGTGGTGACGCTGCTGGAGATTCAAACCAGGGCCTCAGCATGTTAGGCAAGTGCTATACCACTGAGCTATATTACTGCCCCATATTTAACAATTTTATATTGAAACAGTATCTACAGGCTGATCTTAGACACTGTGACCCTCCTGCTTCAGCTACTTGGAATGCTAAGGCAGGGGGATCCCTTGAGCCCAGGAGTTCAAGGCCTCTTGGGCAACATAGCAAGACCCTGTATCAAAATAAAGTTGCTACCTCAGTGATTATTTACTTTACTGAGTATGTTCTACTTTTCTAACCATTTATTTATGTAAAGAGCTAGACTTTTAAATATAAAAATTAAGGATTGGATTTCACTATGACAAGCTATAAAAGAAACACTAATGAAACATTAGAGATCATTTCAGAAACCAAAGAGAAATTTCACAGTGACAAAATCACCTGTGAACAGTGAAAGGAAAAGGTGTAAGAAGAGAGTAGGTACCAATCTAATAGAAGAATCAGATAGGAATAGTCAACAAATGTCTTGCATTTTTGTTTTTGTTTTGTTTTGTTTTACACAGGAAATCAAACTCAGGACCTTGCATTTGGCAGGCAGGTGCTTATGCTGCTGAGCTACATCCTTGGCCCTTGTTGTGTGTGTGTGTGTGTGTGTGTGTGTGTGTGTGTGTGTGTTACTTGGGATTGAACTCAGGGCCTTGTGCATCTAGGCAAGCACTCTACCACTGAACTAGATCCACAGTCAATGTCATGCATTTTGAAGAGCTTGGCATTGTAAATACTTGTTAACACCTTGACTGCAGTGAGCTGGGTGCTTCTCTCGTGTATGCATACTTCTCATTCCATCTGACTCACATGTGCCTCTCATATTCAGAAAGTGACAGTTTCCCATATGTTTGACCTTGTTAATGACCATCTATAGGTCACAGATCAGGGAAGCTTACCAAAAAATAGCATTTCCATAACGTGAAATCAATATCAACGTAGTCCTTTTGGGGAATACTAAGGAAAAACTACTCGGAAATATGGATAGACTAGTATTAACACCATGTTAATGTTTGTTGATCTTAGCTATATAGATATGTACTCAGTACTTTATTTAAGTGATTTTCTAAAAAAATGGTTTATCAATTTTAGAGGCATAATTTGTTTTATTGTGGTAACTTATAAATGAAAGATTTGTTGTTGTTTTGGTTTTTTTTTGAGACTGTCTCACATGTACTCTGGGCTGGCCTTAAACTCACTTTGTAGCGCAGACTGGCTTCAAACTTCCTGCAGCCCTCTTGCATCAGCCTCCTAAGTGCTGGGAATACAGGCATGTGCTACCACACCTGGCCAGAAGATTTTTATTCAGTGAAAATGTGACTTTTAAAAACTTTTTAGACTGTGGTAAAATATGTATAACATAAAATTGACCATTTTAAAACATTTTTAAGTTGTCAGTTCAGTGGCATTAAATACATTCACAAGATTGTGTAACCATCACCTTTGTTTTTGTTTTTTTAATTTATCCTGTTTTTTTTTTTTGAAGAACCAGGGATTGAACTCAGGGCCTTGCGCTTGCCAGGGAAGCGCTTATTCCACTGAGCCATCTCCCCGGCTCCTATCACCTTTGTTTTATCACATCAGACAAAACTGTAATCCATCAAGCAATAACTTCCCATTCCCCCCTCAACCTCTGGCAACTCCCATTTTACCATTCTACATACTCTGTGAGTTTGGCCATTATAGGTACTTCATTCACATAAACAGAACAATTGGGGGGTGGGCACTGAACCCAGGGAATACTAAGTAATATCCCCAGACACTTTTTATTTTATTTGAACAAAAAGGGTCTTGCTAAGTCTGGCTTCTAACCTGCAATTCTCCTGCCTCAGCCTCTTGAGAAGCTGAAATTACAGGCATGTACCACCATACCAGGGGATCTTCATTCCTTTTCATGGCATCATCATCATCATCATCATCATCATCATCATAGTAATAATAATAATAATGTGTGATTGTTTATTCATCTCTTAACAGACAGTTGGATTTTTCCACTTTTTGACTATTGTTAGTAGTGCCTCTGTGAACACTGGTGTACAAGTACTAGTTTCAATTCTTCTAAGCATTTCTGCCCATGAGTACATTTATTAAATCCTATGATAATTCTGTGCTTAAACTTTTAAAGAATCACCAAACTGTTCACTAAAGCAACTGTATCATTTTTACGTTCCCATCTACAAATAACCATAGTTCTACTTTCTCTATAGCTTCATCAGTGCTTGCAATTTTCCTTCTTTTTTTTTTTTTTTTTTTTTTTTTTTTTCAGAACTGGGGATTGAACTCAGGCCCTTGCAC
>NW_004524643.1:511345-517369 GCF_000260255.1 Octodon degus
TTTTTTGTGGAACCGGGAATTAAACTCAGGCCCTTGCCCTTGCCAGGGAAGTGCTTATTCCACTGAGCCACCTCCCCCGCCCTGTCTAGTTTCATTTATAAATCATGATTTCTTAAGCTAGGTTCTGTAGGCCCCAGATGGAAAAAGGTCCAGATTTCTTGTTTCAGTTTCCAGAGTTTTAAGCCTCAGAGCTTTGTAATACTATCTCCTGCCTTTATCTCTCCAACCAAGGACTAGGTGGTCACTTTTTATTTACTCTGTGTGTGTGTGTGTGTGTGTGTGTGTGTGTAGTGGAACCCAAACTTTACCATACTAGGCAGTTGCTAAAACACTGGTCTGAGTATCTCCAGTCTTGTGGTCATTTTTCATAGTCTGTACTCTCTGGATTACATCACTGTTTCCTGTTTAGTCCTTAGATCCTCCACAGTGATGCATCAGAATCTTTGCATTAAATTCTTGTTGTTGGCCAGGGATTTAGCTCCGTGGAGCATCACCCGTCTGGCAAGCATGATATCCTGAATTCTATTCCTGGTGCTAAAAGAAAAAAGAAAATTCTTACTGTTGTAAACCTAACATGGTGACACACACCTCTAATCCTAGCACTCCCCAGGCTGAGGCAGAAGGATCACCATGAGTTCAAGGCCAGCTTGGGCTATGTAGTGAGACCCTGCCCCCCCCCAAAAAAAAAAGCCCAAAAGTTCTTGCTGTTGTAAATATTTTATATGGTTTCTGTTATCCTGAATATACTTGGATGCAGAATCTACACTGCCTCATTTTATAGAAGAAGCTTGGTCAGTTTTACTTGATTTCTCCCCCCATCCTTTTTTGTTTTTGCAACACTGGAGATAGAACTCTAAGGCCTTGGAAATGTTAAATAAATGCTGTACCATTGAGCCACCTCCCCAATCTCTTTTTTTTTTTTTTTTTTTTTAGACAGTCTTGCTAAATTGCCCAGGCTGGCCTCAAACTTGCAAGTTCCCCCCACCTCAGCCTCCTGAGTAGCTAAGATTATAGGGAAAAGCTATACTTGAATCAGGATTACAGGAATCAAGACTATGCCCAGCTAGACCTTTTTTCTTCCAATATGTTTTCCAATTACTTGGACGTATTCAAAGAAAAACTTTGGTAGCATTTATGAAATTCAGACCCTTAAGGAAATGTTCCAAATTCATGTAGTTAACAGATGTCCCGCTGGTATTGGAACTGTAATGCCTTATTCTAACAAATTGAAACTTTCTGGGTAGGAAACTGAGTAAAAGGGTCAATGTAGGGCTTTTGTAATTATTTAGTTTTATTTCTTTGACTTTTTAAGCAGTGTAAATCTATTACCCATTTACATTTTAAAGTTTTTAGGTAAGATAAAATTTCTGCCTTTATGACATTGCAGTATATATATTTGAGTCTTTTCAAAGTGACTATAATTTCTTTTAAATGTGAATGTGGTTGTTATGACTGAGAAGTATTAGCTATTGGAAAACTTCACTAAGCCTGCAGGTATATATGAATTTATGCACATGCCCATATAATGTAGTTCAGTATGAAGAAATATGTATAAATTCCCTTAGTCCTGTTTCCTAAAATAATGATCTTCAAAATTCTTTGGTCACATTCTTAGATCAAAATTTTTGACCATATATTCTCATTATATATGTATAAGTTTATATTTAAAGGCTCTCCTTATATATTTATATAATATATATTTTATTAAGTACATAAATCACAACTAGTGGGTACTTAAGGAAGATTAACCAACATTAAATTTTTTAAACAAAGAAAGAGCAGGGGGCCGGGGAGATGGCTCAGTGGAATAAGCGCTTCCCTGGCAAGCGCAAGGGCCTGAGTTCAATCCCTGGTTCTGCAAAAAAAAAAAAAAAAGAGCAGATGTTCTATTGCATTTCCTCCATCCTAGAAGATTACCTTGTGCATTTCAGGTGCACCGTGTTTCCTCGACTGTGTTCTAGAGTATATCAGTTAAAAGCTGCTAAAGGAGTTTGCTATAGTGGCACATGCCTGTAATCCCAGCACTTTGGGAGGCTGAACCAGGAAGATCACAGTTTTGAGCCTTGCCTGGACAACTTAATGAAACCCTGCCTCAAAATTTAAAAAATTAAAAAGGGTTGGGAGTCAAGCTTGGTGCAGAGGTTCCGAGTTCAATCCCCAGTATTGTTCAGAAAAACCTTTCTGTTGAATTTCTACATATTCACCAAACTTCATAGTCAAAATGGTTTCTGACTTCCACTTTTTAACTTGTTTTAAGTTCCTTGATTAAAGCACATTGCGTTAAATTCTAAGCGGTTTCTCAGAATCATAATCATATATTCTAAAATTGGGAATTGTTGTTAATATGTACACTGGATTCTTTATCACCAAAGATCACATAACCATGGAACAATAAGAGAGAGAAAGAGAGAGTGCATGAGCGCCAGCCAAGTAGCTCAGTGGATTAAAGTGTCTGCAAGCAGGCACAGGGGCCTAGGGTTCAGTCCCTGGGGCCTGCCATGCTGGTCCTGTCCCCAGGGCGCACTGAGATGGCAATTGAGACTGGGCCTGGTGGCACATGCCTGTAATCCCAGCTCTTGGGAGGCTGTAAACAGGACAATCATTATGAGTCCGATCTAGTAGTGAGACCCTGAACACCCTGTAGACCCTTCCCTAAAATACAGAACAATAATAATAATAAATGAGGGAGAGTATTGTATGGGTTTGAAATCAACCTAAAATACAATGTCTGTCTCAAATTTGACTCTTGCTTCTGATTTAAAAAAAAAAAAAAATGGAAAAAATAAATTGTTGCAGTAAGACAATAGAAAAGCAGTCATTTGTCTACATTCTTTTTACAGTTAGTATTTTTAGTGGATACCGTGTAATGACTGTCTCTTATCTGGGCTCCAGCAGTTTAAAGCTATCACTAGAGTAACCTGTGTGAAGGTTGAAGTGTTTCATATGGAGTTTTTCTCTGAGATAGCTGAGCCTCTGGTCAGACCTTCCTAAGTGCCTGCAACATAGTAGATATTGGAGACACTGCAAAAGTGAATGAAACCATGATCTTTTAGGTCAGTGACAATTCAAAATTAATAATGTGATCATGGAGAAATGTTTGTACTTAGGTCACATTAATATTGGACACGATTGATTGCCAGGAAAAGTAGAACTAAAGATGAATTGTAATTGAGAGAGAAAGGAAGATGAAGAAGCAGAAAGATGATAGAGCAGGAAGTCAAGGAAAGAGAAAACTAACAGGGCCTGAATAGTTGCTCTGTACATATCCTCTCATAGTCCAAAAGCCGGAGGAGGGAGCCATTATCTCCAGTTTACAGTCAACCCTGAATCTAACTCCAAGATTTACCATGCTTGCTGCCCCTGGCATATGATCAGAATGTAGAAATAGGGAAGCATTGTAAATAGTAATTCTAAAGAGTGTACTGTTGGTGCCCTTTTAATGGAAACATCTTACTGTAACCTTAAGTGTTGTATTTTCTTCAACTTTCTGTCATAATCACACATTTTTCAGGTAATTTAAATTCTTTAGGAAACAAGATGGGATAAAAATGAGTGAATAGATAGATCACTCCCTGTTAAATCTACCACTATATTTATTATCCTTAGGAAATTACTACAATCAAGGAAATATTCGTAAGAAAGAACTTTTGCAGAGCTGTGATGTTTTGGGGATTCCACCCTCCTGTGTAATGATTATTGACAACAGGTAATTTATCTTTTAACAGCACAGAAATTTATTAGTTATAATTTAATGATACACTTAAAAAAAACCACCAAAAACTAATAGGAGGAAATATGAACATCTTATTTGAGTTTACTTAAAATGCTTTAAGTAAAAGAATAGTGGAACTAACTTCTACTTGTTTAAATTTTGTCTTGAAATGCTATTTCTCTTTATAGCTACAGCTTTTAATTTTTATTATAAATTTCAGAACTATACAAAAGTACAAGGAACACTATCATGAGCTCCTATAAGTCCATACCTAAACTCAGTAACTATCAAGACTTTGTACACTTGATTCATCTAACCGCATTTAATATCTTTTGTGTGCATTACCTATTTAAAAAAAAAAAAAGGTGGCGTGTAGTGGTACACATCTAAAATCCCAGCATTCTAGGAAGCTGAGGCAAAAGGGTTTCAAGTCTAAGTCCTGCTGAGGCCATTTAGCAATCTACTTGCTCAGTAAGTAAGAGAGAGGCCTCAAAAGTCCTGAGTTTAATGCCCAGTACCACCAAAATAATATTAATAATAATAACAAATAAAAATAAGAAAAACTGGGCTGAGGAGATAGCTTAGTGGTCTAAGTGCCACTCAAGGTCCTTGGCAAGCTCAAGGACCCGGATTGGATCTCCAGTACCACATGCTGTGCCAGCCTGGGCACTGAGCCAGTCACTGAAACTGGGGATGGTGGCGCCAACCTTTAATCCCAGCACTGGGGAGACTGAGACAGGAGGACCACTAGGAGGCCAAGCTGTACCAAATGAATGAATGAATGAATGAATGAATGAGAAAAAGAAGAAAAACTTAGCTGGACATGGTGGCACATGCATATAATCCCAGACTCAGTAAGTTTAAGCAGGAAGATCACAGGTTTGAAGCTACTGTGGGCTAGATGATTCAAAGCCAGCCCATACTACATAGTGAGACCTTGTCACAAGCATACACCCAAGTACACACATCAGGCATCAGGCTATGTATCTCTTAAGAACATGGACACTTTTTATAAGTGCAGTGCCATTGTGAGTATATGTAACAGTTAACAATAAGTTATTTTTTAGTGTTTTCACTCAGTCCATATTGAAGTGTCTCCAAATTGCGCGCGCACACACACACACACACACACACAAATATATATATATATATATATATATTTTTTTTTTTTTTTTTAATGAGCAGAACATGTTTATTGGAGAAAAGAAAGCTCCTGTCCGAGAGAGGGACATGAAGGGGGCCCCAAGCAGGTAGTCCCCCAAAAATATCTTTTTAGAGTTGGCTTGTTCAAATCAGAATCTAAACAAGATCCATTCATGATAGTTGGTTGATAGTCTATATTTAATTTCCTTTTCCTCCATGTTATTGATTTAGTTTCATATAGAATGTCCCACAATCTAAATTTGTCTCTTTCCTCCTCATGTTGTCTGAGTTTCCTTTCTTTTCTCTTTTCTTCTTGCTTGCTTGCTTTTTTCTTTCTTGCTTGCTTTCTTTCTGTTCAGGCTGGCCTTGATTCACTTTGTAGCCCAGGCTGTCCTCAAACTCATGGCAATCCTCCTGGCTCAGCGCCCTGAGTGCTGAGATTACAAGAATGTGCCACCATCCCTGGCTTATCATTTACATTTCTTTCACACTGGAAATTAACTATAAAAGCCTGATCAAACATAGATCTCAACTGGGGAGCAGGGGTGAGAATTCTCCATAGGCTGTACTATGTACTTTATTTTGTATCAGGAGACACATATGCTGTGATTGTTTTACTGTTAGTAATTTAAACATTCCTCAGTGATTTCAGTTGGCAGTAGCTGTTCCTTTCATTTTAAAAAATCCCAATAGAGGGCCGGCAAGATAGCTCAGTGGACTAAGGGCCTGCTTTGGCAAGCTCAGGGACCAGGGTTTGTTTTCCAGTCTCACATGCCGCGCTGGGCTCACCCCTGGAGCTCACTGAGTGGGTGACCAGTCCAGGCATGGTGGCACATGCCTGTAATCCCAGCCCAGGGGAGGCTTAAAACAAGAGGATCACTAGCGTCGGAGCTATATGGTGAGACTCTGAACCAAATACATAAATGAAAATAATTATAATAATGATCCCAATCAACTTTTCATGTATTGTTCTCATGATTATACCCTAAATCATAAATGAACTGAAGTTACAAAATGATGAATTTATAATTGTCTTATCCATTTTTTGTGTCCTAGCTGTATTTCTTTTGTTTTTTTTTCTTTTCAAAGTTTTATTGATAAACATATAGCAATGAGACAGTTTCAAATCAAATCGAAAGTACAGTTTCAACAAATAATACACTGCATAT
>NW_004524643.1:518119-519945 GCF_000260255.1 Octodon degus
AGGGCCAAAAAGTTGGCTTTCCTTGTAGCCCTCCTTTTTCTCTAATTTTGGTCTGCAAACTTAGGTTGTTAACCATCCAGAAGACGAGCTTATTGTTATTGTATTTCTTTTGTAAAGAGAGCATTCCATATTAGCTGGGACTATTTAATTATCCTGCTGTATAACTTGAACCAAAAAAGACAGGATAGTGAGGCATGGTGACTCACGCCTATAACCACTTAGGAGGCTGAGATAGGATTGCCCCAAATCCAAAACCAGCCTGTGCTACACAATCAGTGAGAAAACCAGTCTGAAAAAAAAAAAGTCTGAGCCACAAAGCAAGACTGTGTCACAAAACACAAATAAAACACGAACAAGCAAGATAAGATAGATGTTAAATTCTTTTTTTAGTTGACATTTTCAGAGTAACAATTGGATGCCCTGCATACCTTGAGTTATGATCCATTGTTTATTTCTTGGATGGTGGAGACACTTTCTAATTTTATTAGAAACTAAGTTAATTTTATACATTTCATGTTATAGTTTCAGTCATTATATTCTTTGATATCCACATTATCAGATCTTTGGCTAGTGAACCTTTTCATGCTGGTTCATACATGTTCCCTTTTTTTGTTTTGTTTTATTGTGGTACTAGAGATTGAACCCACATTCTTGTGCCTGCTAACCAAGTGCTCTACCACTTATCAGCCTTCTCTATTTGTCCTTTTGATATAACCTCATTAATCAGTCTTTCATGATTTCCTTGCTTTTAGGAACAATAAGATCTTTTAGTGCCATCTTATATATAACTCTCTGTCCTAGTCCCAGAATTAGCCATTTCTCCAAGAATCTTTGTTTTGTCATAGTAAGAAATGACATTTAGCTGGGCATGGTGATGCATGTTTGTGATGCCAGCACTTGGGTGGCTGAAGCAGGAAGATCTCAGAGAGTTCAAGCCTAGCCTAGGCTACAAAGTGAATTCAAGGCCAGCCTGAACTACAAAATGAAACTCTGTCTCAAAAGACCAAAAAAAGAGAAAGAAATGATATTTAGAGTCCATAACCAGCATATTTGGAAGCATTGGTTGTTATAGTGTTGCTGTTTTTAATGCTACTTGAGAAGTTGATAGTGGCTAGTTACTAAGATGTATTTTTCTTTTCTTTTTTTTTGGAGGGGGGAAGGGGATTGAATTTGTATCTTTTTAAAGGAAAGAAAAAATAAAAAAATTTATGCTAATAATTACAATTAAAAGTTAATAGTTTAGACCTCTTAATTAACATCTTTGTACAACTGACTCTCTTCTCTCTATTTCCAACAATACCAATTCCTTGTGTTCTTTAATATTCTTAAAAATTTCATGAATGAAAAAAGACTTACTATTTTAGTCAGAACCACAGATATTCAAAAGCAAGACCATGACTGATCATGATGTTTGCTATTTACTTTAAAATAAATACAAAAAATATGTATCATAAATTGATCCACAGATGGGCGTGGTGGCACACAACTGTAATCCCAGCATTTAAGATTAAGGCTGAGGCAGGAGGATCCCATGAGTTTGAAGCTAGCCTGGATTACATAGTGAGTTCAAGGCCAGCCTGAACTACATAACAAGACTGTCTCAAAACACAATAAATATTCCTCTCTGGTTTTGGGCCTCCTCGCATCGACATGGCTAAGCGCACCAAGAAGGTCGGCATTGTCGGTAAATATGGGACTCGCTACGGTGCCTCCCTCCAGAAAATGGTGAAGAAGATTGAAATCAGCCAGCACACCAAGTACACCTGCTCCTTCTGTGGCAAGACCAAGATGAAGAGGCGGGCCGTGGGGATCTGGCACTGTGGCTC
>NW_004524643.1:520620-525573 GCF_000260255.1 Octodon degus
CTGGCATGTGGTGCTGGGGGATTGAACCGTGGTCCCTGTGCTTGCCAAGCTTGTTCCAAGTAGGTGCTTTAGACCACTGAGCCATCTCTCCAGCCCCTACTATTTTATTTTGTTACAAGGGATTAAATAGCTCTTTACTCTGAGCTAAGTCCCCATCCCTCCACTTTTGTGTCTTGCTGAGTCATTAAATTGCCTAAATTGTCCAGGCTGGGCTCAAGTTTTCAATCCTTCTTCCTTGGGTTTCCAGAGGGTTGGGATTATGGGTGTGCTTCAGATTATACCACAGTTCAGAATTTTTATAATAAAAACAATTTCAGAGCCAGATGAAGGCATACCCCTATAATCCCAGCACTCAGGAGACTGATGCAAGAGAATCACTGTGAGTTTGAGGCCAGCCCTGACTACATAAAGAAACCTTGTCTCAAAAAACACAAACAAAGTATCTTTACTGTGTAATCTGTGTTTACTTATGTCATAATTTTCAGACGCTGGGAGCTAATCCAAGTTTGTATGATATCACTGTTTACAAGCAGGTAAACACTAATCAGTTTCTCAAATGAACTAGAGTTGACCTTATGTTCTGGGACATACAAGGGAAATCTATGAGGAAGACCCAGCTCACTGTCACTTAGTGGACAGTTTCAGTTATGTAGGTTCTAGATACATAATTAAGGAGCATAGAAGAGCTGCCAAATAATAGGTTAAATTTATACAAAGAAGATATCACCACTCTTACGACTTGTTTACTTTTATTTTATATGTCATTCTAACAAACTTAATCCTGATTTTGTTCTAAGGGTTTTGTTTGTTCTTAGAAGATGAGAATTAGTACACTATTAGATGAAAACAAATTGCTGCTGTAGGAATATGTGGATGAATAATAAATCTACAAATGAGTGTCCAATTTTTGGGGATTCATCTTGGTTGCTTTAACAGTAAGATCTGTCCTCTTACGTAATGAAGTTACGCAGAAAATAGGTGGGTCCAAGTTAACTCAGTAGCATCATCGAAAACCCAAGTCCTTTCCTCTTTCCCATGTCTGCTTTCATTCATTATCTCAGCATGTTTCTCCTCATGGTTACAAGGAGGTACAGATGCCAAGTGCAGCCATAGCTATGTTCTATCAAAAAAATGAGACAGGTTCCTTTTTCACATCTCAATATTATGGGGAAAAACCTGAACACCCCCCATACACACACACACACACACACACACACACACACACATTCTCTCAGTTCTCTTGCACTAAATAGCTTTCCACTACGACCTCTATCAGCTTCCCAACCACAGTAACTACTAGATGGTAAGGAACTAGTATCCAGTATTTTCAGCTTTTGTGATGACAGATGACATTTGCAAGCAGGCTATAAGTAAGGAAACATGCTTATTTTCTTTCCTAATAGACGTGTATTTGTTGTTGGGTTAGTTTGTTTTTTGTTTTTGTTTTTTTGTTTTTTGGGGGGGTGTTTGTTTACCAGGAATAGAACCTAGGACCTTGTGCTTGCCAGGCAGGCACTTATGCCACTGAGCTATCTCCCCAGCCCCTCTTGTTGGGTTAGGTTAGTGAAAGCCTAAGAGGTTGGTCTAGGCTGGGGCCTGCAATAGGACTGCTTAGGATACAGCGGAAGGAGGTGTATTTCAAGTTTTCAGTCCATAGCAGAATTTAACAAAAAGTAGAGTCTGGTGATGGGAGAAGCTATTAATGACCTTAAAATGATTAAGACCACTCTGTTTAAAAAACTTCAGTGAGTTGTTGGGCTGACATTGGCTCCTTCATTACCCAGGAGCTCAATCATTTCTCCCGGAGATTTTGTTTCCACTTCAACATTCGTTAAGTTAGCTGAATTTTCTCCCAAAATGAAAAAGGCAGTGGAGTTTAGGTGAGCTATGAATGATGTAGCCTTGGCATAGATGCATCTTCTCCTGTTCAACCTTCATGATATCACACAGAAACATAAACTGAATAGTGAAAAACGATGATGAGTTTTCATTTTACTGATGATAGCATAGATTGAAGAGATTAACATTTTAGACCAGATGAGGATGGTGTGCATGCCTGTAATCTCAGCTACATGGGAGGCTGAGGCAGAAGGATCATGAGTTTTGAGACCTGTGTGGGCAGCTGAGGGAGATGCTTTCTCAAAAATAATAAGGGTTATGGCACTACCTTTGAGCTATATTCCCAGCCGCTTTTTTTAAAATTTTGGGACAGTCAGGCTAAATTGCCCATTCTGGGCTGGAATTCACTCTCCTCCTGCCTTAGCCTCCTAAATAGTTGGAATTACAGGCATGCATCACCACTCCTGGCCATAAACAGGCAAGTTTAACTGCATTAATGACTAGATGAGAACATATATATGGCTTTACTGTTAGAAATATTTGTTCATACAAGATAGGGGGGTGGAAGGTTAAAAAAAAAAGGAATAAAGTTAAGATAGTTATACAGCTAGTTCCTTCTTAGTTCATTGAAAAGAAAGATTGGTGCTAATATTATTTGAACAATAATTCATGCCTGTATCTTGTACTCTGAATAACTACTACAAAGATAACAATGTGCAATGTATTAGTTATTTTTACTCTACTATTAGCCTGATGTGAAACTGTTTTATTTCTATTTTTCTTCTCTTTAAAATAAAAACAAATAAACTGTTAGTTGCTGAATATAAATATATTCCTTATCAGACAGTGTTGAGAATTGATGCTGATTATATTTGATGGGGGCTTTGTTCACATCAATAGTCTACAAAGAGATATGGATAAAGTTTGGGTTATATCTGGCTCTTCCTTTATTCATGGTACACTACTGGTATCACCATAGGAGAATTTCTTCTCTTATCTGTGCTGGTGGATTTTGTAATGCTTTAGAGAGCACAGATCTAGAGAGCTGAATTGTCTAGACTGAAACCTCAGCTTTATTAGATATGTACTATAACTAGATAAGTTCTTATATCTACTATAACTAGATAACTTTATTAGATATGTACTATAACTAGTAAAGTTCTTATATCTACTATAACTAGATAAGTTCTTTTCTGTTTCTAAATTTTCTCTTTAAACCTTAAAGAATACATGGTTTTGAGTTTATTTGTAGAAGAAATCAGTGGCTCCTTTGTTTTCAAGTATAATCTGCTACCCTTTTATTCTATGAATATATGTTGTGATTTTTCCCTCCATAGTACTATTAATAAAAGGATGAATTGGTTTCTGCCAGGATCTCATTTACACGCAAGCCCCTGCCTGTGCAGTATCTGCTTTGGTCCAACAGCACAAGTTGCTTGTTTCAGAGCCAGATCTGATCTATAAAAACAGTAGTGAAGCCAAAGATCTTGGTTAGTAAGATCTTTACTCTCATCATGCAGGCTGGCCTTGAACTTGCTTATGTAGCCCAGGCTGCCCTGAAACTCATGAATATCCTCCTCCCTCAGCTTCCCAAAGAGGTCATCCAGCCAGTAAGTAGTAGAACTGGCATTGAACAGAGGCCCTGTGACTGCAGAACATATGTTCCAACTAATGTTTCTAATCTACTCCCTGCCTGACACAAAGTTTCATGAAGAAGATCCTATTTAATTTTTAGTCTAACTACACAAAATAGGTTTCATTATCTTTTTGTTTCACACAAAGAAATGAAAGCTGAAATTAAGAGAGTCTCTGTGGTCAAAACATTCAATAAATGACAGTGTTAGGATTCAAAAACAGAAAGGGGATGGACTTGATTCATGACTTTCTGCAGAGAAGTAGGTAACCACTTTGTTAATGAATTTGAAACACTGTTGTGAGTTTAGTTGACACTGTACATTTAATTGACACTGTATATGGTGAGCTTTTTTTCTTCAGTGTTCTAAACTTCAGGGCCGGGGGCATGGCCCTAGCTCAGGCCTTTAAGTGGCTGCTTCCACAAAGCTCTCAGCCTCAGGTTGCTGGAGTTCGAACCTCACAACTCTCCCGCTGGCCGAAAGTGCCCTGAAGCCATTCGAGGAACAAAAAAATAAAAAATAAAAAAATAAACTTCAGGGCCGGGGAGATGGCTCAGTAGAATAAGCACCTGCCTGGCAAGTACAAGGTCCTGAGTTCAATCACCGGTACCAGAAAAAAAAATGTACGTGTTCTAAACTTCAGTGCTTAATTTCAGAAAAATATTTAGCCAGAAGAGTGCACCCAAATAACTTCTTACAGAAAAAAACTCATTTCTAAAGCAAAGTGAAATATTTTTCTTTTTTGATACAGGGTCTTACTATAAGTAATCCTCCTGTTTTCAGCCTCCCAACTGCAGGGATTATAGGCATGCGCCACCATGTCGGGAATTGGTGGTGGGCTCAGCATGCCCCTGCCCTTGCCTAAGCAGGCACTTAGTCCACTGAGCTATCTCACCAGCCCCCGCTGAGCTCTCTCACCAGCCCTGTAAAATCTTAATTATTAGGCAACTAAATGGTTACTGTTGGTAACCTTACCTAGTTCCTTAAAAGGTAAGTTCTGGGAATTTAATGGGTCATATAGTATTAAATTCCAGGTTCCAAAAATATTAGTAGACACCTGTCAGATGCCCAGAATGGGCAACACACTATGCTAGACATTGAAGAGAAAAATAGTTTTGAGTGTGGAAAGAGGTGTTGGCATGACAGCTACCATGGCTTCTTTAGTGCATTGCTCTTCCATTGGGCATGTGCTGAAGGTCAGTCATGAAAGAAAGATTAGAGACCCTTTCCAGGATACTTGGAAAATATGTATAATTAGAAAGTTCATCCTACAGATTTATTACTTATGTGTTGCTTTTATACTTCTTCATATATCAGGAAGAATCTATAGATTATCTCATATACCTAATATATTATTCATCCTTCTCTACCCAGCTTCTATCCACATGAGTGAAAACTAGATTAGAAATAACTGTGAGGCTGAAGTAGTAAGATCACAGGTTCCAGACCAGCCTGGAGTACAGAAAGAGAACCTGCCTCA
>NW_004524643.1:525900-529891 GCF_000260255.1 Octodon degus
GTACTGGCCCACATTCCTAGCTCTTTTCATATTTTTAATTTTGAGAGAGGTTCTCACTAAGTTTCCTAGGCTATGCTGAAATTTGCAATCCTCCTGCCTTAGCCTCCCCAGTGTTGGGATTACCACACCTGGCTCTTAGCCTCATCTCATCTTCCAACACATGCTTACACACACATTACCTTTGTTTCCAGGACTGCCCAATACCTCCTCTGCATCTCTACCCTGCATCTCATCATCTCATACTGAAGCCATGCCTCAAACACACCATGCTTTCTTACACACTTGCACCTTTGCATGTACTAGTCTCTCTTTGACATGCACCCCCATTTCCCAGTACCCCTTACCTTCTCCTTTCTAACTCCTGTTCATCATTCAATCCTCAATTCAAGAATTATCTTATACTCTGAGATAATATCTCTGGTTTGCCCAAGTTTCCTTGGGCACTTTTTTTGTATTCTCATTGTTCCATTATAGCCTACATACAACTAATTTGCCTGGGTCATAAGCCTTTCTGTATTTCCCACAAACTTCTGTCATAATCCTTGATGATATAGTAACTGCTCATGTTGGATAAGTGAATGACCGGTTCTACCATAACTTTCTTCCTAAGGCCAGCATATAAATGTGTGGTCTCTAAGATCTCTAAGGATGCCTGTGCTATCCATCTGCCTTTCTTTACTTTTCTTTATTTACCCAGACATAAACATGAACAAATCATCTGTGAGACTTCAGTGAAATTATTTTTCCTTCCTTTTATTAAAATCTGAATCATTAACTTACATAGTTACTTTAACCTTCCGGAAAATTAAAAATGACTACTTTGGGTTGGAAGTATTTTTCTACATATGTTTATTTTACCACTGTATAGATTGGCTATACTGAGATTTCAGTAACCTTAAAAATTTAATTTTCTCCAATGTTTGTCTTAAAATTGGTGTGGCATTAAAAAACCAACACTTGTCAGGTGTGGCGGTGCACACCTGTAATCCCAGCACTCAGGAAGCTGACACAGGAGGATGGCTTCGAGTTTAAGGGCCACCTGGGCTCTATAGGAAAGTCCATGCCAGCCTGAGACCCTGTCTCAAAAAACAAAAAATAAGGAAATAAAAAAAAATTAAAAGCTGAGACTACAGACTATTTTACATTAACAAAGATATAAAATCTCATACTTACTAGGAAACAAATTAGCCTGGTTCAGTAGCAGTTCCTAGTCTGTGTTTTATAACAAATCCATGCAAACCAGATAGTGAAAGAGATGCCATGAAGCATAGTCTGAAACTGTTGGGATCGTGTTGATAATTAACAGTCAGCCCCTCTCTCCTCTTGTGACCTAGTAAGAGCCTTCCCTGCACGGTAGAAAGCCAAAAGAGACCATATGTTTGCTGCCAGAGTGGATCTGACCAAGCACTCGCTCACTGCAAGAGATTAAAATAAACTCTCCTGCAATCTTTTTCTCTAAATACACAGAGGAGACTGGGCTGAGGTTCAAAGGCATAGTTCCAGTCCCTGTTGGCAAGAGCAGGGCAGGGCTCTGGTCCTCCCAAAGGCACATAAGACAAGAATCCTTCCTAGAAAAGAAAACAGGGAAGGAAAAAAAAATCAACCTAGCTGATAGGAAGCTATTGTGTTCCGGGGAGTGGGGGGGGAACCCTGCTTCAATACTATTTCAAAGTCCGATTATTCTGGGAAGTAGAGAAGGCTAGGCTAGGCCTTCAAGTGACACGACTCCGGCAGTCGGTGCAAAAAAAGTAAACTGGGACCCAGAGGCCCTTTACAGAGCATACATTTGTGGCTTGGCCTTGAAAGATGTTGTTTACAAAGGTTTGCAAACATGATAAAAGTAGATTTCAAGGTGACTGTATATTGTAGCATTCATTTGCAGCACTGCATACTGTTAATAGCCAAAAATGCTAGCAACCTGAATGGCTAGTGGTAGGCAATTCATTGTAGATGTATGGCCTAGAACATTAAAAAAATCTAGTTTTCTATGCTTATTTAAGAACCCTGGATCTTGTTTATAATACTGAGTTTTTAAAAACACATACTTTCTTCTTTACCTTTTTGCTTTCCATAGTTTTCATAACAGATGTGCATTAGTTCTGCCATAAATTTTAGCTAAGTATGGTGACACATGCCTGTAATCAGCACTTTGTGGAGGCTGAGGCAGGAAATCTCTGAGTTCAAGACCACAACTACATACCAAGATCCTATCTAAAAAAAAGTTATGCTGGGTGTGGTAGCGCACACACTTATAATCTCAGCACTCTGAGAAGCTGAGGCAGGAGGATCACAGGTTTGAGCCCATCCTGGGTAATTTAGAGAGATCCAATTTCAAAATAAAATAAATTTTTAAAAATGAAATAAAAAAATCGCTGGGAACCAGGTAGTGCCCTGATTAATTATTATTATATTATTGCTAATTGCACTTTTTTCTGTTATTTTTTTAAATAGAACTGAACAAAGGAACAAAATAGTCTAATTTTTATATATAATTTTGTTTGTGTTTTATTTTTGCATGGTATAGGGGCTTGAAACCAGGGCCTTATACATGCTCTAGAAACACTCTATCACTGTGCTACATTCCTAAAGCTGTTTATTTTGAGACAGTCTCACTGAGTTGCCCAGAATAGCCTCCAATGTACAGTCTTCCTGCGTTGGCCTCTCTAGTGGTTGGTAACACAGGTGTGTGCCACTATATCTAGTCATATATATATAAAATAGGGAGTGTGTGTGTGTGTGTGTGTGTATTTAGTACAGGGTCTGCAGGGTTTCACTACACAGATTGGACTTGTAGTGATCCTTCTGTTTTCAGCATCCCAAGTGCTAGGATTATGTATATATTTTCTTAATAATTTTTAGTAATACATACCTATGAAAAATAAGACCCTTGTCAGTAAGTACTCCGTGCTAACATTTCTGTGCATATCCATAGACAAATGAAGTCTTAATTATAACTTTACAAAAATAGGAGCAATCCCATAAATGCAATAATTTTAATAAAAAAATAGAAAATCAAGGGCCAGGGAGATAGATCAGCAGCATAAGCGCCTGCCTGTCAAGGTCCCGAGTTCACTTTTTGGTATAAAAAAAAGAAAAAGAAAGAAATCAAATGTTATTTGAAAAGAAATTGAAGTCAAACTGAAAATCTTAAACTGCTGATAAATTTCAGATAAATATTTCCATCTAATACAGTTACAGTGGATTAACTCCTATACAGTGTGTCCAAATTGAAAAAAGTAAGGGGCCGGGGAGATGGCTCAGTGGAATAAGTGCTTCCCTGGCAAGTGCAAGGGCCTGAGTTCAACCCCCAGTTCTGGGGGGAAAAAAAAAGGTAAATAAAAATGAGGTGTTTTGAGAATGCAGTGAGGTGTTACTGTTGTTTTTGACCCATGTTTCAAGTTACTGACTACCTGGACGAAATGCATGTAGCCGGACTTCATCCTAGAAAGCCTCTCCCTGCATCCCCATAGTATTACTTTCATTGGGCCTGTATCCCAGCACTGGGGAGGCTGAGGCAGAATGATTGCCACCAGTTTTAGGCCAGCCTAAACTATACATAGTGAAACCCTGTGTCCAATTTACAGAAACTTTTTTTTTCAGTACCAGGGAGCCAGGCAGGCACTTATTCTACTGAGCTATCTCCCCAGTTCCCCTGTCTCCAACTTAAAAGAAATAAAAATTTGGATATAGTGGCTCACACCTGTAATCCCAGCACTTAGGAGAGCCTGAGGCAGGAAGATGGATCACGAATCACTGTGAGTTTGAGGCCAGCCTGGCCTATATAGTGAGCTTAAGGCTAACCTGAGCTACTGCCAGACCTTGTCTCAAACACAACAATTGCTTAATATTAATGCTGTATTAATTTAATCAAACTATAGTCAATTATTGTGGTTTATCTCCTCCATTCAAGGTTGTGATTCATCCTTGACTTAACAGGAATTCATGACCAATACATTATTGAAGAGTAACACATGGATGATATATATATATA
>NW_004524643.1:529991-536385 GCF_000260255.1 Octodon degus
CAGGCAAGCATTTATTCTACTGAGCCATCTCCCCGGCCCCTATATTTTTATGTTGTTGGGTTTTGTTTTGTTTTTAATCTTATTTATTTGGCATAGGGTCTCGCCATGCAGCTCGGACTTGTAGTGATCCTCCTGTCCCAGCCTCCCCAGTGCTGGGATTATGGGTGTGTCTGGTTTTCAGTGGCCAGCACAGCATGCCCGGGGTTCTAGGGCTGGCATGGCATGTGGTACTGGGGATTGAACTCAGGTCTTTGCACTTACCCAGGCAGGTGCTTAGACCACTAAGCTATTTTCCCAGCTCTTTACTTTTATATTTATTAATCTATTTGTTGTCTGTTTTGCAAGGGGGAGCAGGGACATCTCACTACATCATTAAGTTTTCCAAGACTGATCAAATTTGGGATCCTCCTACCTTAGCCTCAGAGACGTCTAGGATTATAGGTGTATGCCATCATGCAACAAAATATACCATCAGTGCCCTGTATCTATAAGTTTTGCATCTGCAGATTTAACCAACCACAGATTAAAAAAAAAAAAAAATGTAGTCAATACCTTAATGTCTTTTAGTAATAAGAACTGTGGACATATCTGTTACCAAACTGACTTTTCTCTCTCAAAATATTTTCTCTACAAGGGTACCAAGTGATTTTCTTTATTACTGACATACTAGAATTTTGTTTTTCAGTGCTGGCGACTGAACCCAATCTCATGCACACACTACCACTGAGCAACACTCTCAACCTCAATTGTGTTTTGGTTCTGATTGTCCTGTCAGTTTTTCTTAAGACATAGTAATTTCTATCCATATATTCTGGTTTATTTTTCCTGCTTCAACATTTTTGTTCCTTTTTTCAGGAACGTTTTCTTTTCATTGTTTTGAGACAGTGTCTCACTATGTAGTTACAGCAGGCCTTGAATTCACTATGTAGCCCAAGCCGCCCTGAAACCCAGTCCTTTTGCAGCACCATCCCCAGTTTCAGAAACATTGTGAATATAGTAGGTCTTTCTTGTGTTCTACTACTTAGTGTTGCTTCTATAACATAGGGCAGTGTTCTTTTCAATCTTAAGATTTCTTCAAATATTCCCATTATGTCTTTCATTTTATTTTTAGTAGTATCTATTTTTTTTTCTTACCTATTTGCTAAGCCATACTGATTTTAATTTCTGTTACACAAAAGCCTCTTCTTGGAAGTCTTAAATCTCTTCAAGACCCTCCTCTCTTTGTTTTTATTTTTGTTTCTATTTTTAGATATTAGACTAGCAAATTCTTTGAAATGCTGAAAGATATTTTGAGATTATGTAAGTTTTTTTCTTCTTTTTGCTCATATTTTTCCTTCCTTGTTTTATTTTTGAGGTTTCTGTGCATGGGAAATTTCCCCTGTTGGTTATTTTTGGACCATTTCTCATGTTTGAGTGATTTTGGAGAGCAGTGAAGAGTGTAGATACCAACCTGAGGCCAGCTGAAGCTTCTACTGAACTTTAGTGTCTTCAACACTAATTCATCAGATCTTTTTACTGTGGAGGCACCTATATTTTTGAAGTATTCTTTTGTTTGTTTCATGGTACTCTTTTGAAGCAAAGAAACTTTATATAGGCACTAGAAATCACTTGACATGATTTTCCTTCAAAGAATGTTTTTCCTAGACTGGTTATTGTCTGTGGAACCCATGGCATTAATCACAGATCACTAGGTGCCTCTGAGAAGGAAGAGGGCCAATTTAGAAAGTCTTCTGTATCATATTGAAAGTCCAGGGTGAAGGTGGTGCTTTCTCTTCTGGGAAGATTTCACTATTAGGTAAATGCATATCATGTTCTTTGATTTTTTGAGACAGGGTCTCTCTATGCAGTTCAGGCTGGCCTTGAGCTTGCTTTGTATCCCAGGCTGGTCTCAAACTCACCGTAGTCCTCCTGCCTCACAAGTGCTGGGATTACAGGCATGCACCACCACGCCCAGCAAGCATCTCATGTTTTGTGGCTTTCAGAAATAATGGTTTTCTTGCTTTATCAAAGTTGATACTGTTATTGTTACTGTTTTTAATGAAATTTGAGGAATAAAGTGAAAATGTTACTAGCACCATAACTAGAAGTCTATATTTCCCTCTTAGATCACTATTGGCAGTTGAAAGAAGGGTGAAGTTAAAGGAATGTCAAGTTAAAGAGAAGACAACAAAGAACATAGTATAATAGAAAGTATTTTTGTCCAAGAGACATGGGGCCAGCCAGATAGCCCAGTGGACTAAAGCACTTAGGCAGAGCACAGCAACCAGGGTTCAATCCCCAGCATGCAGTGCAGGCCCCACCCCTGGGGCACACTGAGAAGGGATTGAGACTGGGTGTGGTGGCACATGCCTGTAATCCCAGCACTTGGGAGGCTGAAAACAGGAGGCCCACTACAAGTCTGATCTACGTACGTAGTGAGACCCTGTAGACCCTGTAGACCCTGTACTAAATGCATAAGAAAAGAGAGAGAGATGAATGTAGGTTTGGAGAGTGGCTCTGGCATAAACTAGCTGTATGTCCTTTGGTAAATAATTTCTTCTCCATGAACTTCTTTTTCTTTCTTTCTTTCTTCCTTTCTTATATGTAAAATAAGGTGATGAGGTGATTTTTTTAACCTAAAATTCCTGATACTTCTTCAGGATCACAGTAGAACAAGTTTAGGTATGGCTGTTCCATAAAGAAAATGTCAGGTGGGGGAGATGGCTCAGTAGAATAAGCGCTTCCCTGGCAAGCACATAGGCCTGAGTTCAATCCTCAGTTCCGCAAAAAAAAGGTCATATACTCTTCTCAACCAAATGTCTGCTATTTTGAAGCACTTTCCATTTTACCAGCATCTGTTGCATTTAATGATATAACTGTTAGAACATGTCCATTGTGACAAGTTGGAGCTCCCTTACCAGAACACTAGATAAAGGATGTAAAGAAGATTCAGAATAAGCCTTTTTTATGAACCAAAAATTAGTTTAGCCAGCTAATTCTTACTTCTATAAAAATTGTAGTGGTGACCAAAAAACTTTATATCTAAAACAAGTAATTTGATAAATTCAGACCAAAAAACTTTGTATATAGGACAAGTAATGCGATAAATGCAACCAATAATTATAGACAAATAATGTTAGTATTTAGAAGAAAGGTTATTGGATCAGTTTTTCATATTAATTTCCTATAACACCAAATTCGAAAAATAATTCTTAATCATTTGTGGGGTGTTCAAGAGCCTTCAGGATAAGCAAAGTTTCAGCTTGTCTGTGTGTGCAGAAATTTAAGACAGTATTTTGCTACATCTATTAGTGTGGTAAAACTTGTCACAGTTAAATCTAGTTCTTGTAGCTGAGATACAGGTCATCTATGTCAAGTTTCTCTTATGTAAGAATTGATAAGATTTTAATTCTTTTTGTTGGTGGTTTTTCCTTTAAAAAATACATACTATCCCAACATGTACAACTGACTGTATATATTTACTTAACTGCTTTTCAACAATGAGTGTCAAAATAATTCAATAGGGAAAGAATAATTTCTTAAACTAATGGTGCCAGGACAATTAGATATCCACATGCAAAGAAGTTGGACCCCACCCTTATACCACAAAAAATTATCTTTAAAAGTCCTACATGGCAAGTGTGGTGACACATACCTGGACTCCCAGAGGCTCTGCAAAACTTAAGAAGGAAAATCGGAAGTTCAAGTCCAGGATCGAGAATATAGCTCACCAGCACAGCACCTACCTGGCAAGCATGAGGTCGTTAATTTGATTTCCTGTGTCAAAAAAAAAAAAAAAAAAAAAAAAAAGTTCAAGCTCAGCCTAAGCAATACAGCAAAAGACCCTGTCTCAATATTTTTTAAGGGGCCAGAGAGATGGCTCAGTAGAATAAGCACTATGCCTGGCAAGCACAAAGGCCTGAGTTCAATCCCCCGCCCCACCAAAAACAAAAAAAAAAAAAAAAAATTAAAAAGGGCTGTGAGGCTCAATGAGATTCCTTGGACTCAATCCCCAGTATTTTTCTTTTTTAATATTTTATGTATTTAGTACAGAGTCTAAAGGGTTTCACTACAGTAGTGATCCTCCTATTTTCAGCCTCCAAAGTGATAGAATTACAGACACGTGCCACCATGCCCAGTCTCAATCGCCTTCTCAGCACGCCCCTGGCGCGGGGCCAGCAAGTCACGCTGGGAATCGAACCCTGGCCGCTGCTCTCTGCTTAGGCAGGCACTTTAGCTTGCTGAGCTATCTGGCCGGCCCTTCAATCCCCTGTTTTGATCCCCCCCCACAAAAAAGTGCTACTCATCCTTTTTAGAGTCGTTAATAATCATGAAATAAGTAAACCTCCGGCACTGTTCAACCTGGTGTTATACATACAGTAAGAACGGTTCAATTATAACTTTTCTGTGGTGCGCTGGGTTTCTGCTCTTGGGATGTTCACTTGGAGGCTGATGTGATAACCAATCTTCATTTGTCTGTCCATAGTGTCTTAACACTATGGCAGTCAGCTGCTTGGAAAATAACTGCTTGTCTCTTTGAGGTTCACCTTGAATACCCCAACAACTAATTTTATGTGTGCCACATGACCTCAAATTGAAGTAAAATCAAACATCCAGATACACCTCAATATTACTGAAAAGCTGAGTAGGCATTATCACATGACCACATGGACAGACTTAGGTTATATTTTAAGTCCACATATGTGGTGCTTCTGAAGTAGTCTAAGAAGGTGAGGGTGTTTGTGAGGAGTCAGCCAACTGACTGCAAAGGAGATGTATTCCTTTTTTTCCTGTATAAGAGAAGTGACACTTCCATGAGTTATCAAAAGAAGATATTTAACACCCTAGGAAAAAGGGTTCCTACATATAGGGTTGTTGTAGTCAGGGTTTGCAAGGAAAAGGAGTTAACACATAATTTACAGGATTGTTTTACAGTATTCACCTGAAGAGCCAACTGCAAAAGAGTGCAGGAGATCTGCCCACGTACTATACTTGAGGGCCTGGATCCCATGGCAGTGTTCTGCACAAGTCCGGCCAAAGACTTAAGAGTCCATGGCAGTGTCCTCCACAAGTACAACTAGAGGCCTAGAGCCTACAACAATGTCTCCTGCAAGTCTGTGCAAGGATCTACACTGGGAAGGCCCTAAGACCAGGGGGTGGAAGTTAGAAAGTCTGCACCAGCAGGATGAAGGATCTGTGACTAGGCAGACTAAGGAATCTGCACTGGACCCAGGAAACAATGCTCAAAGTAAGGACCACAGCTCCCCAAAAAAGAACCACAGCCATCCTCAGCAACAACGAGGTCCCTAGTTCCTCCAATGATAAGAACAGCCAAGTTCATACCAGGAAAACCAGCACGACAGGCTTCTCCAGGAGAATCAACAGCACCACGTCTTCTGCTCCGGTTTTCTTTATGCTGTTGGCAACAATCCTCAGGTGGGTCCTCCACACCCAACACTACACTGATTCAGTTCAGCTGGGTGTGACACATTGCCCATTAGTTAGTTAATCTACTACAGTTATGTAGTAACTAAAGGTTACCTTCGGGGTGCTAATCAGATCATCTTCGTGCATGGGTTGGAGGTCATAGAAAAGGGCAAGTAGTGACCAAGTTCTGATCATAAGGTGATTTGGACAAGATGATTTAGAGCTGGAGGCTCAAGTGTTACTGTGATAACTATAAGTGTCAAGAGTATCCAAAGAAGAATTTTAGTCCCCACAAGCTATGTGGGACTAAGAATAAAGGAAATTTTCTAGGAAACAGTTGGGGTTTAAGAGGCCCAGCAAATGAAGGAAATTTTTCTGGGTTTTGGATCCCAGGATTTCCATGAGGCTGTTAAGAGTACTACAGTCTTATTTTAAGAAGAATGAAAATAAACTCCTAAGTATCTTATTGGGAGTCATACAATCCTGGGCAGTTTTTCCTCAGTACTTACCCCCAAGGAGTGGAAATTGGGGGTCCCTTTGCCAGAGAGAACTTTTCTAATCCTGGAGTGAGGATATTAGAAAATACAACAAGATAAACAGACTGTAGATAATCTAGTCTGTTTTGTCTCTGTAGAATCCTCTCACTGGTGTTTCACATGACCTCATTCAAGAATAAGACCTGAGTATCTTCCAGTATGTCATTTGTCGTACCAGGTGCTATTAGGCAACTATTGGCTCTGTCTACAAATAAAGGTAGTACCCACATCATAAGCCTCTTGACTAAATCAAGAATAAGGCAGCTGGACAAGGTGGTGCATATCTGTAATCCCAGGATTTTATAGGGCTGAGGCAGGTGGATTACAAGTTTGAGTTCCACCTAGTTAACTTGGCTAGACCCTGTCTCAAAAGAAAAATGGGGGGGCTGGAGAGATGGCTCAGTGGTCTAAAGCACCTACTTGGAACAAGCTTGGCAAAGCACAGGGACCGC
>NW_004524643.1:545650-546669 GCF_000260255.1 Octodon degus
TGATAGGCATTTGTATTCTTTCCAACATTTAACTATGACAAATTGTGCTGCTGTAAACAGGTGCACAGATATCCCAGTGGTATGTTTTCAGTTCTTTTGGAAAAATACCCAGAAGATGAATCACTGGCTTGAGTGGGACCTCCAGTCCTAGCTTTTTGAGGAATCTCCACATTGATTTCCATAGTGGTTGTACCAGTCTTCTCTTCTGCCAAGAGTAGAGGTGGGTTCATTTTTCCCCATAGCCCCTTTTTTGATTTAAAAAAAAAAAGGTTGGATAAGGGTTTATCCATTTTACTTATTCTTTCAAAGAACCAACTCTTCAATTTTTTTCTTTTTTTTTTTCTTTTTTTTTTCAGAACAAGGGATTGAACTCAGATCCTTGCGCTTGCCAGAGAAGCACTTATTCTACTGAGCTCCCTGGCCCTTAAACTCTTCAATTTTAGTGATTCTTTGTATTGTTTTCTTTGTCTCCATTACATTATTTTCTGCTTTGATCTTTATAATTTTCTGCCTTCTTTGGGCTTTGGGCTTGACTTGCTCTTTTTTTCTAGGAGCCTGATGTGCAGTATAAGCCCTGCCCCAGGGATGCACTGGGACAGTGATTGAGACTAGGCATCAGGCACGTGCCTGTAATCCCAGCACTTGGGAGGCTGAAAACAGGAGGATCACCACAAGTCTGATCTGTGTAATTAGACCCTGTACTAAATACATTAAAAAAAAAAAAATCTTATATAGTTGGGTGCTCCTACATTGGGTGTATATATATTTATAATTGTTATCTCTTCCTCTTTCAGTTTTCCCCTAACAAGTATATCATGACCTTCTTTATCTCTTTTAATCACTCTTGGTTTAAAGTTGACATTGTCAGGACTGGCCAAATAGCTCAGCGGATTAAAGTGCCTGCAAGCAGGTGCCGGGGCCAGGGTTCATCCCAGGCCTGCTTTGCAGGCCCTGCCACTCGGGTATGTTAAGACAATTGAGACTAGGCATGGTGGCGTGTGCCTGTAATCTTAGCTCTT
>NW_004524643.1:547238-555322 GCF_000260255.1 Octodon degus
AAAAAAAAGAAAAATGGGCTTCAGACGTATTACAGCTCAAAGGCCCTGGTTTAGTTGCTCAATCCTCAACACTGGGGGGGAATGTATTGTGTACCTGTGATAGTGACTAGCAAGTAATCTTTTTGATCTCTGAATTCTTCAAATAGCACCATGCCAGGAATTCCTTGTAATAATTTTAAAGCTATTCATATTGCAGGGATTTTTGGCCTTAACTTGAATATATGGTTTCTGGTCTTTCTTTGATCCCAAGATCAGATTTAGTACCTTCATTGAAAGCCAGCTCAAGGGGTACAACTAAAAGCCAACCCTAAAGGTGCATCCAGGTATACCAGAAAGCTTGTAAAAGACTAGTCATGATACAAGAGATGGCTCAGGCTCACCTGGTTCCACTTTACTAAGCTCTATCAGGCTGAATGGATAAGTAAGACAGACTCTAGGTGCTTCCAGTCTAGGAAGAATCCAAGGTTGTAAATATTCACCATGCCATGGTAAGAGGCATGATTGAGCACAAGGAAAAATACAGAGAAAGATCTCAGAAAAGACACTTCACCTAACCTGAGATTTAGAGAAAGTCTCTGAATTAGAATGACTAGTCCACAAGACCTGAGCCAGAAGGTGAATCAGTGAAAGGTGGACTGGTGCAGGAGCAGAAGAGCATTATGGACAGAAAACCCAAAGCATCAGAGATCCCAAGTGGCAGGTATGAGCAGTGAGGAAGTGTAGCAAGCACAGTGCCAGACAGTGGTATAAAGTGAGGCGTTTGTGTTCTTCTGCACCATTTTCTTTCTGTTGCTATTTCCTTTTCCCTTTTAAGTGCAACATTACCAGCAGCCTGACAATAATAATAATAACAACTACAATAACTAGCATATCCTTACTCTGTATCCAATGCTATTCTAATGCTTTAAGCTTATTAACTTTAATACGTAATCTGTGAGAAGGTATTATTACTTTCATTTTACAGACATCAGAGACAGGTTGAGTAACTTGTCCAAAATGCACACTGATCCAGGTATCTCTCTTTTCTACTTTATTACACATTTGGCCTTTGTATCCCTGGCTTTTCATGGACTTTTCCATTGAACAAGACGTACTCAAGCTATGTTTGCTCAAAGTAGGTGTTATCTACAAGGTTGGTAGGAGTAGGAGTTGCCTGGGGCATTTTTTAAAAGCACAGCTAATAAGGCTCAAGTATAATTCAGAATCTAATAGATTTCTGCAAGAGAAAGTTAGGGTAGACAATGGGTCAGTGGCTAGAAGGATGGAATTATTTATTTGGTTTGCTTAGAAGAGGCATGAGACATGCCTATTAAAAGGAAAGAAGAGAGTCTCTAAGAAAGGACTGGATGGCCTGCCCTCTTGCTGTAGATATACTTCTTTTCCCACTTCTGTTTGCCCCAAGCTCATTCCAGAACCTGTTTCTTTTTCTACCTTTAATAAAACTTGGCTACCATTAAAAAAATAAAAATTGGGGCCAGAGAGATGGCTCAGTAGAATAAGCGCTTCCCTGGCAAGCGCATGGGCCTGAGTTCAATTCCCAGTTCCAGCAAAAAAATAAATAAATAAATAAATAAATAAATAAAGGGAGAAGGAGGGGGAGAGAAAAAGGAGGAGGAGGAGGAGGAAGAGGAGGAGGAGGAGGAGGAGAATCCTGAGAGTGAGTCCTTCCTCTAGGCATTACTAGTCATTTAGTGTTCATGGGGGAAACCTCCATATGTACCCCAAAGTTTGCCATCCCTTCATCTCATTGGTCAATGAGAAAATACGTTGTTTTGTTTTGGTTTTTTTTTTTCCTGACCTGAATTACTTCTTAAAATTTTTTAAAATTTATTTATTTATTAACATTTATTTTGGGGTGTGTGTGTGTGTGTGTGTGTGTGGCCAGCTCAGCCCACCAGGGGGCGCAGCTGGCTGGCATGTGGTGCTGGGGGAATCGAACCACGGTCCATGTGCTTTATCAAGCTTGTTCCAAGTAGGTGCCTTAGACCACTGAGCCATCTCTCCAGCCCCATGAATTACTTCTTTTCTGATCTGAAATAACTCGTTTTTTATTCTTATTTCTTGGCTAAGCCTCCCTTGGCCCCTCACTCATCTCAGTTTCCTCTTGTCTAATAAATGAAAATAAAGTTCTGCTTTTGCACAAAGGTCCATTGTTCCATTTCTTCTTCTTTTTATTTTATTATAGTAATATATGTTTGCAGTACGTGCAATTTGCAATCTTCTTAGGGATTCCTTTTATCCTTTATCATCTTTTGTTCTCTTTCTCATCTTCTAATCTAGCATCTTTAACTCTGGGAATCTTTTTTTTTTTTTTTTTTCAGAACCGGGATTGAACTCAGGCCCTCCTGCTTGCCAGGGAAGACTTATTCTACTGAGCCATCTTCCTGGCCCCTTACTCTGGGAATCTTTTTCAGAGGAAAAGACCTATAAATAAGGCACAGAGATACATTTGCATTGATTTTTGGCTAAACAGAAGCCTGTTAAACCACCCAAAAGAAGTACCTATAGAGTGGTTATGCTAAGGGGACAGAGACAATGTGGGCACTTCTAGTCCCTCGGCTCCTGGCTAAGCTGCAGTAACATCCTTTAGGAGCAGAAGTCAGGGCAGGCACTATCCTTGTGGGAGAGCTGGAGGCACTCACAGAGGCAGGAAGGTGCAGGGATCTAAGCCTCCGGTGCTCAGAGGAGACCAGAAGGGATGGAAGGTCAGAACAAGGAGTTAGGAGCTAGGGAGCTAGGTCTGATGAGAATGGGCTGGAAGGAGTAATGTTCTGAGCAGTGTTTGATCCTTAATAGCTTCTAAAGAAGTCAGAACACAGGGCTGATAATACTGCTCAGCCGCACAGTGCCTACATGGCAAGCACAAGATCCTGAGTTTGATTCTCTGTTTAAAAAAAAAAAATTGCAGTCCTCTTATTTATCTGTTTATGCTAGGGATAGAATAGAATATAGGACTCTGAATGCTAACCATATGCTCTAGCACTGAGCTATACATGCTCAGCCCCGTATTCCTCTTTTAAATAAAAGCTATTATTATTAGGCATGTGTGGTGGTGCAAGCCTATAATCTCAGCACTCTGGAAGGCTGAGCATTTGGTTTGCTTGTCCAAGCCCCTAGCTATCAGGTTGAGTAAACCAAGGATTTTATTAAAAGAATGAATCATTGCATCTCCTGAGTATTCAATTAAGATTATCTATCTGGCATTTTATTCATCAGTCTTTACAAAGTTACAGAGCTGAATTGATACACTAATAGTTTTCCTCAGCACTAATCTATACTTTTACAGTCAAATCAGATGCCAGCCTTGCTATAATTCTCCATCTTTCCACTACAACATATTTAATCCTTACTCTAGTTTTCATCATTTGGCCCATATTCTTATTTTGCGAGTAGTTTCCTGGAGTAATCTTCTGTGATCTCACAATTAGTTTCAAATTATGAGCATGAGAAGAGTACATTCATTCACTTTTTTTCACTACATGATTATCATCCAGTGGCCCACAAGCATGCCAAATGTAACCCACATAAACTTCACTAGTACGATCTTTGGACTCATTTCCAAACTATTATTTTTCAACCTTTTTGTGATTGGAATAGGTTATGAATGATTGTTCAGCTTAACAATGTATGTCTTTCCTCAGTTCCTACAGGGCTGGGTATGTAGCTTAATGATAAGAATACATTCTTAGCATGTTTGAGCACCTGGATTTGTTTCTCAGTGCAAAGGCCCTTGTTCATTCCACAGTACTGAAGGAAAAAAAAAAAATGAGGACTAGGGATATAGGTTGGTGATGAAGCACTTACCTACCATGTACAAGGCCCTAGGTTCCATCTCTAGCAAAACTGATTGATTGATTGATTAAGGGCATCCTAGTACATTTCACTATGTCTCCAGAAACTACACCCAAAAATAGACTTGGGAATCAGTCTCCTGTAGCAGCAGCATCTGGTGTGACAGCAGGCTGGCATATCTGCTTTGATCATCAGTCCTCTGTTCATAAAATGTGTGTTATGTTAGATTATTTTTATGATCTTTCTCTCAAAAAACACTATATGACTCAACAAACAATAATTACCCTATAAAACATTTTGTTCGTTAAACCAGCATGGTAGCACACACCTATAATCTCAGCACTCAGGAGGCGGAGACAAGAGGATCACTAAGAGTTCAACAGCCTGACCTACATAATGAGACCTTGTGGTTTGTTTGTTTTTTTTTTAAAAGTATGTAAACATGGTCACAGATAAAATATAAAATGTCTAATTAAATTTGCATGTCAGAGAGATATACAGTTGCTTTTTTTTTTTACAGTTGCTTTTTGATGGAACATAATTATACTAAAAAATTAACTCATGCAGGCTGGTGAGAGAGCTTGGCAGTCTAAGCTCCTGCCTGGCAAGCACAAGCACCTGGGTTCAATCCCCAGTACCACATGCCATACCAGCCCCAGAATAAAAACCTTCGAATAAAAACCTTCTCTTACCCTTTCCTATCCTTACTGCCCTACTTTTCTTTTGTCCTTTATAATCCAGTATTATCTGTTCTATTTCTATATGCTAATCTCGTGCTCATTTCCTGATGTTGTAAGCCTCGCTTGGGCTGGTATGATAATGCACACCTGTAATCCCACTCCTCAGGAGGCTGATTTAGGAAGCTCCCTACAAGTCAAGGCCAGCAATGTCCTCTCTCAGCAAGTAAATAAATACAAACAACAAAACCTGGCTCATCCTGCCTCTTCCTTCTGCCATTGAAACTTCTCTTTTCCAGGGTCATTGGTCATTTCCTGGTTGTCAAATCAGTGGGATACCATGCAGTCCCAATTTTATTAGCCCTCATAACAGCTCTGCTAGATGTTGACCACTGTACCACCTCTGAAAATTACTGTTGGCCTTTGAAAAAGTCCTTGGTCATAACTCTCCTTATCCTTACTTTCCTGGTGCTTGGAGTCAGTTACCTTAATCACTCTATTTCATTTGCCTTGACTTAAGCTATAATGCCAAGGATTTTTCTTCAAACCCTTGTCTCATAAGCAAGGACTATGGTTGATACACATCCTGTACTTGTGGTTGTGGCTACTTACAAAACAAGTAGCCAGGGTGGGAAAAAGGAAGGAAGAGAAAAGTAGCTTTTTTTAAAAAGGACTGGGCATGGTAGAATCCCAACCTGAACTACATAGCGAGACCCTGTCTCAGAAAAACCAACAATACAAAAAAAGAAAGAAAATAAAGCAGTAACAGAAGAAAATGAAAGGAAATGCTCTCTAGTTCTATTCCAGAGGTAGTATTTCTAGGATATAGTGATCAGCTGTCTGTCAAAGAAGGGGCAATCTGCTATAAGGGTGTACACCTGCAGACCCAGGTATATGGGAACTGAGGCAGGAGTATCACTTGAATTCAGCAGTTCAAAGCTAGCCTGGACAACACTGTAAGCGCCCATCTCAAAGGACAGACAGACAGAGGGACTCCCATAGGTATGGAACTAGTGAATGAGTTTATATATTACTTCCACTAAATGATTCATCTTTTCACTATCTTTCTTAGTTTGGACCATAGGAGAAAATTATCAGACCCTCAATTTATAGCTGTCCAGTGAGAAGCACAGATAAAACAAGCAGGGACTGTCAGTGCCATTCACAGAACTGAGGAAAATACACACTTATGTTTACCAGTGTATTACAGAGTATATTTTAAAAGAGTCTGGAGTGTAGGAACTTCTGTCCCATAAATTGGGACCCCAACCCTGTATGTGGACCTCTTCTTGTTTACCTTCCTAGAACTACATAGTGAGAGGCTTCTACCTTCCTAGAAGCCTCTATGTGTTCAGGTACCCAGAAGTACTGTGGAAGGAAAAAAAAACTACCTTACCTAGGAATGGTGTTGCATGCTTGTAATCCCAGCATTTGAGAGGCAAAGACAGGAAAAATGCAGTGAGTTCAAGGCCAGCCTGAGCTACAAAGTGAGCTCAAGGCCAGCCTGAACTGCATAGCAAGACCCTGTCGTGAGGTGGGGGAAACTACTTAAGTAGAGGTAGTTCTTTTTAAAAAAGGAAAGAGCAAAGAAACATCCTAATTGTAAGCCTTACCTGCTTCTGGTGGGGCTGGGTCTCGTGAAATGTTGCCTGCATGGGCCCATAAGACTGGGGAGTAAGAGAGTTGATACAGATGGACTAGCTTTTATTGCCTTCAGAACTTGGGCTGGTTGGTCTTCCTTTCTTTTTCTTTCTGTCTTTCCTTCCTTCCTTCCTTCCTTTTTTTTCTTCCTTCCTTCCTTCATATTTTTTTGTGTGTATTTTAATACAGGATCCACAGGGTCTGACTACACGTATGGGACTTGTAGTGATTGTGTTTTTCAGTTAGGCTGGTTTTCAACCCATAATATTATGGGGCAGGGTTTGTAACTTTCAGTGATATGTTGATCTCTTTATTTCTTTTTTAACTATCTGCTCCTGTTTGGCTTATGGGGGGGGTGTGTTCTTTCAAGATGGTTTATTTTCAAAACAAGTCACAGCACTAAGTTTTTGGCCCACACTGCAATGATTCAAGCTATAAATGCTTGCTTGGAAAGTGAACAAAAATCCATATGAAACAATATTCAGTTAATTTCCATAGGAACACAGATAAATGTGACCCATCTCCCTAGTCTTCACATAGCTGTGCCTGTGTCAGCCCTACTCTTATACAGATGTCCAGAGCTAGTAGTGATTATGTTAATGGTCCCGAGCCCTTATCCATGCTGCTGGGGGCTGCTTCATCTGGCTCTCCCTGGCACAAGGCACAGGCAGGGGCCCAACGTCCTGCTCCTCCTGAACTTGCTACATGAGCTGCCATGTCAGTCTCTATATCATGTAGTAAATAGTGGGGCCTGTGGAAGCTATTGAAAGTGAAGACAGTGGTGAAGGTACAGGCTCCTATGTTCTTTTTTTTTTTTTTTTCCTGTGTTCTTAAAGAGCATCTGGTCATCCATGTGCACCTTGGGCAGGTCACAGCACCCCACCATGCAGCCTAGGCCTTTACTCCTGGACCTCCAATGCTGGGACCTGTAGTACTTGTCAGGCATGGGTCTCTTCAGCAGCAGCAGCCTCAAGAGTGCATGGACATACAGAAGGCTGTTGAATGATCTATAATACATGAAGTTCTGTACTCCTTTATTGTCAGAGCCAGCCTTCAATACCAGCTTCTTGGCAGTGATGTTCACAGTAAGTGTGCACACCGATGCCACACAGTACCTGCCAGGCTCAGATACGACCCACCAGGATGTCCTTGTCCAGAGCCCAGTGAATCTCAGTATATTAAGCAGATACCTCTGCTAATATACATGGCCTACACCACCACTGCCTTCACTTTTTTGCACTTAGTGCAGCTGCTCTGCTCACGGAAGCTGACCCCAATGCCATCAATATTTAGCTATTTTGCCTGTTGCAAAAAGAGCCTGTTGGTTTTGAAGATGCCACCAAGTTTCACACTGTGTTGGAGATAATTTTGGAGTTGTCAGTGACAGTCCACAAGACTTGGCCTTCAGAAGTGCCTGGGCCACTTTCAGCAGCTCAACTTCTCTATCAAAGGTCATCTGGATCCGGATGCTGGTTGCATACTTGATCTGCAACACCTGCATGCAGGGGGTGGAGTAGATGACCCTCCCCAGGGACACCTCGAGACTGCATCAGCTGGATCTCCATTTGCTCACACAATCAAGCCCTGTCCTGATGGTGGAGAGGGTCATCAGGATGGCTCTGCTGTTGTTGCATTTGAGCACATTAGAAGGCGGTGGCATAAGGGAGACCTTTCAGCCTGTGCAAATGCTTCCTGAGAATGTCCCCAAGGCCTGCAACAGAGATGGTGTCCTTGTCCTCAGAAGAGGAAACTTTGTTGATCTTCTGGTCCAGAATGTCCTTAGCTGTGATGTCTTCCTTGAGGAAGCAGCAGGCCAGCTCCTCACTTCAGGGCCTGTTCGTGGTTTCTCCGTGCCTCAGAATGCAGGGAGATGGAATTTAAGGGATCTCTTCTAGGTTCTTACAAGGCCCAAGCTCCAGGAACTTCAAGAACTCCAAGTCCTGGGTCCTCCACGCAGCAGCAGAAATGTTCTCA
>NW_004524643.1:558470-568780 GCF_000260255.1 Octodon degus
GCTACCCCTGCTTATTTATGGGTTCCTGTCACATGGAGAATTGTTTTCCCATCTTTGACCTTCAGTCTATTAATTTCTTTTTGAGTTAAGCATGTTTCTTGTATAAAGAGTGTTGTTGGATTTTGTTTCTTGATCCACTCTGTCAGTCTCCTTCTTTTGATTGGTGAATTGAGGCCATTTACAATGATGGTTATAACTGATATGTATTGGCTTATCTTTGTCATGTTATTTTCCTGCTGTAGGTTCTCTACCTTTCCCCTCTGTTTGTTTGTTCTGCTTGATGGTTCTTTTCTGTTGTTGCTCTTGAAGTTGTGATCATCTTGAAGTTGTGGTCATTTTTGTCTCTTTCTAAAATATCTGTCAGTACTCTTTGTAGGGTTGGTTTTATTGTCATGTATTTCTTAAGTTGTTCTTTGTCATGGACATATATCTCCATTAAATTTGATATTTTTTCAGGGTACATCAATCTGGGTTGGAAGTTGTTTTCTTTCAGGACCTGAAATATTTCACTGTAAGGTCTTCTTATTTTGATTGTCTGTGTTAAGAAACTGCCACGATTCTGATGGGCTGTCCATTATAGGTAATTATTTTTTCTAACAGCCTTTATTTTTTTATTTTTGCATTTTTTAGGAAAGGGTCTACAGGGTGTTCAGGATCTCACTACTAGATCAGACTTGTAGTGATTCTCCTGCTTACATCCTCCCAAGAGCTGGGATTACAAGTGCACGCCACCACGCCCAGTCTCAATTGCCCATCTCAGTGCACCCCAGGGCAGGGCCAGCACAGCAGGCTTTGGATTGAACCCTGTCCCTGTGCCTGTCTGCAGGCACTTTAATCCACTAAGCTATTTGGCCAGCCCTTCTAACAGCTTTTAATATTCTGTTCTTTTGCTGAATTTCTGGGATGTTGATTATTATGTCTAGGTATAGATTTATTTTGATTATGGCTAACTGGAGTGCTACATGCCTCACTCAACTATGTGTCAGATTCTTTTTTTCCTATGCTTGGGGAATTTTCTACTACTTCTTGGTGAGGGTGGGGGGCTTGGCAGGGCTCACCCAGTCCCCATAGCTGTCCTCTGTGCACTACAATTCCTTAGGCAGTGGAAGCCACCACAGCTCAACCAAGCTCTGGAAAGGATGAGGGGGGCCTTGTTCTGCTTTTGCAGTACTTAGATTGAACCCAAGGCTACAGGGTTTTGTTAAGTCATTAAATTTCCCAAGTTGGCCTCAAACTTGCAGTCCTCTTGCCTCAGCCTCCCAGAGTGCTGGAATTACATACAAGTACTACCACAGCTTCTGAGTCATTGTTAATAATTCAGGGATCCTTCACAATTCAGGCTTTCCCCAACCATTAAACTTACCACAGCTGCTATTCTTTCTCATCATGGCTGTTAGAGTTCCACAGGAGGAGGAGAATACTTCCTGCATCTCTGTCTTCATGAACTTGGATAGACACTAGGACATTGCTGCTGAGAGCTGCTTGTGTAAACTATCAGTCTGTGTGCTCGTCACACGCAGCCCCCAGCACAGTGTAGCTCTTGACGTTCTGGTGATGCTGGTAAACATTGATGTGCTGTCCAGAGCCAGAGAAGGGCAGTCTCCTGACTGCTCCATTCTAGTCTCCTTTGGTGGCCCCTCCTTTTAGTGGATCTTTCTTTGTACATCTTAAAGCTCTGCCCTCAGTCCTCTTGGAAGCAATGTTAGTTCCTTCCATACAATCCCTCTGATAGCTATGGCCCTCTTGCTCGGCCTTCCTCCCCTCCTAGTCAGTCCTCCAGTAACATAGTGTCTCGTTCTCTATCATTGCCCACACCACCATTACCGTATTCCTGCCATCTTCATTCAGTCTTCTATCGCCTCCCACATGAGCTTCTGTTGAGACTTTTCTCTCATTCATCTTGTCACAGAATATATCTATCTCTTTCTAATAAATTGAGCTTTCAAAAACCTTTAAAAGGTCACCATTATGTCTGGCATGTTAGCAGAATACTGAAGGCCCATCATGGCCTGGCTGTATTCTTACCACACTTTTTTTTGGTGGGGGTGCATCTAGTAGGGGTTAAATGCAGGACCTTCACACTGAGCCACATCGCCAAACTTTTTCTATTTTTAATTTTGAGGCAAGTTCTCTCTAATTGTTTAGTGGGCCAGGCTGAGATCAAACTTGTGAACTCCAACCTCAGTCTTCCAACTTTCTGGGATTACAGGCAGGCACCACCACGCTTGCTAAGACTAGGTTCTGTTAACGATGGACCATCATGATGGAGATCTTTTTATACTCCCATGCACAAACTGAATTATTGCTTGTCAAGGATTAGCTTGATAGCCAACATTTGACACTTGCCACATGCTGAGCTCTGGTCTGTTTTTCAGATACTCATTTAATCTCACAGCACCTTTTTTTTTGTTCCCCCCAGTACTGGGATCTAACTCAGGATCTTGTGCTTGCCAGGCAGGCATTTATGCTACTGAGCTGTCTCCCTGGCCTCATAGGACCTACTGAAGTGGGAGCAGTTAGTCTAATGAAACCAATACCTCTGGATATTTCTGTTGGATATAACCCTCTTATATTGCCACAAGTTGGCTTATACTTTTACCCAAATGTCCTTTTGCTTTATCCCCATTATTTTGCCCCTCTTGGAAAGCTGTGTTCTATAACAACTACTGATTCTTTGCCTCAATCTTCAAATACCCTCGAGACTCTAAACTCTCCTTCCCCAGAGTCCCACTGCCCCCCTCCCGCACTTTGGTACTGGAGACTGAGTCCAGGGCCTTCTTACTGAGCTGTAGCTGCACCCCTTTTTTATTTTTAAACAGGATCTCACTAAATTGCTGAGTTGCCCAGTGTTATGGTTTGTGTCTAGTTGTTCCTCCAAAGGCTCATGTAAGTTATAGGGCAGACAAGGCTGGAGGAGCAACGAGTGGCCTGAGAGGCAGGGCCAGAGGACCAGGGCGGGACTCAAGGGGCAGGGTCAGAGAGGCGTGAACCATCAAACTGGCTAGCCTGTGCTTTCTCAGAGAGGTGGGAGAGGGTCATCCTGGACACAGCAGCACCCCAGCCTCTCCTCCAGTATCTTGAAACCTCCAGTAACTGTGAGCTAAATAAACCTTTCCTTCCCTTATTTTGAGTGTCAGGTATTTGTCCTAGCAATGAGAGAAGAGTAACTAAGACACCCAGGTTGGACTCAAAATGGCTATCCTCTTGCCCCACCTCCCCAGAACCCTAGGCTCAGGCTGCCCTTCCCCGAAGTTTCCATTCTGTCCCTTCCTTCTCACCACTCTTAAACATCTGGAAAGCAGTCTTCTCACCATCCATTGGCCTGTCCTCACGTAGCCCTCATGTAGCTTCTACCTACCCTACTTCTCTAGTACTAGAGGGCAGTGTGTGAAGCGCAAAGTGCTTCCTGCATCAGGAACCACACTATTAGTTCCTCTAGGGGAAAACCAGGGACCTTTTCTTAGTTCCGTTCTTGGCAGTATAGATTCCTTTGACTGCTCTACTCCCTCCTTTATGTATATATGTATATATGTATATATGTATGTATGTATGTATGTATGTATTTTGGTACAGGGTCTCACTACGCAGCTCAGACTCATAGTGATCCTCATTTTTTCAGCCTCCCCAGCACTGGGGTGACAGGTGTGCACCACCAGGCCAGGTCTCACTGGCTCAGCATGCCCGCAGGCAGAGCCAGCACTGCATGGGTACCCATGATCATTCTCCTTTAATCTCTTTCTTAAACTTCTATTTTTATTTATATACTATCTTGTCTTGTCTTTAAAACTGTTCATCATCTCCTGTCCTTACTCAACAGTTTTTCTTATACTCTTAAGGCAACCCCTTGTCTGTTGCTACCATTTTTTTGTGAGAATTTTTTAAATGTACCATTTTAATTTGGATGATCTTTTTTTTTTTTTTTTTCTGTCTTTTGTTTTTCTGAGACAAGTTCTCGCAATGTAGTTCAAGCTGCCTTGAACTCACTATGTAGCTAGGCTGCCCTCAAACTCATGGAGCGCTGGGATCACAAATGTGTGCTGCCATGCCTAGCAGTTTTGATGATCTTTGGCCAAAAATGTAAGCACAATTCAGATGAGCTCTTTATAACTGAGAGCTACCAAATCTGTTGCTTATTCTGGCTCCTCAGATTGTTTTACTAAGTAATCACTAAATAAAGTGACAGAATTTGACCTTAAAGGAATAAAATGTTTCTGCTTGGTTGGTTTGTTGGTTTTGTTTTTCTTTGTGGCGCTGGAGATTGAACTGGAACCTTGCATTTGTTAGGGAAATGCTCTGCTACTGAGCTGTCCTCAGCCTTGGAGTCATCTGTGAGGCTGTTTTCCAGTTAGCTCCAAAGTCTAGCACAATTGTCTTTAATGATAGCTGTTGGCTCTTTGCTCGTTTCTATTCCTCTGGCTACTTCTTTTAAACAAAAGTATTTCTCAGTGTTCCACATTCCCAGCTTATTTCTCAGACTGTTTCCAGTTTAACTTACTGGCATAGTAGACGTGGCCAGTGCCTTCACCCCACAGGCCCCCCTGGAAGACCTACTCATCCTAATCCTGCGCAGTGCCTCCTCCGTGAAGTGAGGCTTATTCTTTTGATGCTGGGACTGGACCGAGGGCACTGTGCATGCTAAACACTCCCTCTCCCACTGAAATACTCATATGTTCCCAGATGGAACTGTTTTTTATCTATATGATAATATAACTATATTCTTCTCTGAACCCCCATAACTATTTGGTTGACTTTTTCTTACAGCTCCTATCTGCCCTGAATTTCATTTTTTGAAGACTTCTCTGGCCATTCTGCCACTTGCATCCTTTATACCATCTTGCATCAGGCCCTTCAACTCAGTGGAACCTAAAATTAATGTGTCATTTCCATTTCAAGCTTCACTGCTCTTCTCTGACTCTTGGGAATCCCCTTGGGGTCCCTGGGCTACAAAATGAGTTCAAGCCCAGCTTGAACTGCATGGTGAAACCCTGTCTCAAAAAGACAAAAGAAAAAAGAAATGGACCCCTCCTCTGAGGTAACTGTATGTTTTTCTTTTAAAATATAGAATGAAGCAGAAATTTTAAGTGCTACAGGATTTAGAGACCAAACAGTAAAACTCCGGTCCTCTTTCTTCTCTGTTCAAAATAATATAACACAGACATGTGCTTAGATTATTTTTCTCATTTTCATATATCAAAGAACATCTGTCAAGTCACTGCTGCTATCACTCCCTTCACGAGGGAAGAGAGGAAGAGGGGCTTGGATACTGGTATCTGACTCTTAAATGATCTCTTTCAGGTCTGGTCAGGGGAAGCAGAACTCTATGACTTCTTGGAAATTAGGTCAATGAGTTGATCCTTTTGAGCAACCACATTAAGTAGCAAATTGGTCATTTTTTTGAGGGCTGGAAGTTTAATCCAGGGCCTCCCCCATGCCAGGCATACAATACCACTGAGCCTACAACTGGCAATTTTTCAAGAAAGATTTCTCACAAGAATTTTGCAAACTTTGTTACAATGATATGAAGTGCATTTTTCATTTTTGTTTTGTTTTGTTTTTTGAGATAAGGTCTTAATATGTAGTTCAGACTGGCCTTGAATTCACTATGTAGACAAGGCTGGCCTTAAACTTGCAGTGATCCTTCTGCCTCAGCCTCCCAAGAGCTGGAATCACAGATACACACCACCACACCAGTTCCTGAAGTGCATCTTCTGAGAAAGATGATCACAGGTAACTGATTTGAGTACAGTACCTAATGCTTATGATTTTCTAATCATTTTTACATACTATGAGAAATAAAGAACCATTTTATAGTTCAGTTTGGGTGCTTGAAGCCTGATGTGGACAAGTGTCTCTCAAGATGTTAGCTTTGTTTGAGCCCCTCAGCTAGTTGAGGATGAAACCCTTATCAGAGCAGATAAAGTAGACTGATTTTTTTCATAACCCTCCTTTTTCAGTCCTCCTACTCGGTCCCTCTCTCTCTACCTCCTCCCCTTCTTCTCTGTGTTTGTCTTAGACCAGTCCTTTCCAATTCCTTTGCACTCTTCTAGTTTCTAGTGCCTTCTAGCAGCCAGGCTCCAGTTTGATTTGCATAGCCAAGAGAGTCGCTGCCTCCCAGAATGGCCCTGTGGAGGGAAGGGAACAACAGCAAGACACGCAGTAGCCTCCTGTGCGCTGGGCCTGTCTTCATGTTACATTGAACCTACTGACCTTTGCCTGCTGTGGATTACAAAGGAAGTAATCGAATTTAGAAATGTGCCAGAGGTGGGTGGAGGAGGAGCCGCTGAGCCTTCCAGCTTGGCCTGCACAAGCCACAGACCAAATAAGGGTGTGTGAGCCGCCTTCATCTGTACTAAAGTTCAGAGTGCAGTGTGCAAAAGTGGGACTTGGCTTTTAGAGAGATAAGCTATTGCCCAACTCTGGTTGAGTTCCAGCTGCACAGATCATGTCCTCTGTGTCTACGCAAGGCTTGGGCTGAGGAGGAAGCCAGGGCCATGGACTTGCTGGGTAGGGAAAGGAGCAAAGGAGGCTTTCCTTGCCTGAACTTGGTGACTGAGGGAGTAAGCTCCCTACAGAAGGCTTTCCTGGAGTGTTTCTATCATTTTCCTCATTGCCTGTAGAGTGCTGGCAAGAGTGAGTCATTAGAATGTGTAAGAAAGGTCAGAGTTTGAGGATATTCTGCCAATAGGGAAACAATGTTATTTTTATGAACTCTCACAGTCTGGAAGGCCAGCTTGTTTACTGAACACTGAGGTCTAGAGCAGGGCTGGGAGTTTGGGGCATTTTCCAGCAGGATTAACACACTGTTTGCTAAATCTGTCCCTGAGAAGGGCTTGTCAGACTCTAGGAATCAAACCAAAGGAGTCTACTTCCATTGCTATGTTTGATGGCTTCCAAAACATCAGTCTCTTTCTCTCCTTAGAGGTCTTCAGAGCCCTTATCTCCACAAGGTGCTTCATATGCTATAAGAACTGCAGGCAGGTAGTCACACAAATAGCCACACCGCCACCCCTACATAAAACCCCTAAATTCCTTCCCTCCCCCTCTGTCCTTTATCTGGCTTTTCTTTTTTTTAAACCAGGAATCAAAGTGAGGACCTTGCACTTGCCAGGCATATGCTGTGCTGCTGAGATGGATCCCTGGCCCTCCGGCAAATTCTTTTTAGTGCCACAGGAACCCAAAGCTCCCCAGTACTCAGCCTATGATTCCCGAGGAAAGACACCATGACTCATATTCATGTTTGTGTCTAAAGCTTTGGTCTGTGTTTGGTAATAGTGTATATTCATTTAGTCCTGATCAGTTAACAAGTACTGCCCTGGTGTCTTGGATCCCTGACACACCTCCTCCTAGAGGCTTCTTGCTGTCCATGACTGTGTGGCCCACCACACAGATGCTGGTTGCAACTAACAGCCTTCACTTCAAGCACGCTGCACTCTTGCTTCGCTCCTCCAGGTTTCTCTGCCATTCCACAGTCTTGGCTGCCCAAGCATACTGAACCCTGAAATGCTGAAAAGTAAACACACTGTGGAAAGAAATACATCCCCTTTCTCTTCTTGGAAGGTGGACAGGTCCAAAACACTTTTCGTACAGCTTTTAGACAGTCTCATGGACCACCCAGCCAGTGCCTATAACTGGAACTAAATCAATACCTCTCTTTCCTCCTTTCCTCCTTCTGTGTCTTGCTCTTATATTTCCCAAGCTGCACATTCCCCAGTGAAGTACACACCAAGCTTTGGCAGTTATCCTGAGCTCTGACTGCTGGGAAACTGAGGCTAGGACATCTGGAACTGTGAATACATCCAGATCCCTTGATTTAAAAGTTCTCTCACAGGTTTATCTTATTTTCAAAATTCTGTCTCTTTAAATTATTATTTAAATATTCCTCTTTCCTGAGAAGATAAGAAAAATACTACTAAAGTTTAGGGATTCGAGGAGTTTTGTCTCTAGTGTACATTAACATTCCATTTTTTGGGTGTATCTATGTTTTCTTGGCTTTTACTCTAAATATAACCCCCAAAATTGTTATCTTTAACATTTCTTATAAACCACAACTCAGGAAGTTAGAGAAATTGCTCCCTGCTGGTAGGACAGCAGAACTGCTGACCTCTTTCGGCTGTAATTGCAGCACCTACTTTGGCCTTTAGGCTTCTGTATTTCCTTAGAATAAATTTCTAGAAGTACAAGTTCAAAGAGCATGCATAATTACCTAATATCAAATTGCCCTCTTTTAAACTCTCACCAGCAACTTAATTCTTTCCAGCAATTGAAACAAACTGTCACTGGCAGTATATGAGTGTCCCTTCCCTGGCCCTTCTCCACGTATCTTGCTTTAATCTTGCATTTCTGATTTTTTTTTTAAATTTCAGAAGTTAATAGGTTTGTTTTCCACATTTTCATACATGAAAATAATGTATTTTGATCATACCCATACTTCCTATGCTCCCTACTCCATCCGATCTCCTTCACTTTCTTTAATGTATTCTTTCTGCTTTAGTGTCGCCTTTCCTCACCTAGATCCTGAGGATAAGAGAAAACATGCAATACTTGTTTTCCTGAGTTTGGTTTTTTCGCCTAACATTATATCCTCTGTTTCCATCTGCTTTCCTACAAGTGACATGACTTTATTTGTAATCTGATTCTTTTTGAGAATTGGAAATAATATACAGTACATTGGCAGTTGGCATTTCTTCCCTTGTAAGTTGCTTGTATTGTTACTGTTGTTGGTTTGCATTGTTTTGTGTATATTTTGTAGTCCTGGTCACACCAGGACCTTGTGTTTCCTAATCAAGCCCTTACCACTGAGCTATAGTCAGAGCCCTGACAATCTTAATTTTTTTAATCATTTATTTATTTATTTATTTGGTACAGGGTCTTGCTACGCAGCTCAGACTTGTAGTGATCCTCCTGTCTCAGCCTCCCCAGTGCTGGGATTACGGGCGTGTGCCACCCAGTTTCAGGGCAGGAAGGCATGCGCAGGTTCTAGGACGGACAGCACGGCATGCAGTACCAGATTTAAATCCGGGTCCTTTCACTCATCAGGCAGGCACTTAGACTGCTGAGCTATCTCCCCAGCCCACCAGTAGATAGTCTTTAATATACCTTTTTAACAATACATCAAATAGTCCTCAGACTTACTTAAGAAGAACTATCCTGGAAATTCTGTGTCGTTTTCAGTTCTCCTTTGCTGGCCTTCATCAGGAGACACCACTTGATTGATCTGACATGTAAAGTTGTGGAGTAAAGAGACCCCAGCTTCTCTGGATTAAAAGGTCTAGGTGCAAGGTTGAGCCTTATCAGATGACTCAGATCTTGGTTTTATTATTTCTGAGCTGAAAGGGCTGGGTAAGATGAATTCTATCTCCTGGAATTCTCCTGAAAAGAAAGTGGACATCAGGACTCAGCAAATGCCGACACAATCCTAGTTATCCTTGTACTTCTGCTGTATCTGATTTTACTTGTGCTGTCAGTTCTTCAGTTCTCTTCTCAGCTTTACTTAAGCAAAACATGATCTAAAATTTAGCTTCAGTTCCCTATCTCAATCTGTTTCAGACAGAATTATTCATCTTCACATCTTCCCACTTTAAGCACATCATCATCTAAGTAATTTCCATCTTCTTTCATTAAAATTACTATTAAAGCCATCCATAAAGGACTTTGCTAATAATTAAAGAAAGTTTCTAGGAGCTATAAGCTCAGTAGTTTTGTTGCCCTGTCCTCTTGATATGCATAAGTCTGGATATACAAAACAAAATACCAAGCTTTTTGATTTTTGTGTGGTACTGGGGATTGATTTCAGGACCTTGTGCTTGCCAGGCAGGCACTTATACCACTGAGCTATCTCCCCAGCCCACAAAAATTTCTTTAGAATTCCTATCTGTTGTTGGAGCAAATCTATTACCTGGTTCTTCCCTGTGTCAGACAGAACAATGCCAAATATTCTTTCATTGTAACTGTTTTGTTTCTGTTTGGTAAGCCATATTTATTGAGATATCTATTTATATTCTGCAAAACCCACCACGTATAATATTTGACAAATGCATAATCATGTAACCACCACTATAAGCAAGTGGAACAATTGTGGAACAAAGTGTAAACGTAAATAAAAGAAAAAGCCCCTCTTGCGTCTTTGCAGGCAGCCCTTCCCTGATCTCTTGGAATTGATTCATGTTGGCAAAAGAACAAAAGTGGTCACTAAAATGATCTTTTGCGGGGCTGGTGAGATGGCTCAGTGGTCTAAAGCACCTACTTAGAACAAGCTTAGCAAAGCACATGGACCGCAGTTCAATCCCCCAGCACCACATGCCAGCCAGCCC
>NW_004524643.1:570222-574264 GCF_000260255.1 Octodon degus
TCCACTGCTGGTGGGAATGTAGACTGGTGCAACCATTATGGAAATCAGTGTGGAGATGCCTTAAAAACTAGGACTGGAAATCCCATTCAAACCAGCTGTTCCCCTACTGAGAATTTTCCCGGAGGATCTGAAAACATCATATCATAGGGATATATGTGTATCTATGTTTATATCAGCACAATTTGTGATAGCCACATCTTGAAAACAACCAAGATGCCCGTCAGCTGAGAAATGAACGAAAAAGATGTGGTATTTTTATACAATGGAGTATTACTCAGCTATAAAGAATGATAAAGCCTTCATATTTAAGTGGATGCCACTCAAAGATATAAGTGAAATAAACCAGACACACATCTGTAAATATTGTATAGTCTCCCTAGTATAAGAACTCAAAAGAAGAAATACAAATAGAAAGGTATAACACAATTAAAAGGAAAGCAAGAACTTGAGGATTAGACAATGAAGACAGAGCAAGGAAAAAAGCTAGGAAACATGATGGGCAAAGCCATACATTTATATGTACAAGATGGGTAAGGCAATGATCCTGAAAATCTTCAGAAGATTTTCGAAGCTAGCAGTTAATTGGTAGGATTCTCACCCTGACTGACTATATATGCTGATACCTGTGAACTAAGCAACTGCACCAAAGATGGCAATGTGTAATAGTAGGTTCATGCTGGGGATGCCTGTCATTCTGGTCTTCTGAACACGTGCGGCTTTTTATGACACACCATTTGCTGCTGTGCTGTCTCTCGGGTAGATGTTTGTTTAGAAAGGAAGGGCATGGTGAATGAAGGCAGGAGACAAGAAAAGGGGTGTTGCAGGATTGTCCTGCTACAATGCTGTATATGGTTGGATTTCTAAACTTCTGTGTAAAAATATGTAATTGTTTATTCCTATTTTTAAATATATTTTAATTTTTTTGTTCATATTCTGTAGGGACTTAAAGTTTAACATATCAATACTTGATGAAAAATACCTGTTCCATGTTATGCCTAAGATGTTTGATACTCAGACAGATAATGAGGTTAAGCTCAACAGCCTAGGTTGTAGGGTAATATTAATAAGCTTCTCTTCTGGAGGGTTAACAACATAAGATTGCAGACCAAAAATTAGAAAAAAAGAAGCACTGCAAGGACAGCCAACATTTTGGCTCTAGCCTTTCAAGGTCAGTGAAGACTCAGGACATAGGAGAACCGAGAACCTGTACTATAACATCATGTAACTCAGTAGTTTCCCAAATTTTCTGATCAAGGAAATTATGGGGCCACAGAGAAAAGTGATCAATGATATAGAGTGTGCCTAAAGAGAGTCACATGGAGAGAAAACATTCTCTCAGGCTTTCACAGAGAGCAAATTGGTCAAGCAATGGCCATGACTCATCCACATGGCTGACACTGACAAAGGATCTACAAACTGTGGTACAGGGTTTCAGAGTAAATCCTAAGGGAATTTGACTGACCTTGTCAGATACAAAAGCTACATTTCTTGTTATATAGGTCTTGCTTTATCTTGGTCTTAACCATCCAGCAGAAAAGCATAATAACAAGGTATGAAAAGTAAGGCCATATTAATATGCTGAGCTGTAAAGGACCGAAGTCAACAACTTCTGACATTGCCAGTCTTATGGAAAACCCACTACTATTATGGACTACTGGACTATTTTGGAATATTTTGCTGAACTCAGACACCTATAATATTTAAATGACAAAACTAAAAAAAATGGGGTTACAAATTAACGACCATTTTGTATCTGTATATTCAAAATAGTTAAGATAAATATACAGCTACATTCTCTTAATTCAGTGAATAGAAAGGTTTGTTCTCATAGTGTTTGTAAACAGGATATCGTGTCTGCATCTTGTAGAATGAATAACCACTAAGACAACAATATGCTATGTATTAATTATTGAAACTGTCCTAATCGGATTTGAAACTGTCTCACTGCTGTTTGTTTCTCAATAAAATTATGGAAAAAAAGACATTTAAAAAAATCACATTTAGGGGGTGGGGAGATGGATTAATGGAATAAGTGGTTCCCTGGCAAGCACAGGGCCTGAGTTCAATCCCTGGTTCCACCAAAAAATAAAAAAAATTTTTTTTAAATCACACTTAAAAATAAAGAGTTCTTCTGACCCTAATGAATCAATCACCTATGTAAAGTACCTGAATCAAAATAGCTTCATACTATGGCTAGTTGATTAAAAAAAATTTAATCAAATTTAATTCTACAAAAATTAGTCTCTATAGTACCAACTGTGCTTCAAGGCAGAGGCACAAAATTCTTAGGTATTTCTTTCTATGTGTAATTGGGCTTGTCTCAGAATTCACCCCTGCTACCACAATAAGAGGGTGGGCAAGATCTACTCTGCATACATAGTCAAATGCACCTTATCTACTTGAGGAGCTTCACTAATTCTTCCAAGCACCAGACCTTATGCATACCAGCATCTTGAACTCCACTGAGCCAAGGACAGCATGTGGCTGCTGAAAAGCCCAGATATTCTTTAAAAGTAAAGCTTCACTGCTCTTTGATGTTTGACTTCTATGTACTTTATATAGGATATGACAGTCATGATGTCCAAGCAGAAGGGTAGGTTAAAGATACAGTGGTAGTGTCTCCTTTTTTGTATATACGATGCATTGAACCCAGGGCCTTCACACTCAGCAACATCCACAGCCCCATTTTTTAATTTTTTTTTTTTATTTTAAGACACCGTCTCACTAAGCTGCCCAGGCTAGGCTTGCATTTATGATCTTCCTACCTCAGCTTCCCAGAGTACTGAGATTACAGGTTTATGCCACCGCACCCACTGAAATTTTAGTCTTTTCATATGTATATTCTTTTCTATTCCAATATAGTGTGTATCTCCACATGTAACTGAGTAATTGTCTTCTAACCAGGTTGTCTCATACATAAAAAATGTAATTGAGCTGGGCTTGTTTGGAGGTAGTTATTAGAGTAAAAAGGAGGTATGGTATAAACTACTCACTAAGTGTTGCTTTCAGGCTACAAAAATTCATAAATTTCTCCCCCTTTTTAAAACACTTCCTTAGTGTTGCACTGCTTACAAGCTAACACACTTTCCATCCACACCTCATAACAGTTCTTACAAGAGAGACCTAAGCAGGATGTGGTAATCCTAGCACTCTGAAAGGCTGTGACAGGAAGATAGCAAGTTCAAGGTCAACCTGGACAATTTAGTGAAACTTGGTCTCAAAATACTAAAAAGAAGGACTGAGGTGCAGCTCAATATGAATGCCATGGGTTCAATTCCCCATACCATAAAAGAGTGGTCTACATCGGTTTCTTTTCACTTCACCTTTGACACAGAAATTGCACTTCTATAGTTTTACCACAAGGAAGTTTTTCTGTGGTTTTTGGTTTGTTTGTTTGTTTTTGAGACAGGGTCTCATAATGTAGTCCAGGCTGGTCTTGAACTTGCAGCAGTTCTCCTGTCTCAGCCTCCTGGATACTAGGATTGTAGGTATGTGCCATCATACCTGGTTATCACAAGGAAATATTGAGAGGTGGATACAAAAAGATTATAATCATATAGGGTGCTCATTATATCCTAATTACAGTAATAAAAATTAGAAACAACCTAAATAACTGATCATATGGAGCCTTATAAAAAAGTATATTACCCTAAGTTAAAAAGATTGGCCTTGTTATAAATACCAGAAACCCACAATAATTGTGGTAGGAGATGGTGTGATAGCTCCCTCTGCAGTCTTTGGTGTCACAGTCCCTTTACTTACATTTTTCAGTGAACTAAGAAAAATTAGTAGTATAAGGGCTGGCCTCATAGTTCAGAGGACTAAAGTGCCTGCTTAGGCAAATGCAGGAGACCAGGTTCCCTGCCGGCCCTGACCCCAGGGCCCACTGAGAGACAGCAATTGAGACTAGGGGTGGTGGCGTGCACCTGAAATCCCAGCACTTCAGAGGCTGAAAACAGGAGGATCACTCCAAGTCCAATCTGTGTAGTGAGACCCTATAGACCCTATACTAAATACATAAAAAAATTAGTAGTTTAACTAT
>NW_004524643.1:574460-576196 GCF_000260255.1 Octodon degus
ATTATATAGTATCTATTGTACATTTTGGATCTTATTTACTCTTTCAGCTTCACATACTAGGGAGACACTATAATGTTACAAATGTGCATCTGGTTTATTTCACTTATGAGTATAGTCTTGGGTTGCATCCATTTACCTATAAAAGTCCTCCAGTTTATCTTTCTTAATGGCGGAGTAGTACTACATTGTATAAAAAGACCACATCATTTTTATCCATTCCTGGTTTATGGGCATTTGGGTTGTTTCAAGATCTAGCTATTACAAATTATGCTGCTATAAACATGGATGCACATTGTGGTATGATTTTTTTTTTTAATGTATTTGGTACAGGGTCTCACTACGCAGCTCAGACTCATATTGATCCTCCTGTTTTCAGCCTCCCCAACACTGGGATTACAGGTGTGCGCCACCACACCTGAACTCTGGCAGTTCAGCATGCCCAGGGATGGGCCAGCACCAGTGTGGCATGTGGGACTGGGGTTTGATCCCAGCTTGCCTAAGTGCTGGCCCCAGTATGATGTTTTTAATTCTTCTGAGAAGATGCCCAGAAGGGGAATAGCTGGGTCAAATGGGATCTCCTATCTTCTTTTTTTGAGGAATCTCCACACTGATTTCCATAGTGGTTGTACCAGTCTACACTCCCACCAATAGTGGGAGTCCTCAAAGAAGTGTATTGGAACCTGATCCCTTCTTTCTTTTTTTTTCCATAATTTTATTGAGAAACAAATAGCAGTGAGACAGTTTCAAATCAAATTGGTAGGACACATTGCATACTCTCTTCCCAGTGGTTATTTGCTGTATAAGATGCGGACATGATATCCTATTTACAAACACCATTAGAACAAACCACTCTATTCGTTAAGAGAATGTAACTATATATTTATCCTAACCACTTTGAATATATAGATACAAAATGGACATTCATCTGTATCCCCTTTTTTTGTTAAGTTCTGTTATTTGAATATTATAGGTATGTAAACTCAGCAAAATATTCTAAAATAGTCCAGTAGTCCATAATAGTACTGGGTCTTCCACTTCACTGGCAATGTCAGAAATTGTTGACCTGAGTCCCCTACAACTCAACTTAACACCATGGCTTTACTTCTTATACTTCGTTTTTATACTTTTCTATTGAATGTTTAAGACCAAGATAAAGCAAGACCATGCAACAAGAGTTGTAGCTTTTGGATCTGATAAGGTCAGTCAAAACCCCTTAGGGTTTATGAATATCTTTTTTGGAAAAATGTTCATTGACACCCTTTACCTATTTTTTAATCTTTTTTTTTCCTGCTATTGACTTGTATATGTTTTTAATATATTTGGCTATTAGTACCTTGTTGGGTGTGTGTTTTACAAATATTTTTTCCTATTTTGTAGTTTACCTTTTCATTTTATTGACTTTACTTTTTTTTTTTTTTACTTTTCTTTACTGTGCAAAAGATACTTAGTTTTACGCAGTTTCACTTGTTTGTTTTTGCTTTGTTGTCTGTGCTTTTGGAATCATTTCCCTTCAAACCCCCGGCCCCTGTGCCAGCTTGCAGATGTTTTAATCTGCTGAGCTATTTGGCTGGCCCTAATAGTTCTTATTTCTCTTGAGCCTTTCCCCTGCTTGCTGAGCTGTCTGTCTTGTTTACTGTAGGAGCATCCTTAGAACCACAGGGAGTCAAAAAAGAAAAAGCTGTGTGGTAGAACACACCTGTCATCCCAGTACTCTTTTTTTTTTTTTTTTTTTTTTT
>NW_004524643.1:576361-581970 GCF_000260255.1 Octodon degus
TTTTTTGCGGAACCGGGAATTGAACTCAGGCCCTTGCATTTGCCAGGGAAGCGCATATTCCACTGAGCCATCGCCCCGGCCCTTATCCCAATATTCTTGAGGCTGAGGTAAAAAGACCTCAAGTTTGAGTCTTGCCTGATTTCTAGTTGTTTCATGTCTGTAAATCTTATCTCTTTAATTGAAATCTGAGTGCCTTAAAAGGTAGGGAAAAGGTAGGATATGCGCTTAGAGAGGTTGTACCTCATAAGAAAATGTGTTCAAGTTGTGCTTCTTCCTTGCAGGGATTTCCCAGATGACCCAGGAGTACAGTGGGACACGGAGCTTGTGGCAAGCATCCTCCTCCAGCACATAGAGGTCAATGGCATCAACCTGGTAAGGGGCCTCATTCCTCAGTGGAAAGCCCGGGTCCCCATTCCATCACATTGGTTGGTTTCTGCAACTTTTCCCCTACTGGTCTCCCACCTGCAGACCTGCTCAAGAGCCACTCTTGGAAAGGCTCCACACCTCCAGTGTTCTAAACTTACTAAAGAACAAACACACCTTTTTTTTTTTTTTTTTTTCCTAGTACTAGAGCTTGAACCCAGGGCTTATGCACTGAGTTAGATCCCTAGTTCTTTTTTAGTTTTTATTTTGAAACAGGACCTCACTAAGCCACCCAAGCTGGGTTGGAACTTGTGATCCTCCTGCCTCACACTCCCAGAGTGCTGGAATTACAAGTGGGCTGCACCACGTCCAGTTGAAATACACCTTTTATTTTGCCTTTAGATCTTTTGCGAGACTAACTGAATCATCAACGCTGAGATATAGGCAGAATTTTTTTCCAAACGATGTCTATCCCCCCTCACCCCTGTCCTCCTCTGTCCTGCAAGATCAGATACATGACTCTTATTTATACAGAACTTCACCTTGAACCATGCATTTTCACATTTAGAGTATTATTGTCTCTTTAGAAAAAACAGGTTTCCAGAGCCCAAAAACTTTGCCCAAAGCAGGCAAGTAATGAAGCTGGGATTCTAAACACAGAATTTTGGGGTGCCTTGGACTATACCCAGGACTTTGTTCATATTAAGTATGGGTTCTACCACTGAACCACATCCCAAGCCCCAATGCTAGGGTTTTAAGCCTCAGTTTCTCACTCCTAAAATCATGAGCGTGAATTCAGACTTATATCAGGAGAAAAAAAAACTTCAGTCACAATTAGAGCAATAGCAGACATTTAAATTTACTTGCGAGATGGACAGGCTTAACAGCATCCAGCTCATCTCTACTTGGACTGAGCAGGTCCAGACTTAGCCTGTGGTTGATGTGAAAGCTGCTAAGAAGGCTTACTGTCAAAATATCAAAACAACAACAACAATAATAATAGTAATCTTTCCTGAGTTAATAATATTTAAAACCCTTCACCTTAGCTTTAAATTTTGGTTAATCATTAAAAGATGAATCCTGCTTTTAACAGTGATGAACTCATTGATTAAATTGATTAGAACCTTTTTTTTTTAAATGAATTTGGTTAAATGTCTCACTATGCAGCTCTCTTAGTGATCCTCCTGTTTGCAGCCTTCCGAGCGCTGGGGATCACAGGCATGCACCACCACGCCCAGTCTCAGTGGCCAGCTCAGTGCACCTGGGGGGAGGGCCAGTGTGGCATGTGGTGCTGGGGACGGAATAGCCCCTTACTAGAGGGTTTGGGGCTGGCAGTAGCTCAGCAAACTAAGAACCTGTTTAGGCAAGCACAGGGACCAGGGTTCAGTCCCCTGCACCACATGCTGTACTGGCCCTGCCCCAGGCCCATTGAGCAGGCTACCGAGACTGGGTGTGGTGGCGCATGCCTATGATCCCAGCACTGGGGAGGCTCAAAACTGGAGGCTCACTATGAATCTGAGCTGTGTAGTGAAACCCTATACCAAATATATTTTTTTTAATAATAAATAAAAGTATTCACAAGACATCCTACTGTTCACAAGGAAATACAGATTATCACAGTGCATTTGGGAATGCTTTCTCTGACCTGTACTTATTCAACCACAGTAGAAGGGCAGGATCATGTTAACATTGTGCCCAGTGTGGCTGTAACTGTCATTAAAAGAACTAAGTATGTGTTTCCATTCAACTTCCTGTATCACAGTAAAAATGCACTGCTACAAAAAACAGTCTCTGCAGGGCTGGGGCTGAGGCAGGTGAGCAGTCACTCAGTGACAGAATCCTATACCAGGCTGAGAACATGGATCTTACGGGTTCCCAGCTGCTCTGTTCACCTCAAGTACTGACTACACATTGAGAGATAGTTTAGTACCAACAGTGAATCATAAACAGAACTGGGGGCACAGAGTTGAGCCACAGAAAAAGTTTCCTATCTGGGCCATGCCAGAATGGGAGTAGGCACACTTCCTTGCCCAAAGCAAAGCTGGCTTGGCAGCCATCAGCATGGTGTGAAGGCAGGAAACTGGGTTCCATCTGGTCCTATATCTGCTTATACTTTCGAGCTGACTGCCCTGTTCCCTACAGTAACATCATGAGACCAAGAAGGAGTGGCCAACAGGACAGGGCTTGGGGAAGTACAGTGCTTCCCTTTACAGAAAGCAGAGTAGGAGGCTGGTAGTGTCTCCTTGGAATGTCAGGCAGCCAGGTCTTCGGTCCCAACCCCTGCCTCAACCTTTCATTCACCTAGTGTAGAACATTCACTGTGTGTTGAAAACCAGGACAACAGCAAGGCAAACATACCTAATCATTGCTCCCCTGCAGCAGGGTGTCTCAACTATGGGACATTTGGACCAAACTGTTCCTTGATATGGGGACTGTCCTATGCATTGTAGAATATTTACTACATCTCTGACCTCTACCAGCTACATGCAAGTAGCAAGCCCTCTTCTCAATAAAAATATTTCTAGAGATTGCCAAATATCTATGGGAAAAACCATCCTTAGATAAGTACCAATGTCTTATAAACCAAAGTGCCATACTGGTCCCCTACTGTTGTCTGTCTTTCACTTTTTTTATTTTATTTTATTTTTTTTTTTTTCAGTGCTAGAGATGGAACCAGGGCCTTCACACTGACTGCTTATGGTTTTTCATGTGATCTAATTTTATCTTCATTAATTTGTCAAGAAAAGTAGGACAGTATTACTTTCTTGATATCACACTTGAGGAAGTCAAGACATACCAAATAGAAAAACTTTTTTTTTTTTTTTTCCCTGTAATTAGGACAGGGTCTACAGGGCCTCATTACACAGATTGGACTCATAGTGATTCTCCTGTTGTCAGCCTCCCAAGTGCAGGGATTACAGATGCATGCTACCGCACCCTGTCTCAATCACCCTCTCAGGGCTGGCACAGCACGCCAGGGATGGAACCCCAGCCACTGCACTCTGCCCAAGCAGGTACTTTAGTCCACTAAGCTATCAAGCCAGCCTTTAGAAAAACTTTTGATAATATAGTTCTGTAATTTGCCCAAGGGTGCCATGGGTTATTGGTGTCAGGATGACCAGATTTGACCCTCCCCTATTTGTGCTGTGTGGAATACATAATAGCACTGGATATTTAGAGTTCCGTGCTTAGCATTTTTATGGGCTGCTTTTTGGTTGTTTTTTTTTGTTGTTGTTTTGTTTTGTTTTGTTTTGTTTGAGACAGGGTGTTGCTATGTAGTTCAGGCTCGCCTTGAGCTCACTTTGTTGCCCAGACTGACCTCAAACTCACAACGATCCTCCTGTCTTAGCCTCCAAAGTGCTACGATTATAGACGTACAGCACCACACGCAGACCCTATTTATGTTTTTATTCTGAGACAGGGTGTCACTAAGTCACAAAGTTGCCCAGGTTGGGCTAGGACTAGTGATTCTCCTACCTCAATCTCCTAAAATTCTGAGACTAGTGGTGTGCACCATCATGCGCAGCTTTCACAGACTGTACTTTAGAGAAGTTTTAGATCCTATTTCATTGGACTGTTTTGAGAGACAAATGGGGTAATGAGTGGGAGAAAGTTCTGCTGGGGTAACATACTAAATCAGGTATCATTATTACTATGGACAGTTTTTGAAAGAGCAGGCATTGATTGTATGGTGGGTTGGCCAACAACCCAAGAGGAAGAAAGAAGACAAGATTAAGCCCAGGTAGGACTATCACATGGCAAAATGGACATACTACAACAAATATACCTTTGTATTTACACATAAGACTTTAGAATAGGTGAAGGAAGATTTGGAACTATGAATTGTTGAAGAGGCATATTGTCCCTTGAAGGTTAAAAGAAGTGGGTGCTGTATGGGGAACAGAACTCAGTGGGAACACACTTGCCTACAGTAGCATGCCAGATGCCCTAGGTTCTGTCCTGAATATGGAGGGAAGAAGGGAAAGGAGGGAAGGTAGGCAGGAGGGAGAAAAAGATGAAAGAAGGAAAGTGGTAGGTGTTGAACACTCTGGTGTGAGCAGGAACATGACCAATCCTCAACCACTATGTAAATGACATTAGTATGTCTCAAATGACCCCCATTATTTTCTCCCATATGTTACATTCCTGTGGTTGTTGCAACAAATTACCACAAGTTTAGTGGCTTAGAACAACAAATTTATTTTTTTACTTTTCTATAGGTCAGAAATCCAAAAATCAATTTCACTAAGCCAAAGTCAAGATGCTGGCAAGGCTGTTTCCCTCTGAAGGCGCTGAAGGAAAAATATATTTCCTTACCATTTTCAGCTTCTCATGATCACTATATTTCTTGACTTATGAGCCTTCTCCTTCTTCCAAGCATATCATGCCAGTTTCTGCTTCTGTGTCACATGTCTTTAATACTCCTGTGTCCCTCTTATAAGGACATACTACATTTGGCTCTACCAGCTAACAGAGAATAATATTCTCATCTCAAAATCTTTAATCCATTTTCAAAGTCCCTTTTGCCATGTGAGGTAACATTCAGAGGTTCCGTGGCTAAGGACATATTTGGGGAATAATTATTCAGTCTACCAAGAAATCTTACTCTAGAGCCCTTATTCACACTGAGGTGGCAGTGACTGATAAGAATTTTAAGGATAACTTGTCCTTTAATGGAGACCTGATTTTGACACTGAGATTCCTATGGTGACAAGAAATCTGCTGGTGGTTGGGAGAGAAGAGAGCACTTAGTTCTAACAGTAGGGTCATTCTTAATCCAGACTGACCCTGAGAAAACCTTCCTGCAGAGTACTTGATTCCTGGGAAACATTTCAGTAATGGCATGAAACAAAAAGGAGAGAGGGGCTTTACCAGAGAGCTTCTCAATGTTAAGGAATGTAGCTGTGCCCCTGGCAGAACTCTTCACTGTTAGTCGATCATCTTGAGATTACCCTGAATTCACCTGAGTAGGTACTGACTCTTCAGATCTTAGAATTTCACAATGATTAGTCAACATGTCTTAGTTTTAACTAGAAACACCAAGAGAATCCCCTCCCAGCCTGCTCCCATCTCTGTTCTAAGTCCCTTCATCCGTGCTGAGCCACCTCTTCTCCTTGCAGAAGTCTGTCACCTCCTAAACTGTCCTGTTCTTTTCCCCAAGTCCTTGTTCATTTTTTATATTTCTTTATTATTTGAGCTGTGTTTTTATTATCATTATGCAAATAATCCTTTTATCTTTTTTTTTT
>NW_004524643.1:582070-584106 GCF_000260255.1 Octodon degus
CTGGCATGTGGTGCTGGGGGATTGAACCGCGGTCCCTGATGCTTTTGCTAAGCTTGTTCTAAGTAGGTGCTTTAGACCACTGAGCCATCTCTCCAGCCCTCCTTTTATCTTTTTAATCCATCTGTGCCAAAATAAAATGTTGAATCCTAGACTGACTTGTAGATAGTAAATGGATGACATATCTATGAAAATAGAAGCAAGGCAGATAACTTTCTCTGTGAACTCAACCCTAGGACATGGTAGTCATTGTCCTATAAAACTTTTGTGCCTGTGGAAAAGAGCCCAAATAAATCAGGCAACACCTACTTGAACAAAGTTCACATTGCACCCAGCCAGGAAAATTAAATGTACTCATAAATAACTAATCAGATAGGCAACAAAGATATTCTGAACTAAGTTTCTTTCACAGCTGAATTATACCCTGCTCCACTGCCCAAGCATAAAAGTTAACAGTAAACCGAGGGAAACCATCTTTATGTTAAAAATCAGCCAGATTTTTTTGAAGTAGAGCTAGAAGAGAAAGTGAGCGGAAACCCTGTCTCTCTCCACAGGTGGTGACTTTTGATGCAGGGGGAGTCAGTGGTCACAGCAATCATATTGCTCTGCATGCAGCAGTGAGGTACGATTCTCTGGGTGACGGAGGTGGGAGAGGGTTTGTCCATTTGCTTAAAGATAGTTGCTAAAGCACTTTCCCCCTGGATAACTGGGCCTAGGAAATTTGCCAGTGAATTATCAGACAACCTGTTGTTGGCTGTTTCATTTATTACATCTCACCATATCATCTCTAAGGGAAATCTTTCAGAAGTCTCAGTTGAAATGCTCACCTACACAGCTGATCTTTTAGCCCCTGGATATGGTAAATGAGGCAACTGGTTTTGTTTCTCTATTTACCTTGGCCACAGAAAGCTGCTGAGCCAATTTTGCAACTCCTGTAGCACATGGGTGAGACTTCAAAGAGCTAGACATGCTGATACATGCCTGTAGTCCCAGCACTTGGGAGGCTGAGGCAGGAGGATCACTGTAAGTTCAAGGGCAGCCTGAGCTACATGAGTTCAAGGCCATCCTAAACTACAGAGCAAGACTCTGTCTCAAAAAACAAACAGACAAAAAAAAAAAAAAAACAGACAGACAGACATCAAAGAATGAGCTCTGTGAATCAATATGTCTTCTGGGTTCCTCTTCTTCCTCTTCACTATTTATATTTTATTTTGCTGTCCTCTATTATGAAATTTATATATTACTTCCATCTCTTTGGAAAAGAAAGGCATAACCTAAAAACTATGAATTCTCATTTGTAATACCAACCATATTTTATTGATACTTCTCCCTCACTTTACCAAAATAGAATCTCTGAGCAAAGATTCTGAGCAATTTAGGGCCATGAAAACACAGTATTTCCTGTCCCCCAGAGAAGAGCCTCTACTGGGACCCAGATCAGCTGTATGCTGGGTCTATCCTGACATCTGGGAATGTAAAGGGACAAGCAGATATGAAAGATTTACCATAATAGACTTACTATAATCCTCTAATACACTCCACAGTCTCAGACTGGACCAGGGAAATACATGAGGCTGGAAATGACCACCTCACCAGTCATGAAGAACTACTCCCTTGTTTGACTGAGGCCACCCTGAGACAAGACTCAACAGTGGCAGAGACAGAACCAGAATCTAATTCTTCTTTCAGATACTTGTGAAGGCAGATCCAACCTGAAGACCCTCCAGCCTTGTGCTTAAATTTTATATCACTTAGTGGAAGATACAGCAATCATTAGATACTACTCCCTGATTCTGCGAATGAGAGAAGACCAGACTGCTATCTCATCCTATGAAGACTGGTCCTTTCCTGACCAGCCAGAGATCACATTTATAGAGATCTATTGTGAGATACATTAGGTTCATTCAGACTTTGATTTTTTTTTTTTTTTAAATACTGAAAATTGAACTCAGGACCTTGTGTTTTCCAGGCAGGTTCTTGTGCTACTAAACTATATCCCCAGTCCTCATTCAAATTCAGGAAAGACATATTCCTCAGCT
>NW_004524643.1:584209-601897 GCF_000260255.1 Octodon degus
TTCAGTCTGGCTTGAACTCATGGTGTCCCTCCTAACTAGGCCTCCTGATTGCTGGGACTACCAGCTTGCACCACCCCACCTGGCTAGTCTTTTTTGGTTTTCTAATTTGTAGTTTGCAGTGTGTCTGTGAAGATACATAGAAAAGTGAGGCAGTCCAGAAGTAGACTTTCTAACCACCTGGTTACTTTGAGGCCTTTGGCTCTCAGGACAGGCATGGATAGCAAGCAAGCTAAACTTGTGACTAACTATTCACACTGTACCAGAGAAAGGACCCAGTCAGGTCTCCTGCAGACAAACGAAGATCACCACAACAGCCAATGCTGTCCTGGCACAACGTTCCCTTAGCTTACTGCATCCTTGGTCTTCTCCACTGTAATGGGGAATCAGGGAAGGCTCCATTCCAGTAGAGAACCCAAGGGAGATAACTTTCTAAAAGCAGAACTGCATGGGGCCATTTTCCTCAAGAGCCTGGAGTACCACAGGCTCTCCACACTTTCAAGGTAGTCTCTACACTAATGGGGCCACTGCACTTCATATTAAAAAAAAAACTGTGGTCATGCTCACCATCTTCTAAATCTTTTCTGCATAGGCAGTCCTACCTGCTAAAGTCATCAGACTCAGTTTAGTCCTCATCTGTCTTGGCCTTTCTGTAGCATCTCGCTCTGTCTGACATCACTGAATTGCTGCTTTGACTGCCTGGCACTGGCTGGCCCCCCCACTCTGGCTTTTCTGGCTACCTCTCAGCCCCTCCTGTCTCCCTTCCATGGGAAGCATCTCTCTGCCCATCTCCAGGGCTCCCTCCATAGCCTTGCTTACTGAGAGTCCTCAGGCTGCAAGAGCTGTCACTGTGAGTGCTTACCTCTTCCTGTGGCTATCCTGGTCAACACAAAGTCAGAGTCCCCAGAGTGCAGGATGTTATCTTTTTCTCAGCATCCCAGAGACCTTATTCCGGTTTTTCTAATTATTGGGTCTATTCCAGAGAGTTAGTTCCAAAAGTTGATCAACTCTCCAACTTCTTTACCCCCTCTCCCAAGAGTCCTTGTTCATATAAGTACGTGTGTCTATGTGTTGGATCAGGGGCTGGCCACCCCAGTCTTTCTCCTAGCTTTTAAAATAAGAAAGAAGGAAAGAAATTCAGAGATCATTGCTATTAGGCTCATGTCATCCATCCCTTCTCTTAGGGCAGTGATCACAGAATGGCTCTTACTCTCAGAAGGTGGGAGTTGGGGCAGCCAGAAAGAAGAAAGGAAATGTCAATTAATACTTTAAAATATTCTACTGTCATACATTATAGAGAAAAACTGAGGAGTCCAAGGTAGTTACCTTCAAATCTAATCCACTTTTTTTTTTTCTTCATTTTTTTTATGTGTTTGGTACAGGGTCTCACTACACAGGTCAGACTCACAATGATCCTCCTGTTTTCAACCTCCCCAGCGCTAAGATTACTGGTGTGTGCTACCATTCCTGGACTCAACCACCCGCTCAGCGCACCCCAGGGGCAGAGACAAAGAGGCATGTGGGACCATGGATCAAATCCTGGTCCCTGTGCTTGCCAAAGCAGGTGCTTAATCTGCTGAGCTGTCTCACCAGCCCAGTTACCTTCAAATCTAATAGGCAAAATTTTCATAGAATCATTGCATAGGCCATAGAGCAGCCTTGGGATCAGCTGTCCTTGGCTGAGGTGCCCATCCAGATGCCTTCAGCTGTAGCCAAAAGTATGGAATCTTGGAACTCTAAATAGTGATGTGTGCAAAAGAAATCACTGGGACCCTGTGTGGAGGCACAATGGACCCTACAGGCCTTCCTCCACAGGCTGCCTCAGTGACACATATGTGACAGTTCTCACCCTCTCTTTTTCCTTTCTCCCTCCAGGGCCTTGCACTCAGAAAGGAAGTTCCCTAAAGGTAAGGCCTGCCCTTTTTTGGCAAAAAGCCACTAGTTGCCATCTCTCATAGAAACTTATCAAAGAAAAATTTGTAGATATTGGTGGTCCTCCTTATCCACAAGTACCACAGCCCTGGAGTCAACAGCCACAGATCACGATTACTCAGGAAAAAGACTGCATGTGCATTGCATATATACAGGCTCTTTTCTTGTCATTGTTTCCTAAACAATACAGTATAACAGCTATTTACACAGTATTTACATCACATGCTACATCTATAAGTATAGTGATGTATTAAAGTGGAAAACTGAGAGGAAGTATATAGATTCTATACAAATACTATGTAGTTTTGTATAAGAAACTGTGGGGCTCCTGGAATAAATCCCCATCCAGTATTGAGCGACAACTGTATATACAGAGCACACGCCAAGGTGCATCAAGGCAAGAGCTGGGAAGGCAGCCTCACTTCCTGACTCAGTTCTATCAGGCCGTATCCACTGGCAAATGCCAGAGGGCTGATTATAGATGTTCTGAGAGGCCAGGCTTGCTCTCACATGTGTCTAGTTTTCTCACAGGATAAGTCTTTTTAGTCTCTGGTGTTCTGTCACTCTGTCCATCCAAATTCATATTCCCCAACTAATTAGCACAGTGCTGACAGGTGACACTTGGACTAATTTGCTTGAGAAAAATCTCTCCCTAACCCTTAGGGAAGCATTTGGGCCCATTTGGCCACTTATTGCGTGGGACCCCTACTCAGTCCCTTTAGACTAATGTCTGGTCCATCTTGCCTCACAAGATTCTGTAAATGAAAGCATAAGCATAAGTGTGTGCCCTCTGCATTGGCTTTCTGAACTTACCAAGTTGAGAGGTCTTAGAAACATGACTATAATTTACTTCAGTCTTATATCAGCACTGTTTGTCTCATACTAGTAACATTTCTATATAGATTTAAAAACTGAGATTCAAGAGTTGGGTGCTGTAGTGTGCATCTGTAGAACTCAATACTCTAAAAGCTAAAGCAAGAGAATGGCTTGAACCCAGGGGTTGTTCTAGGTTAGCCAGGGCAACATAATGAAGCCCATATTAAGATCCTGTCAGGTTGAGAGAGGGAAGGGGAGTCAGAGAAAGGGAGGGAAGAAGATAGGGTAGGAAGGAATGAAAGAAGGAAGGAAGGAGGGAGGGAGAGTTAGAGAAAGGGAGGGAGACAAAGAGAGAGACAGAAGGGCAAGCAAGCTTGGCATGGTAGCACATGCCCATAATCCTAGCATTTGGCAGAAGGATCTGTGTTTCTGTATCTGAGGCCAACCTGGGCAGTATAGGGAGCTCAAGGCCAGCCTAGACCATAGAAAAACAAAAGCAAAGAGGAAGACAAGGAGGATTTTATTTGATCCAGCTATCTTCCTATCTTCTAAGAGTTAAAGATATCATATTACAGAGATACATGCATACTGATGTTTATAGTAGACTAATTCTTATTAGCTAAATCTTAGAAGCATCCATCAACAGACGAATGGATAAAGAAAATATGGTATCCATATATAATGGAGTACTACTTTGCCATAAAGGATAAACTTGTCATTTGTAGAAAAATGGTTGCACATTAAGAGTATAATGTTAGAGATTGGGGATGTAGCATGCAGAGGACCCTGAGTTTCATCCCTAGTACCGCACACGCGCGCGTGCGCACACACACACACACACACACACACAACGGTAATGTTAAGTGTAATACCAGCCACAACCTTAAATGCCATATTGTTCCTCTTATATGAGAAACCCTAAGTAAAAGCAAACAGCAAAATAAAAAAATGCATATAGGAAGTATGGAGATAGCTCTTTCTCAGAGGGCAGGGGATCAAGAGTTGGAGTGAAGGGGGGGTTAGGGGATCAAACAAGGAATTAAAATGTATGATGCACAGGAACTAGCTCCACACAAGGGATGTAAACAAGTGCTGTGAACGTGTTTCAGAAAACAAAGAGATCAAGAAATGATGGCTAGGGGAGTGAGGGGACGAAGAAAGGAATTAAGATGTGCTATGCACTGATACCAACTCTACAAGGACTGTAGGCATTATGTACTAGATATTCATGCTAATAAAATAAAAAACATTTTAAATGTTAATTGTAGAAATTTTTAAAATGAAAAAAAATATATATAGATCCCCAAAAAGACAAAGAGAGAAGAGGATAAGGCAGGGGCAAAGGAGAAGAAAGGAACAGAGGAAAGGAAGAAGAAAGGGAGGGAGCAGGAAGGAAGAGTGGGACTCAGAGCAGTTAAGGGACTATTTCCCCCAGTATTGGACCTTCACACTGATCTACATCCTCAGACCTTTCAAAGGTTTTTACTTTGACACAAGTGTCTCAGGCTGTGTCCAAACTTCCAGTCCTCCTGCTTTAGCCCCCGAGAGTACTGGGCTGTAGGTGTGCCCGGCCTCAACCTGGGCAGTTCTTCAGCGACAGAGCTTGAAACAGGTCTTCGGCCTCCCATTATAGAAATTCCTGTTTCCCTTGGCGCTGAGGTAGCCAGATGCCAAATTCTAGTCACTTGTCACTTCTTTCAGAGGCAGCAGTGGGATAGAGGGTGGCCTACCAGGTCTTCTGCGGCCCCTTTACCCTTCCTGTTGGTGAGATTCATGGGCAAATAGCAGCTTTGGTGCCACAGAGACACCCGGCAACTCAATGGCAGCTGGTCTGCTCCCCCTTAGCCACAGGGACAGGCCTGTGCACAGGGGAAGATCTGGCTGGGAACAAGGCTCTCCTCTGTCCCCTCCCCCAGGGTGTTCTGTGCTGACGCTGCAGTCTGTGAATGTGCTGCGCAAGTACCTCTCCCTTCTGGATCTGCCCTGGTCTCTGCTGCACACACAGGATGTCCTCTTTGTGCTCACCAGTGAAGAAGTGGCACAGGCCAAGGTGAGCACTGGGAACTCCTGTGGGCTAGGGACGTAACTCAGCGTTATGGCGCTTGCCTAAGCACACACACACACCTCAGGCAATTTAGCAGCTTAGGGAAACATGATCTCGAAATTTAAAAATGAAGAAAGGCTGCAGATACAGCTCAGTGGAAAGGCCCTGATTTCAGTGCCAGTACTATAAAATGATAATAACAATAATAATTTTTAAAAATTTGTAATTCCAAGATCAATACTAGCTTTCTTTTCCAGCCCCTCACAGTCACGTGTGCTCGCAGGGCAGTGAGCAGCAGAGCCACCTGACACGTACACGCCTGTTTCCAGGGGAGACTCAGCACGGCAGCGCTGGCCTCTTGTTTCTGCTCTCACAAAAGAGGTCCTATTTTTAGTGCCACGTTCTTCTCATTAGCATGATTTTGGGGATTTTGCTGTTTTAAATGGCTGATCTCTAATGGTGAAGCTAGCTAGTGTCCTCAGGCACAGGACACTACGATGTGCCTTGTAGAGAAAACAGTATTAAGAAAGCTGCACGTGGGCATGAGGTATGGCGCTGCGGCCAACGGCCAACGGGTCAGTGCTAGTAAATAAACAGCAGCTGTCAAGTTCTTTAAACAGAACATACCTAAGAGAGTGTTACTAATGAATTTAGGAAAATGTGTGACCAGAGGCTCACAGAAACCTCTATTCCCTAAGAGCAGTGGTCGCATCTTCACAAATTGAGAGTTCTCAGTGACGTTATAAACACTAACTACCACAAATAATGCAAATCCAATGTCTCTATGCATCTACATGCAGTCTTGTGGATTTGTAATTTAATTGCTTTGTAGTCAGTAAATGCAGTTTGTGTTACAATAATCTTTTCAAGTGTATTAAGATTTCCTTAGTGACCTAGTTTATATTCAGCTTTTGTAAGTGCTAAATCAACATGTACACCTGTAAACATGTGTTCTCTACTCCTTGTATTTAAGGTTCTAGATAGATAGCAGCTCAAACTTAGTATTTATAATGACCAAAATTTTTGTAACTTTAAAAAAAAACAACTTTTGTAACTTTACTAATTTTTTAACATTTTGCCTTATTACTTTTGGATCTGACTATGGAAAGATCTCCTGTCCTGAACCTGGATTTGCCCCTTTCTCATTTCATCTCTCACACTAGAAAAAAAGGAGGAGTGTTATTTTTGTAGTATAGTATTAACATTTTTCTCATCAGCTTTTTATCCACTTTTGCTTTGCTTTTCATTATTCTGTAGTGTCTCTTTAGGTTAGTCTCTGCATGGTTTATTTCTCTTTTTTAAAAATCTTTTTATTTTAACTTTTTATTGTGTTTTTAATTGTGTTTTATAAGCAGCATGTAGCTTTTCTAATCCTGCTGTGAAATATCTGACAGGAAATATATGTGCTCTATTTTTATTTGTAACTAGTGATATATTTAGAGGGTGCTGTTATTTTAGTTTTTTGAGACAGGATTTCACTACATAGCCCAGGCTGGCCTCAAACTTATGGCAGTCCTCCTGCCTCAGCCTCCTGAGATGACAGGCATGTACCACTACACCCAGCCTTAGATTTATTTGTATTAAAACAATTTTATGTTTTTGGTTGAACACGTCCCTGGGATTGGTCAATTTTCCATAGTCCCTTCCTTTTTTTCTTTTGGGAAGGGGTATGTTTGGGTTTTTTTGCTTTTTTGAGACAGTCTTACTATATATTTCAGGCTGACCTTGAACTCACTCACTACAAAGCCCAGGCTGGCCTAGAACTCTAGCAGTCCTCTTGCCAGTCTGTCAGCATGTCTGGCGGACTTCTAAAATTTTAATGTCATCAATAAGAATAAAATTCAAAGCAAGGAGTTAATCAATAATCTATGCTCCTCTGCACACTTAACTGCACATGACCAATCCTTCCCCACTCTCCAGTGCAGCTTAGGCTGTTACATCTGGGGTACGCTTGAGTCCTGGCCCTCATCCTCCTCACCCATTCTTTTGGGTTCTCCTTTTGCTCACATATATTCTTTAGTGATTCCTTTGCTAGTGGATTTTTTGTTTTTTTCAGTGCTGTGGGTTGAACCCAAGGCTTTGGGCATGCTAGGCAAGTGTTCTACCTCTGAGCTAAACACCCTAACTCTTCTTTAGTAACTTTTTAAGTGAGAGTCTAAGAAAGACAAAATCTTTTAGCCTTTGAATGTATAAATGTCCTACCTTTTGAGCGAGTTTAGCTGGAGAGGATAGTTTATTTCCCCTTTGCTTTTTTTTTTTTTTTTTTTTTTTTTTGGTACTAGATATTACATTGAACTATATTCTCAACTCTTATTTTTGTTTTTTTGAGACAGGGTCTTACTAAATTGCCCAGGCTGGACTTCAACTTGAGATTCTCCTGCCTCTACCTTCCAGAATGCTGGGATTACAGCTCTATGCCATCATGTATTAGCATTTTTGAAGATGTATCTCTATTTCACTTCATCTTTGTCAGAGTCTACACTGAGGGATGCCTGGTGTTATATAATCTTTTCTGTTTGTGAAGTTTACCTCTCTGTGTCTGGGCCCTACTGTCCTACTGCAGATCTGTGGCCGATCTTGTTTACACAATTCTGCTCAGTACTCTCAAACCAATTACCCATCCTTGGCATTCCTGAAAAGTCTTCACTTGATAACTCCTCTTGCTGCTTGTGTCATATTGCCTTCATTCTCCCTCTGGGACTCTTAGTAATATATGGCCTAGTAATTTAGATTTATATCTTTTGGGGGCTTTTTATTTTTCAGTGCTAAAATTGAAACCTAGACCTCTGTGCTTTTCACTTTCACACTCTACCCTTCTCATTTTATTTTTTAGTTTGAAAAAGGGTATTGCTGAGATGCCCAGACTAGCCTTGAACTTGAAATTTTTTCCTCAGCCTCCTTAGTAAGTAGATTACAGGCATGTGCCACCATGCCTGCCTCTCTGCATTCCTTCATTTTCCTTTTATGTTTTTTTTCTATTTCATATTTTGTTTTCCAAACTTTGTCTTTGTTTTATTTCCTATGTACCCACTGTTGCATCTGTTTAACTCACAATTTCTTGTTCTTACTTAGCTCTTTGAACATCCTAAATCTAATTCTTTTAGCCTGGATAAACTGTTCCATAAACCTGTTTTCATCAAGAATATATTTACAGACCAATTGCTGATTTTGTTAGCTGTCTTTTCATTAAGTCAACTTTATGTCTTCAAGAAGTCTGCTTTGTAAATGTGGGGAAAGGTACTGTAGGTTGTTGATTTTGTCCTCCTCCTCCTCCTCCATGTCCCCTCCTGTGCAAGAACTCTGTAGTTGCTGAACAGCCAGAATCATGTCCTGCGATGCTAATTCCAGTCCCTGGCTGAGTCAGCAGGTAACAAGGCGCAGTGCTGCTGTCCCTATGTTCAACTATCTGTGCAGCAGGCACTGTTGCCCCCTAGCTTTGCTCCACAAGAGAAGGAGGCCCTTCCTGGCTCCGAGCTCTAAGGTCCAAGTTTGGGTCTCCCATCTAGAAAAGCCCCTACTCAGCAAACTCCACCTTAGGAACTCACTCCTATGTTTGAATTCTGTATGTTCAGGATGCTGTTGATCTTAATTTTCACCCATTCATGTTGTTTTTTGTATTCTCTTTATGTTTTCTGTCATGGCTATGTGTGTGAAATAGGAAACATGAATTTCCTACATTCAATATGTCAGATCAGTGGAATTATTTTGAGGATAAGAAAATAAAAAGTAATTTTTTTACTAGAAAAGTAGAAAAAGTCAAACTAGAAATCACTGTTAGGCTGGGGAGATAGCTCAGCAGTCCAGGTTCAATCACCAGTACCGCATGCCTTGTGGGCCCCCACACTAAGCCGGCCACCGAAACCAGGCATGGTGATGCATGCCTGTAATCCCAACACTGGGGAGGCTGAGACTGGGGGAATCAGTACAAGTCCGAGTTGCGTAGCAAGACCCTGTACCAAATAAATAAATCTTAAAAAAAAAAATTAACTATTAAAGCTTTAATGAAACAGGTATGTAAATTGTCACAGACTCTGGGAAGCAAAAATAATGAATGTGAGAAGTCATCTAAAAACTGTTTTTACCTTTTAGCTTAAAGAACATTTTTACCTTTTGATATATTATGGAAAGCAAACATGTTATTATAAAATGGTATGTAGAGAGCATGCTATATTCTCCCACAAAAGCACACACAAATCAATATTAATAGTGATTACTTCCAAAAGGTGGGATTCAAGACTTTTTTTATTATTAAACACTTTTTATAATCCTGTATTATTTGTATAATTCATACTCTGGCCCAATAACTTATATTTCTCTAGAATTTTAAGGAAATGAACAAAGATGAGTCTCTAAATTAATGTGCAAGGATGTTCACTAGTATAATTCAGAGTGGTCAAAATAGGGACTACTATTCAGTAGGCAAATTATGTAGTACTATATAACCAGTAAAATCAGCGTTTTGAGAGGTAGCTAGTGAAAATGCCCCGGAAGAGGAAGAAAAACAAAATATACAAAACTGCACTCTCAGTTTTGCTATTTTTTCAGTATTCCCTTAGTAAGGTTGAGGCTGCCATACCTCTCCATGATCACCCACACTGTTGCCCAGATGTAGCATGTGCTTTTTTTTTTTTCAGAACCGGGGATTGAACTCAGGCCGTTGCACTTGCCAGAGAAGTGCTTATTCCACTGAGCCATCTCCCCAGCTCCTAGCATGTACCTTCATCTTTACTCTTAACCCTCGTTTTCTATGTACTTAGCCCAAGCTTGCTCTGCAGTCAGTTTCTTTCCCACTCTTCCCTTTTTCTTTCTTGAATACTTTGCCAGTACTAAAGAGAAAAAAGAAAATTTAAGGAAAGCTAATAAAAATATACTTAATGAAAAACTGACAAGAAATAAGTAATTTCTCTAAGTGTCCATCTTACTGAATGACTGCTAAAATCATTGAAAGATTAGTTAAGCTGCCAGAGATATAGTTCAGCAGCATAAGCATCTGCCTGGTAAGTGCAAAGTCCTGCGCTCCATCCCTGATACCACAACAGCAAAAGGATTAGATAGGCCACCTAAACACCATGATGTAGAAAATCCTTAGGCAGCATCAGCATTCCACGGACACAGATCAAGTGTAGTACCGACTATATAAATAAAGGTCATGCCTTCTCTCAGTAGTTTCTTAAACATTTTATTATGGTTATCAAAATGTTAACTCCATTCTGTGAGTTCAGACATCCTTTTTGCTTGTGAAAATAAAGTTTACTTAAAATGTTTACTTGGGTTTCCTGTAGTAAGATGATATGTAATATTCTGCCTGAATATATTCTATGGTGATAATTCTGCTCCAGTTCCTTTTATCATCTAAAGCTTGACTATCACTGGTATGTTCACCCCCTATAAGTCGTGTAGGAATTATAGTACTTAGAGAAAAACAGCAACATTTCACATATGTGTACATTTGTGTATAGTGATGCACAGCTGTAATCCTAGCTATTTAGGAAGTTGGGGCTGGAGGTATGCAAGTTGAAGACCAGACTAGACAATCAGTGAGACTCCATCTCAAAATAAGATGAAAGGGGAGAAAAGGCAAGGATATAGCTCAGTGGTAGAGTGTTTACCCAGCATCTTAAGGATCCCTGGGTTCAATCCAAGCACCATGTTAATAATAATAATAATATAAAATAATAATAATACACCCTTGCTAGAAGGTAAGGAAAAACAACTCATATCGTCTCCTGAGGACTTCGTATATCCTAGGCAAGAGCCCTATCACTGAACTGCATTCCCAGGACACTTCTTCCTCTTCTTCTAAAATACCCATTTGTGTTGTATAAGTGAAGTAATAGAGCACAATGTTTAAGAATGTAGGACACAGAGGCAGATGGCTCTGGGTTTGAATCTCAACTCTGCTACCTACTAAATATTTGAGACTGCTTAGTTTCCTCATGTATCTTAAGGGAGGGGAGAAAATGGCTAAGCATGGTAGTGGCAGGCCTATAATCCCAGAATTCTTGGGGGCTAAGGCAAAAGGATCACAAATTCAAGCCCAGCCTGGGCAACTTAGCAGCCGAGCAGAACTCTGTCTCAAAATAAAAACTAAGGGCTGAGGAGATAGCTCAGTGACATAAGTGCCTGCCTGGCAAGTACAAGCCCCTGAGTTCAATCCCTGGTACCACAAAATAATAATAATAATAATAATAAATTAATAAATAAGGGCTGGGGATTAGCTCAGTGTGAAGGGACTGGGTTGAATTTCCAGTACCAAAAAACCAAAAATTAACAAACAGAAATACCTAATAATAGTAGTATTTAACTCACAGCACTATTCATGTGGAGATGATGGCCGCAGACCAGCAGTGGTGGTGTCCTCATAGCAAGTGTTCTTAGGAGCATCTGCTCTAACCACAGGGGAGTAAGGAGCTGGGAAGCTGAGGCAGTGTTGGAGACCCATCTATATGTGCAGGAAGATGCCAGATAAAGTATAGCATGTAATGTGTTACTGGGAGGAAGGATTTGAGTGAGAAAGCAGATCAGAACGTTAACAGAAATAGCTAAAGTGTCCATAACCAGCCCCTTTTGTTTTTTTCTAGAAAGCTATGTGCTGCCACCATAGCCAGCTCCTGTGGTTCCGCCGCCTCTACATTCTCTTCTCCAGGTACATGAGAATCAACTCACTGCACTTCCTCTCAAGCCTTGAAGAGTTTTCAGACCTAAAGAACAAGAAATAGACAAAGAAGAAATAGACAAGGAAACCCAGGGACCTGGCCTGAAGCTGGCTTAATTCTCTGAGCCAAAGGAAATCACAGCCAGTGAGTCTGCAAAAGAGGCTATATGGGCCAGTGTGCCACCCAAACTTCCCAAGGTCCTTCTTCTGGGGGGGAAACTCTGAAAGAACCAAAAGCAAACCAACTTATGCATAATAATAGCTACTTGCTAGCTTCTTAAGTCTTTCTGAAAAACATTTTTCATGATGACACAGCATATGTCAAATACGTAGCATGGAGCTTGCACAAGTTTGAAACATAAATGAATGTAAAAGTGCTCTAAAAACACTTCACAGATGTGAAGTGTTGATTCCAGCCAGAGCAGGGTGTCTTGGTTCATTTTCAAGTCCAATAACATAAAAAATAAGAGAATTATGTAGCTTATGATTGTGGAGACTGGGAAATCCAAGAGCATGATGCTAACATCCGCCTGGCATCTGGTGAGAGGCTTTTTGCTGCATTCTAATAAGGCAGAGGATGAAACATGGTGTGAGGCACAGCAGGCGAAGGTGAGTGTTCAATCTTATGACAAAGCCACTCCCACAATGACCCATTTGTCCACTAATCCATCAGTGACCCAGTTACCTCCCAAAGGGTCCAACCTCTGAACACCAAGGTGCTGGGGACCATATCTCCAACATGACTTAAAGAGGCCATACCCAAACCATGGTTGACATCACACAACTCACATATACACACGATTCCCATATACACACGATTCCTATATACATCCAATATTCTAAAAAGAAAAAGTATACCAGTTTGTTAAACTAGTTTAACTATAATTCCTTAGATTTTTCTTCTTGCACTGCTTATCAGAACTTGAATCTAGGGCCCGGGGAGATAGCTCAGTGGAATAAGCGCTTGCTTGGCAGGCACAGGGTCCTGAGTTCAGTTCAATCACCAGTACCACAAAAAAAAGAGAGAACTTGAATCTAAGGAAGCCATGTTATATTTAACATGATGATCACTGATTGGAGCACTCAAGTACTTTCACTTACAGAGATGCTTAGAGGGCCTGAAGACCTTGCCCTGGAAGAGCTGACAGTTGACTGTCTCAGATCTCAGTCTTTTAGGAAAAGTAGAAAATAGGAAAGTAAATCTAGAAGTTGTTTTTCATTTATTATCTTTTAATTTATTTATTTATTTACTTATAGTACTGGGGATTAAACCCACAGTCTTCCTACTAAGCTACTTCCTCAGAATTCCCTGCAACTCCCTTTTTAAATTAATTTTTGAGACATCTCACTATGCTACTAAATTGTTCAGAACAGGCTTGAACGTGTGATCCTCTTGCCTTCCAGGGTGCTAATATTACATGCAACTTTTTTAAAAAAATTAAGAACCTAGGGGCTGGGGAGATGGCTCAGTAGGATAAGCGCTTGACTGGCAAACACAAGGATCTGAGTTCAATCCCTGGTCCCACCAAAAAAAAAAAAAAAAAATTAAGAACCTAGTATCTTTAAATTGTCCTATAAGGAAAACCTGAGAAGTGTGGCTTGGATGCTAGTTCCTGAGATAGGAAAGCTCAATTGTAAAGAAACAGACTGGTTACCTTGGACCAGAAGCCAGAATAAGCAGGGACTTAATTACAGACAAAGCACCAAATTTTTCCCTGCCTCAATTCTTTCATCTTCAGAATGGAAAATATTGATGGTTCACTCTGAACAAGAAAATGCTGCATGAAGAGGCAGAGCAGAATATGGCTCACAACACCAGAAAGGCTGACTGCTGTTGTTGTTCTGAGAAGGAGTAAGAAGGCACTAGGCAGGGGGACTGGCACACACAATCTCCATGAGGACAAGTTGGTAATTTCTAGAAAAATTACTTATTCTTTGAGCCAGCATTTCCACATCATTTATACTATAGATTTAATCCACATGCCTAAAAAGACACATCAACTATAGACATTGAAATTCTAACAGTAAACTACTGATACACTCAAAATAAATTGTGAGTACAGCAATAGAATAGATTATAAGACTTTTTTTTGTAAGGCAGTATATCAATATGGAAAAATTTCTGAAGCATTTTATGTGACAGACACAAAATGCACAACACTGTTACAGAATGCCACCATTTGGGAGGGGATAAAAGTACGTTCCTATGTATGTTATGTGTGTCAAAATAAAGGTGTCCTAGTAATTGCCTGTCTTTGAAGAACTGGGTAAGAGGAAGAGAATTTATACCTTTTGAATTTCATACAACTTGCATATATTACTACCTGTTTGAAAAGCTTTTCAAATCTTTTTTTTTAATTTTTTTAAATGGTTTTGTTTTTTTGTTTTTGTTTTAACTTTATTTATTTATTTTTATTTATTTAGTGTGTGTGTGGCCAGTTCAGCCCACCAGGGGGCGGGGCTGGCTGGCATGTGGTGCTGGGGATTGAACCAAGGTCTCTGTGCTTTAGCTTAGCTTAGCTTGTTCTAAGTAGGTGCTTTAGACCACTGAGCCATCTCACCAGCCCCAGCTTTTCAAATCTTAAAGGTTAGAAAGATGTACAAAAAGCCAGGTGTGGTGGTATATACCTGTAATCCGGCAGGGTTGAGGGGTGGCTGAGGCAGGAGGATCTCTGTGAGTTCAACATAGGTTCAAGGCAGCCTGGGCTAGCTACATAGTGAGTTCAAGGCCAACCTGAACTACATAGTGAGATCCTGTCAAAACAATGAAAGCAAAGAGCCAGGGATATAGCTCAGTGGCACAAGCACCTGCTTGGAACGTGCAAGAGGGTCGTGAGTTCAATTCCTGGTACCAAAAAAAAAGCACAAGGACCAGGGTTTATTCCCTGGCACCACATGCCACAGTGGCCCTGTCCCCAGGCATGCTGATGGTCACCAAAACCAGGCATGGTGGCACTCACCTGTAATCCCAGCACTGAGGAAGCTGAAAAAAGGAGTATCACTACAAGTCCAAGCTGCATAGTAAGACCCTGTACCAAATACATTTTTCAATAATTAAAAATATACAGAATTATATTGTTCCTCGTTGGTGAGAATTGAAATTTATTTTGTGCCATTTACTTTTGTTTTATTGTACATTCCAAGTTTTTAAAATAAATTAAAATCTCGAAAGGAAATGTGTTTCTATTTGCCGACTGCCTAGATGATACCATCTGAGGGGGTGGCCTCCCTCCCCTTGTCTCCTTCCAGCACCTTCCTGGAGTTGCACAGCAGGCAGGTAGATGCTCACCTGGCTGCAGGCTCCAGTTGAGGTTCCTTGAGGCAGAGCCCAGGACTCTCCCTGGTACAGGAGCAAGCCAAGGTACAAACAACATAGGAGTGAGTGAGGGCATCAGGGGCCAGTATAGTCACCACAGCAGTCCCTTGGCTCTTCCACTTGGAATGCAGCCCTGAGAATACCCATCATGGCAAGAGGAAGATGTCTTTGTATAAATTATCCAAAAGCAACTTTTCCAGTTAGCAGCCATGTTCTCTTCTCTCATCCTGTCCTCTCCCTTCCTTGATATCAGATGCCTTTTAGAAATTAACAAACTAAGCGCATCCCTGGCAAGCGCAAGGGCCTGAGTTCAATCCCTGGAAATAAAGGAAATGAGGGTGTTCAAAAAAAAAAGAAAGAAATTAACAAACTGCTAACTTAGGCAGCAGGGGCTGGGGAGATGGCTCAGTAAAATAAGTGCTTTCCTGGCAAGCGCAAGGGCGTGAGTTCAATCCCTGGTTCCGGAAAAAAAAAACAAAAAACATTAACTTAGGCAGCAGCTCTAAAGCCTGGAAGAGGGGAAATTTTATAGTTCCCAAAGGAACCCAGAAAAAACAGAGAAAAGCCAGGTGTGATGGCACACATGTGTAATCCTAGCAGCTCCCTCGACTGAGGCAGGAGGATCCTGAGTTCAAGGCCAGCTTGGGCTATAGAGGAACTGCTGAGGGAAGGCACAGGAAAAAGAATGAACACCTACATGTGGGGTGGAGGAGAAACACAACCAAGAATTCCCTGGGGAAGGGCTGTGTCCACTTCAGTCCTAGGAGAGCCACCAGGCTGAAGCTGGAGGGGGTTACCTTCATGTCCAAGAGACTTGCACACAGCTCGGCATCACCTCTCAGGAAGGGGCTGATAGGTTGTCAGTTCACATTCCTGCAAGAGAGAAGCACAAGTCGCTGGGCCTCCCGACCCTCATACTTTGGCCACTACTCAGGAACACCGACCTGCAAAGGAAATAAAAACCAGGAGCAACAGGCTGAATACAAAAGGGGGATAAGGCCCAGCAAGAGGACAGGAGGGATTCCATTCGCTGAAGGAAACATCTTACGGTAGTAGCAGCTAACAGGAAGAGACTATTGAACATCATAGTGAAAGTTCTGGCTCTGGGCCAGACAAAAAAGGATGCTCTCAACAGTGGCCCAGGCAGCAATCTGCAAAATCAAGTAAAAGGTACACCTGAGAACTGGGAGGGAGAGCCGAGCATGGAGGCACATACCTATAATCCAGCACTGAGAAGGCTGAGGCAAGATCACTGAGATGAAGCCCAGCCCAGGTTATAGAATGAGTTCGAGACTAGCCCAAATTACAGAATGAGACCCTGTCTCAAAAATAAATGAAAACAGAAAAATGGAGATCATGTCAGAAATGCAAATTAAACATACATCCAAATGTCATGAAATAAAGGGCAAATTCATCAGTTATGGTGGTATACACCTGTAATCCCAGCACTCTGGAGGCTGAGTTAAAAGAGATTGCGGAGTTTGAGACTAGTATAAACTACATAGTAAGTTCAAGACCAGACTGAAAGGGCTGGTGAGATAGATAGCTCAGCAGACTAAATCCCCTGCTCTGGCAGAGCACAGCAGCCAGGGTTCGATCCCCAACTTGCAACACTGCCCCCCTTCCTCCCCTGAGATGCTGAATGAGACTGGGCGTGGTGTCATGCACATCTGTAATCCCAGTGCATGGGAGGCTGAAAACAGAATCACTGCAATTCCAATCTATGTAGTGAGACCCTGTAGACCCTGTTCTAAATTCATTTTTTCTTTTTTTTAAAAAAAAGCACTTTTTTTTTTTTTTTGGTGGAACTCAGATCCTTGCATTTGCCAGTCAAGCGCCTATCTTACTGCGCCATCTCCCTGGCCCAAAAAAAAAAAGCACTTTTTTTTGGATACCTGGGATCAAACTCAGGCAGGCAGGCGTTTATGCTGCTGAGCTATCCAACACCCCATCCCCCAAAAATAAGCATTAACGGTTCCTTTTTTTTTTTTCTGTACTGGGGATTGAATTTGGGACCTTGCTAGGCAGGCGTTTATGCCACCAAGCTATCTCCCTGGCCCCTGCAAAAAAGCATTTTATCCAAACTCATAAAGGGAAAGTAGAAAATGAAGAGAAACTAAGTCTACAAAAGGTTTTAAGAAAAATGAAACAAGGCACAAAATGCAGCAAGTTTAATGACAGACTACTTTTAGAATAAAATCAGCTATTAGTTACTTTCAGAAAATTCAAATGAGCTGTTTCCCTACCAAAAGAGACTATTAATGAAGCACTCAAGTAGTTCTAGCTACTCAGGAATGTGAAGCAGGAGGATCATAAATTTGGGCAAATTAGTGAGACCCTGTCTCAATATAAAATAAAAAAGGGCTGGCAATATAGCTCAGCATTAAAAAAAAAAAAAAAAAAAAGACTATCAAATTAGATAACATCTAGGTACATCTTTAGATAACAAATGCTAAAAATTAAAGGATGTATCATATACCATACTGAAGGCAACAGAAAGGAAAATAACAAATTTTTGAATCATAATATGATTCAAAAAATATTAAAATGGGAAAAATGAATATTTCACAATAAAAGGCTCACTCCATTAGCCAAATATATGAAACAAAACCACCTAGAAATATAAGATCTTTATTTAAAACAAACCATAAAAACAATAATTGGCTTTTGATTTTAAATATTTAATTTGTTCCTGTAAACTTTGACAATAAAAAAAAAATCGGTGAAAAAAAAAAAAACAACAATAATCGAAGGCTTTGATGCATCTGAGAATTTTGACAAATCAAGTTCACAAAAAGTAAAACCAAGGCATTTCTAAATCATTCACTTCTTCCAAGGTCAATTAAGACTCAGGACATATGAGAACTTGTACTGTAATGTCATGTAACTCAGTAGTGTCCCAAATTTTCTGATCAAGGAGATTATGGG
>NW_004524643.1:603122-608734 GCF_000260255.1 Octodon degus
TTCCTTCCTTCCTTCCTTCCTTCCTTCCTTCCTTCCTTCCTTCCTTCCTTGGTACAGGGACTCACGATGCAGCTCAGACTCATAGTGATCCTCCTGTCTTAAGTCTCCCCAGCACTGGGATTACAAGCGGGCCCCACCACACATGCATTACTAGGGATGGAACTCGGACCCTTGAACTTGCTAGGCAGGTGCTTAGACCACTAAGCTATCTGCCCAGCCCCACTGAGCGATTCTTAATAAATTTCCAGGTTTTTTTGGTGGAACTGGGGATTGAACTCAGGCCCTTGCACTTGCCAGGGAAGCGCTTATTCTACTAAGCCATCTCCCAGCCCCCCCTTTTTTTTTAATTTTTTTTTTAGAGCATATCACTAATTACTTTTTTTTTTTTTTTTTTTCAGTACTGGGGATTGAACTCAAGACCCTGCACTTGCCAGGGAAGCGCTTATTCTACTAAGCCATCTCCCAGCCCCCCCTTTTTTTTTTAATTTTTTTTTTTAGAGCATATCACTAATTACTTTTTTTTTTTTTTTTTTTCAGTACTGGGGATTGAACTCAAGACCCTGCGCTTGCCAGGCAAGCACTTATTCTACTGAGCTATCTTCCTGGCATTATTAAATTTCCTAACAAAGATTTTATAGCCCACATACTTTGATCATAATCAAATAACACACAAACAATAACATTACCAAATGGGTGGGACCAAACCTGCTTGGAAATCAAGAAAATCCCTTCTAAATAACCCGTCAATCAAAGAAGAAATCAAAACTGATATATATTATCAAGAAAGCAATAAAAATTATACATTCAGAGACCAGAGTTCAATCCCTACACTACATGCCATGCGTGCCCTGCCCCACTGAGGCAGGGCGTGGTGGCACACACCTGTAATCCCAGCACTGGGGAAGCTGAAAACAGGAAGATCACTACAAGTTTGAGCTGCGTAGTGAGACCCTATTCCAAATACATAAAAAAATAAAAATTATACATTATATAGAATCTATTCTTAAGTAATATATTATGTTAAATGCATTTATTTGTCTTACTAAGGATTGAACTGAGGTCTTCAAACTGAACTAGCCTCCCAGCCTCTTTATTATTTATTTCGAGATAGTATCTAAATTTCCCAGTCTGGCTCCCAAACCATAGTCCCCTTGCCTCAGCCTCTGGGATTACAGGCATGTGGCAATGTATCTGAGCAAGTGGACCGATAGTCTTAAATATCCCCAAAGAAAAATGGATTAATGATGGGAAAAATGACAAAAGAGGAAGCCCAAATAGCCAAAAACCATGAGAAACTATTCAATTTCAATAGTAGTCAGGACATGATTGTAGAGATTTGTTGGTCTTTCAGTGTGATCCATTGTACCTGGGGAGAAAACTGGGCAGGAATAAGGAAAACACAGACAAGAAGACAAGAGCTGGGTTAGGTGGTGATTCATCTGCCTAGCTGGCAAGCAGACCCCCTGAACAAAAGCAGGAGCCTTCATTTACAGTTACAAAATTGCCAGACACAAGGTTGCCTAGTGACTAACAGCCCATACATTGTCCAAGCAGGATGTTTTTCTCAAGACTGAGGTAGCTTGATTGCTTCAGGCGATGGGACCTCATCCTGCCCTCCCACATAGGATAAAATTCCCGACACATGAGAATTAAAACAAAAAAATGAAATCCATTTTTCATGCTAGGGTAGATCCACCAGGCTAAAGTTTGCAATTGGATCAGTGGGAGGTTTTCAGGAGATCTCAGCAATGAGCAAAGTGAGGACCACAGAGGACATGAAAAGGGATTTCACTCACCAGAGGTCAATGTTAAAAAACAAATCACACCACCAATGAAAGATACATAAAAGAAGAGAAAATGCCATATTCACTTACCTAGTCCACCAAGATTTCTATAAATAATAATGCCCAATGTCCTGCAGCTGAGGGAATAGACACATGGTGGCATCTTCTGGAATTTAATACATCAAAAATCTTAACATACATAGGCGTTGACTCTGTAATTCTACATCTATAAACTTCCTTATGAAAAGAAATTAATACAAAAATGCATATATGGGTGTTTGACAGCTAGTCTATCTCCTAACAAGGGACTTGAGTCTCAGATGACCAGAATACTGAATGACACTGTATTAGTACTGACCCAAGGAAAACAAGCGAGTCATAGTCTTTTTTTTTTTAATTTTATTTATTTATTTATGTGTGTGTGTGTGTGTGTGTGTGGCCAGCTCAGCCCACCAGGGGGCGGGGCTGGCTGGCATGTGGTGCTGGGGGATTGAACCGCGGTCCCTGTGCTTTAGCTAAGCTTGTTCTAAGTAGGTGCTTTAGACCACTGAGCCATCTCACCAGCCCCGAGTCATAGTCTTTTGACTTTGATTTTTTTCAACAATGATTTTTTATCATGCATCATTCCTGAAAGATTCACAGTGCCCCTGGAGACCACTACCAGTGGTATGAAGATCAAATTCAGTTCATATAAGGAGAACAGGTAAAGTTAGAGAATTCTATGAAAAGTGAGCCAGTCAAAACTGACAAAGAATGGGCCGGGGAGATAGCTCAGTGGAATAAGTGCTTGCCAGGCAAGTGCAAGGTCCTAAGTTTGATTCCTGGTACCACAAAGGAAAAAAGAAAAAACTGGCACAGGCAGAGGATGAAAGGGCAGCTAGAACTACAAAATGCTTATATTCTTGGTATTAAAAAGGGAGAACAGGCTGGGGAGATAGCTTAGTGGTCCAAGCACCTGCCTGGCAAGCACAAGGTCCCAAGTTTGATCCCCAGTACCACATGCCATGTCAGTCCCAGGTTCCAGGGCCAGGAAACCTGGCTCAGGAAACCAGGTGTGGTGACACACACAACTAATCCCAGTGCATCAACAAACAGCACTTTTTTTTTTTGAGATAAGATCTTGCCATGTAGTCCAGATTGGTTGCAAATCTTCAGAGATCCTCCTGCCTTTGCCTCCCAAGTGCTGGGGTTACAGGAATGTGCCACCTCACCCACCTTTCACTAGCACCCTTCTTTCTCCTGCCAGTGGGACTCCTGTCCTATGCCGAAACTACAATGGTTTTGGAAATGAAGTTACCAGTAATTAAAAGCTAAATGACACCTGGTCTTACTAAGTTCCACCTGAGGGACAGCTGAGGCCTCAGAGAGAGATCATAAGGGAAGGAATTCTAGTCATCTGTGAAGAGTTCATGAGGGCCAGATATGGTGGTTACCCAGCTGCCTGGCAGGTATGGCTACCTGTAATCCCAGCCATTTGGGAGGCTGAGGCAAGAGGATCACAAACATGAATCCAGCCTGGGCAACTTATAAAACCCTATTGTAAAACAAAATGTTTAAAAGGCTGAGTATATAGCTCAGAGGGGCAACCTGCTTAGGTCCCCCTTCTGTCCTTCGCTCAGACAGAAACTCTTAAAAGAAAAAAAAAAAATCAATTCTAAGACTAAAACAAACAAGAGTGATCCAGAGCCTAGGAGATCCAAACAGCCAGTGCGATTTCATCTTAATGAATCATCTGAATAAATCAGCGCTGACAAGCAAACCACCAAAGCAAAGCTGTTGGAACCCGAAAGTTAGCCTGAAACTGCTGGAGTCACCAAAGTGTCCTGCAACTTGCTCTGCTCTCCCTGCCTAAGCAGGGCAGGAGCAGATCAGGAAATTCAGAGGTCCCCTGAGCCTTCTGTCAGTCACAACCCTAAGCAGCAGCTCTTGGTCTTCCAGTTTAAAGAAGTGAAGGTTGATTTCAGGAAAGGGGCCTGCAAGAGCCCCAGTACTTGGATTTCCACTGGCTGCGGCTAGTTGATGTTGACTTTGGAAGCTCTTACAGTCCTTGTTTCTGTCTTGAGTTTACAAGATAGAAAACAAAGCTGGAACAAATGCTTCTCCAAACCTTCCTTGGGGGTGTATGCAGATATGGTATGAAGGCAGCCTCTGGCCAACACCAGAAGGCAAAGAGACACCAAGGGGTGAGGGGTTCCACCTGATCTGTTCTCCAGATGAGGCCCTCCCACAGGTATGTAGCCTACTACTGATGGCATCTGACATCCCAAGTCATTTTGTCTTAGCCCAAGCACTACCTGTCTAGTAGCAAATTCTTACGTCCTCTTAGCCCCAAATAAGTAGAGAAATACCTACTTCTCAGATGGGGGCTGGCAAGATAGCTCAGCGGACTTAGGCAAGCCCAGGGACTGGGGTTCAATCTCCAGGACCACAAGCCACACCAGCTGTGCACCACAGCAAACTGAGTCAGCCACTGAGACTGGGCGTTGTGGCACATGCCTATAATCTCAGCACTGGGGAGGCTGAAAACAGGAGGATCACTGGGAGTCTGAGCTGTGTAGACGCTGTGCCAAACACATAAAAAAGGAAAACAAAAGAGGCTTAAGCAAGAACAATTTCCTACTTACAGGACTATTGGTAGTGTCTGACCAGTGACCTCAGTGCCGGGGATACTCCAAGTAGGCTAACATGGAAATTCATTGAAGTGGCCTAATGCAAGGTTACCATACCAAGAAAAACAGCACTCCTTCCCACCAGCAATAAACAGCTATAAACACAAGATCCCATTCAGACAAACAAAAAATATGAGCACAGCTAAACCTGCACAAAATGTGTTATCTAGACAGAGAATACCATAAAGCTTGACTGAAGAGTATAGCAGAACAAACCAATTGGCGAGACTTACCAATGTCCTAGAGATAAAACTAGAACCAGTGTTAGGGGGGAAAAAGGTTAGGTAAAAATGAAGAATTAGATAAAACCAGGCACAGCAGCACACACCCTGGGGAGTCTCAAGCAAAATGATGATAAATTTGAGGCAAGCCTGGACATGTCTGAAAAAAAAAGGTCATGATGACACACGCCTATACTCCCAGTATTTGGGAGTCTGAGTGAGGATCCTTATAAATTTGAGGCCAGCCTTGACTACAAAGTGAGTTCAAGGCCAGCCTAAACTGTACAGAGAGACTCTGTCTGAAAAACAACAAATTAGATAGGAGAAATAAATTCTACTGACTTTTTATTAGTCTATAAATAACAATAATTTATTACATATGTCAAAACTGCTAGAAGATTTTGAATGCTTCCCCACAAAGAAATAATTCATGGTTGACATGATGAGTATGGAACAGTAATTACCCATTTGATCATTATCCATTTGTGTACATGTATCAAATTTTCATACAAATTTTCATGCTCCATAAATATGTAAAATCATTTTTTTGTACCTGGAATCGAACCCTGCACTCTGCCACTGAGCCATATCCCTGATCATACTATGTACAATTATTGTATGTCAGTTAGAAAAGAAAAAGATCCAAGTGTGGTAGTTTATATCTGTAATCCCAGAACTCTTCATTGAAACAGAAGGATCACAAATCCAATCCTAACCTGGACAATCTGGCAATTTAGCAAGACCCTGCTTCAAAAAAAATGGGCTCGGAATGAAGCTCAAAGCAAAGGCCCTAAATTCTATCCCTCCCATGCAGAAAAACTGAACAAGGGCTGGGGAGATGGCTCAGATGACTCAGTAGAATAAAAGCTTGCCTGGCAAGTGCAAGGGCCTGAGTTCAGTTCCCGGTTCCTCAAAGAAAAAAAAAAAAAAAAAACCAG
>NW_004524643.1:609889-619389 GCF_000260255.1 Octodon degus
TAACAAGATAGGGTCTTGTACTGTAATTCATATTGACCTTGAGCTATCAACTATGCAGTCCAGGCTGGCCTTTAACTCAAAGCAGTCTTCCTTCTCTCAACTTCCCAAGTGCTGGGATTACAGGTGTGCACCACCCCACCAGGCTTTGGTAAACATTTTCTCAGAGAAAGTCATCAGTTGTTAATACTTAAGATACACATATAGAAGAAGTGTTTGCTTGGCAAGCACAAGGGCCTTAGTTCAATCCCCAGTTCCACCAAAAAAAAAAGAAAAAAAAAAAAAGTCCCAGCGCTGGGGAAGCTAAGACAGGAGGATCACTACGGGTCCAAACTGCTTAGTGAGACCCTCTAACAAAAAGGTACACATAGTTTTAAACCTAGCAATCCTACTTGTCTATTCTCAAATAATGCTTATGTGTATAAAGTACATAAAAGGCCATTTATTGTCAGCAAAACTCTGTAAAAAAAAAACCTAATTTCCATGAAAAAAGGTTAAATTGTACTTATACTATGCAATTTTATGCATATGAAGATATGTATATTGATGTGAAATGATTAGTTATTAAATAAAAATGCAAATGTCAGAACAAAGAATACAGTATGATGCCTACTTTTTTGTTTGTTTAGCTTTTGGTAGCGGGGCCTGACCCCAGGGCCTCATGCATGCTAAGAACATACTTTGCTGTTGAGATGTACCTCCCAGCCCTGAAGACATACAAACTGCATTTTTATGTAATACTGCAATAGCAAAAGTAGGTTAAAAGAGATTTTTTTTAAAGAGATTATGTCTGAGAATTCATGTTTGATCTGTATAATTTTAAATTTTAAATTTTTTTAAGGAACACATGGCATTCTGTCTCTGAAAATCCAGTTCTGCGCTTTTCCAGCACCTCCCAATGCCAATGTGAAGGTAGCTGTTGGCCAAGGGCAGCTGGCAGCTGACCAGATACTGACCAAACAGAAACTGGGAACTCGCCATCTGAGTCCCTCTCTGTGTCCTTCCCTCTTGCACAGTCTACTTTACAGATCACTTTATAATTGGTTTTCCTAAAGCAAAGAACAAATATTTATTGAGATTACTTGTTTCTTTTTTTTTTTTTAAATGTATTTGGTACAGGGTCTTACTATGCAGCTTGGACTCGTAGTGATCCTCCTGTTTTCAGCCTCCCCAGCACTGGGATTACAGGCATGCGCCACCACACCCCGTCTTGGTGGCCAGCTCAGCATGCCCAGGTGGGGGTGGCACGGCTTGTGGTGCCAGGAATCAAACCCAGTCTCTGTGCTTGCCTAAGCAGGCTCTTAGTTGGCTGAGCAAGCTCCCTGGCTCTTGTTTTTTAATTCTTTTAAAAAGACGCATTTATTCAGCATCATTATCAGACTATGACATTTAGCAATCAACCAAGTGCAAAGAAGTCTGCAGTAAAACTATTATGCTTTGCAATATCCATAGAACAGAAACTAAAATAACGTGTTATATAGTCCATGAGGGTTGTTTTTTTTTTAATTTATTTATTTTATTTGTGTGTGTGTGTGTGTGTGTGTGTGTGTGTGTGGCCAGCTCAGCCCACCAGGGGGCGGGGCTGGCTGGCATGTGGTGCTGGGGGATTGAACTGCGGTCCCTTTGTTTTTGCTAAGCTTGTTCTAAGTAGGTGCTTTAGACCACTGAGCCATCTCACCAGCCCCTCCATGAGGGTTTTTGCCCATACATATGAGTAACATCTAAAACAGGACAGCCCCTAGGCCTCTTTGTAGCAGCTAGGCCCTGCCACCGCTGTGCTTGGCTGAATTCATGAATCTGTTGTAACCTGTAGTTTCCCTGTCACTTCTCTAGCTCTCCTCTCCTGCTAAGTTTTGTTTTCTCAAATATTTACAGCCTTCTGCCACTGCCATAGCAACTGCTGCTGCTGGAATCATCAAAACCACCTTGATTTCATGGTTTGACAACCACCATAGGACCCAGAGCTTATGCCTCCGAACTTTCCTCCCTTCATTGGTCCAAAATTTGAAGACTGGTTGTTGTAACTGCCAAGACCATAATGGGCCGGCCAAATAGCTCAGCAGATTAAAGTGCCTGTTTAGGCAGATACAGGGGCTGGTAGTTTGATCCCCAGGCTGCTGTGCTGGCCCCACCCCTGGAGCACGCTGACCCACAATTGAGACTGGGCCTGGTAGTACGTGCCTGTAATCACAGCACTTGGAAGACTGTAAACAGGAGGATCACTATGGGTCCAATCTATGCAGTGAGACCCTGTACACCCTGTCCTAAAATACAAAATAAATAAATAAAAATAAAAAGATCATTGTAGCTTCTGCCATCTCCAATACTGCTTCCAACTTTACCACATCCACAGTAGCCATACCTGGCACCACATCCACTTCTACCACCTCTACCACGGCTGCCACCAAAGCCACTTTGACCACTGTTTCCTCCGAGACCAAAATCATTGCCACCAAAACCACTTCCATGTCCACCACCACCATGTCCAGAACTTAGCATCCCTGCTTCAACCGGGCTGCCCTCGCTTCACATCATGGTACTTCTGGAGCACTCAGTTGTCCAGAGTGCTCATTGCCACAGTCTGTGATGGTCTCCCATTGCTCACTATGGCTGTTCAGACTCTCACCAGTTGTTTCATAGCTCAGCTCTTCCATGAAGAGCTTCTGAAGTTGTTCAAGCTCCTTAGGAGACTCTGATTTACATGACGGCAATCAGGAGAGAGATTTAAGGATGCTTCCTTGGATACACAAACAGAAAGGAGTGATACCAAATGTACTCCATCTTCAGCAATTGTTAACAAAAATCAAGTCTAAGGAAAAGCTGATCTGATCAAAATATATAGGCAGCAAGAGAGGGAGATGAGAATCAACCCTAACACTTTCCCCCTTGTTCAAAGTTGTTCAGAAGCTAGGCCACGTGTATTGGCACACACCTGACTTGGGAAGCTGAGGTAGGAGGACTGCAGTGAGTTCAAGGCCCGCCTGGTCTATCTCATAAGACCTTATCTCAAAAAGGTAAGTCCAGGGGTGGTGGCTCATATCTGTAGTCCCAGGACTTGGGAGGCTGAGATAGGATTGTGGCAAGTTCAAGACCAGCCTAGGCTATAATGTGAGCTGAAGGCCAGCCTGAGCTGCACAGTGAGATGCTGTCTCAAAAAAAAAAGAAGACCCAAAGCTGTTGTTTTTTAATTAATTTAACAAAAATTTTTTGGGGCCAGGGAGATGGCTCAGTGGAATAAGTGCTTCCCTGGCAAGCACAAGGACCTGAGTTCAATCCCCAGTTCCATAAAAAAAAAAAAAAAAAAATTTTGGTTTAGTTTTAGAGTTTTCTTTGGTGGTAATGGCAATTAAAGTTAGGGAGCAACTGAGCTACATACCCGTCATCCCAGGTACCTGGGAGGCTAAGGCAAGAGGATCTCAAATTAAAGTCTAGAGAAACTTAGAGAGAACCTGTCTCAAAATAAAGGCAAAGAGGGCTGGGAACGTAGCTCAATGACAGAGCATTTGCCTAGCATATGTAGTAAGGCACTGAGTGCAAGCACTGAAAAAATAAAAATATAAAAAGAATTCTGGAGATGGATGGTGGTGACAGTTGTACATCAATGTATTTAACATGAGTGAAGGGACAGTGTGATAGCTCAGCAGACTAAGCACCTGCTTAAGCAAGCACAGGGACCAGAGTTCCATTCCCAGCACCACATGCCACGCTGGCCTGCCCCCAGGTGAACTGAGCTCAGCCAGCCATTGAGAACAGGTATGTGGGTGCACACCTGTAATTCCAGTACTGGGGAGGCTAAAAACAGGAGGATCACTATGAGTCAGAGCTCCATAGGGAGACCCTGTAGCAAATACATTTTAAAAAAAAATGTCTGAACTGTACATTTTATGTGAATTTTACCACAGCCTGCTAAGCTCAGCTAAAAATAAAAAAAAATTTAGAAATTTATTTAGCTTTAAAAACAACATGATGGGCTAGCGAGATGGCTCAGTGGAATAAGTGCTTCCCTGGCAAGTGCAAGGGCCTGAGTTCAATCCCCAGTTCCGCTACAAAAACAACAACAACAACAACAACAACAAAAATGAAGCTAGGCATGGTGGGACATGCCTGTAGTCCCAGGAGGCTGAGGCAGGAAGACTGTTGAGAGTTGAAGACCAGCCTGGGCTACAAAGTGAGTGCAAGTCCAGTGAGAGACTATCTCAAAATGACAGAAAAACAAAACATGATTCACATCATATCTTACTCAAATCTTCTTGGACTGGCCTTGTCTCCTGTCTACCACTTCTCTCTTCACAGTGCAAACAGAAGGTGATCAGTCACAATGTTCTAGTTGTATCCACTATTTCCTTTTCTTACCTCTTCTTGTCAACTTGGTTCTAAACATCTTGACATCAAATATCAGATATCATCAAATATCTGCAGTTCCACAACTGGCCTCAGAGGCAAAATCAAGGTGCAAAGCAAATGAGGAGCTATAATAACTGCATTAATGTTAAAAATATTTATTTTCTAAAAGATCACACAAAAGTTGGGGAAAAGAAGGAAGAGGCTGAACTAGTCTACATCAAAATCTGGGCTGAGAAAGGGCAAAGAGCTGCCTAAAGGAACTGGTAGCTGGAGCAAGCCACAGGGACCAAGGCAGTCTCTGGCCAGCAGCCCCATCAGCTGGGCAGCCACACCAGGGCACCCCCCATGTGGTATGCTGGCCCCACTGATTCCTCCTCTGCAGGAAGGGAGAAGCAGGAGCTCACTCTTTAGACATGTTCTTGATGGTCTTGTGCTCCTTCATGGCCTTTTCCCAGTCACTGCCATTGAATTCCTCAATGACCACACTCCGCACCGTCCCTTCATCCAGGCAATGTGGGGCGATTCCTAGGAGAAAGTCACAGAGAAAGATTATGTCCCAAGTACACATGATAAAGACTATACTGGCTCCTGGACAAACCCTTCTACCTGCAAGCATCATCCTCCTGTGCATCAGATTCCAGATATGCTCAAGACCTCAGCTTATGAGGTCCAACATATAGCCTGCTAAGCTCAGGTGGCCCTGGTCACAGCTTGTGACTGCAGCCTTCTGGACAGTAGTCCTCCCTTGGCAGATGGAGACTGGACTCCTTAAACCAGGGATGGGGATGGCCAAGGATGGGCATTATGCAAAACTAAGCTAAGTAGGGAAAGTAAAAAGGCTCAGGGTGAATATAATCTCAAAGAATTCTCAGGCCTTTCCTGGGTGCAGGTAAAATTTCTAAGAATTAAGTAACTCCCCATTTGTTCAGGACTTTATATTTTTTAAAATCCTTTCCTGGCCCACAAGGTGGGCAGAAAGGAGTCTCCATATGGCAAATGAAGAACCACTAGGAGATACTGAACAAACAGCGTGGGAAAGGGCTTGTGTGAGATTCATGCCCTTCCACTCCTGCCACCACAAAGTGGATGTCATCACAGCGGTTCCCACATCCCTAAACATCTTCAACCTCTAGTTTCCCCTCAGTTCAACTGTATCTAGTACAACTGGCTGAGGGCTGGTTTTGCTCTTAGATATAACCAGGAGCTGAAAAATGTGTGGAAGGTTCTCTAGGTTGTATTCTAACAAAATTTATTTTTATTTTTGGTGGTAATGGAGCCTTGTGTGTGTCAAACACTCTCCTGATGAGCATCTCCCAACCCCTTTAAAATGTTCATCTTCTCTCTAGCCTTCAGTCACCCCCAGTGACACACAACTCTGATGCACCAATGAGCATAATCTGGCTCGAATTTGAGAAGCACATCACCAAATGGGACTGAGATGGTTCTTCAGGCTTCACATCTTACCACTGGAAGGAGCTCTGCTGAAGAGCCCAGTTGCTCTAACACATGCCTGTGAGAGCATCTAGTCAGGCAGGGGCAGGCCAAACACATCAGCATCTACCTGTCCACTCAGCACCTGCATCCCAAGCACCTGGGCCCCTCAGCATTCCCTCAGCTTATAGTCCACACTTTACTCACCAAAGCCTCCAGGGTTGGAGCGGGGAGTATAGAAGCTCTGAACACCACATCTCTTACAGAAGGTATGCTGGGCTTTGTTTGTATTGAATGTGTAAGTGGTTATGCTCTCGGCTCCCTAGGTAAACAGAAACAAATAGGCTTTCTCTTTTATGTCATTTAAAAAGTAAATCTTGGTTGGTGTGGTGACACAGACCTGTAAACCTGGTACTCAGGAGGCTGAGGTAGGAAGATAGTAAGTTCAAACTCAATCTGAGCTTCACAGAAAGTTCAAGACCAGGGGCTGGGGAGATAGCTCAGTAGAATACATGCTTGCGTGGCAAGCGCAAGGGCCTGAGTTCAATCCCCAGTTCCACCAAAAAACAAAAGAAAGAAGGAAAGAAAGAAAGAAAGAAAGAAAGAAAGAAAGAAAGAAAGAAAGAAAGAAAGAAAGAAAGAAAGAAAGAAAGAAAGAAAATAAATTTAACCAACCTGGACTACAAAAAAAAATTTGTTGGGTTGGAGTGTTGCTCAGTGGTACAGCACTTCACTGGCATACATGAAGCTCTGGGTTCGATTTCCAGCACCATAAAACAAAATCTGTTAAAAAGGCTTAGTGGGGAGGGCAGACTTCTTTTGTAAGGCTTTCAGGATTGCAAGGACAGGTCTCATTTCCCACAAAAGACTCCAAGTTTTTTAGGGACAGGGACTCATTCATACTATCTGAAGAAACCCTCTTGAGCATTATAGCTCAGGGCTTCTCATAGGGCAACAGTGATTTTTCTCCCAGGAAGAGAAACTGGGCGGAGGAAGGGTAGGGAATAGGATTATCACTGTTAGGCCTCTTTATACTTTTTCCCAACCATGACACTGCCCACCACCCCAGGAGAGAAAAGCCCTCATGAACTCTTGAGTTTCTTACAGTTGTTTTTTTGTTTGTTTTGCAGTACTAGGGATTGAACTGAGGACCCTGCGCTTGCCAGGCAAGTGCTTATTCTACTGAGCTATCTCCTCGGCCCCAATTTTTTTTTTTTTTTCTTAAAGTGACAGAGTCTCACTACGTTGTCCAAGCTGGCCTCAAATTCCTGGGATCAGGCACTTCTGCCTCAGCCTCCTCTGTAGCTGGGACTACAGGCATGTACCAAGGTGCCCATAAGTTTCCTATAAATATAGCTCCTTGAGGAGTCATGACAATGACACCAGAAAAGCAGCAAGAGCCAATCATCCAGACTTATAATCAGGAAGAATCAGTAGATACTTCATACCTTACTTTATTTCATTCATTAATAAATTAAACCACTCTGTGACATTCAGATCCTCATTTCCATATATTTCCTGTATCTGCCAAACTGACCCCATGTCCCCTGCTCTCCATAACCTATCATCAGCGTTTGCTATATGGTGAGCCTCTTTGGTTACTCCTTCTCACTTCACACACAATGACTGCACAAGAACAAATCCAATGGCCACTTCTCTTAACCACTGGAGTCTTCTTACCTTGGGGCTCTCAAGAGCAGTCCTTTCATTTTAAAACATTTGTTCCTGAGGACAGCACATCCTTGCTTTTTCTCCCACCCCCCTGTATCATCCTTCTCAAGCACCTGTGTTTGCTTCTCTTCTTCTTCTCTACAGTTCTATAAATGCTAACAGGCACCAGGGATGAACTCGGGGATGCCCTCTCCCTGATCTCGCTATATCTCCCCAGCTGACTTCACACATTCCCTATCCCTAAGCAACACCAATATCCCAACCACTCTCTGCTTGGTAGCTCCAACTCTGACCTCTCAGTACTCCACATTTATCTCTCCAGCTGCCTACTTCCAGTATTTATATGAATACTCAAAAGATAAAACCCCTGTTTAAAGCAGAATTCTTGACTCCAGTAGTCCAGCCATCTACATCTGCAGGACCAGTTATCTATCTGACTAGGTGCACAGGGCCAATATTTTGAATATAACTCCAAATCCTCTTACTTCCTCATCTTTATATCCAATTCTTTCATAGTCCTCTTTACTGCTAAAATAGTGGCTCTTTAGTGTAGACCTTACACCAGTGTCACTACCATCACTTGGTAGGAAACTTGCAAAACCTGTGGATTCCTGAGCCCATCCTCAGATTCTCAGACCCTCAGACCTGTAGAATCAGGAATGGGCCCCCAGTAAGGTTAACATGCCCTGCAGGTGCCTATGTGCACACTGAGGACTGAGAACCACTGCTCAAGGACACATCTCCAGATAATCTATTTTTATTTCATGACTATTCTGCAGATGTCTCTCATCTGTCCCACCCAACAAGCTCTTGCTTCCCTGCCTCCACAATCAGCTCTTTACTGTAGCCCAAGAAAGCTTAAAAACACCAAATCAGACCTTATTACTACACTATGGTATATCCTCCAGGGGCTTCACAGTATAAAGCACAAAACTTGTTTACTAAATCCTGAATATCTCTCCAACTTCATCTCATGGTACTTTCCTCACTCCTGTCCCACAAGCTACCACCTACCAGACACAGTGGCCACTGTTAAGCTTTTGAAGATGCCACACTCATGCTCCACAAGCCCTTGGTATTATCCACCCCCTTTATCTAGGCCACATGCTGCCCACCCCTACAGTCTTCATTCTTACCTGACCATCTGAGACCTTACCTAATCAAAGTAACCACCCATTCTCGATTGTAACATTCAGCTTTAACTCTCTACATAGCCCTTACACGCAGACTTCTCCTTCGTCTCTCCATCTACACAATGAAAACTCAATTGAGAACAGGGGCTTGTCTGTCATGTTAACTTCTGTGGTTGGTGGAACACTGCCTGACACACAATTGGTGCCCTGTAAATACTTGAATTAGTACATTTTGTATTTAAGACAAAGAGAAAAATTGTTTCTCTAGTTGGGTGGGACTAAAGAAGAAAACAGTATCGTAGAACACTAGGAAGATGTGTAAGCTAGCAGAGTCAGAGAAGAAGGCAGGCAACAAGTCTTGACCCACAGGCCCAGGGCTTAACCTGGTAGTGCTGCAGGAACCACCAGTCACCACCAGGGCTCAGATACAAAGCTGCGGGAGGACTACAGCCTCCAGCAGGCAGTAAAAGACAAACATTGGCATTCTTTGGGGACTATAGGAAAAATGACAGGTATTCTGTCCTCCTGAGGAATGGCATAACTCCCCACCACCACACACACTTACCAGATATGGTGCTCAAGAATCAACAGCAAGCAAAGAAAAGGAAATAAAACTGGACATTGTGGTATAACCTACAATCCCAGATACTTGGGAGGGTGAAGTGGTAGGCTGAAAGCAGGAAGACTGCCTGAGCCTGGCAGGAGTTTAAGGCCAGCCTGACCAACAGTGAGATTCCTATGGGGGCAGGGATTGAGGGGAAGAGAGAAAGAGAGAGGAGAGAAAAGAAAAAGACCAGGACTCCTACAGTCACCTACTACTTGGTCCGACAGTCCTCCCAGGGACTCACTGAGCCCAATTCCTCAATGAAGGGCCTGACTAGGTCAGCTGTGAAAAAAACTAGTACTAAAAAAAAAAAAAAAAAA
>NW_004524643.1:620218-621797 GCF_000260255.1 Octodon degus
TAAGCACTTCCCTGGCAAGCACAAGGGCCTGAGTTCAATCCCCGGTTCTGGGAAAAAAATAAATAAAAAAGATTAAAAAAAAAAAGATGTGCCCCCCAAAGCCTCATACCATGGTCCTTTTGGAAGGTAATTGGACTTTGGAAGTCCAATTCATTACACTCATCAGTGATCAGTCTACTAATGAGTTTATAGCTATGTATGTTTAGAAGATGGGGCCTGGGCCGGGTATGGTGGCACATGCCTGTAATCCCCGCACAGGAGGTTGAGGTATGCATTCAGGGTCAGCCTGAAATACATATTAAAAAAAAAAAAAGTGGGGCCTGGTAAGAAAAGGTGCTAACAGGGTCAGAGAGATAGCTAAGCAGTCTAAGCACCTGCCTGGTAAGCACAAAGACCCACTTGGGTTCAATCCCTGGTACTGCGTGCCACACCAGCCCCATACCATGACCAGCTCTGTGCCATGCCAGCCACCAAAACCAGGCGTGGTGATGCATGCCTATAATCCCAGTGCTAGGGAGGCTGAAAAAGGAGGATCATTACAAGTCTAAGCTGTATAGTGAGATCCTATATCAAATGAAGGAAAAAAAAAAAAGAAAGAAAGAAAGAAAGAAAAGGTACTAACAGGATTGTGGCCTGGAAGAACACTATATTTTCTAGAAAACTGGGTCTCATATTAATTTTTGTTTCAAAAGATACAACAGAGATTATTTTCAGAGGTTCTCTTAGTTTTTCATGTACAACCATCTACATTTGTTAATTTATGTATAAAAATCTAAAAAAAAACTAATTTATTCAAATAAATGTCACGTCATCTTCTTGAACATTGTCATAAATTCTGCAAGCCTTGAATTCCAGTCCAAATTTCTTGCATTCCACTTCCTGTAAGACCACTGGACCCAATCTCTCAGCAATAGAACTCTCTGTTTTTTGGTTTGTTTTCTTTTTTTCCTTGGTGGAACCAGGTATTGAACTCAGACCCTTGTGCTTGCCAGGCAAGCACTTATTCTACTGAGCCATCTCCCTGGCCTAGAACTCTCCTTAAAAGAGCACTTCTTGTCCATGGATCCTGCTCACAGTGCATTATAACATACAACTTTTGTTTTGGTGGTGGGGTGGGTATTGAGATAGGGTCTGCTATGTAGCTCGGCTAGCTCTGAACTCACTGTGTAGCCCAAGCTGGCCTTGAACTCTTGGAGATCTTGCTTCAGTCTCCCTGAGTGCTGGGATTACAGGCATGCACCACCACACCACGCTTCATAGGACATACTGATTCTTTTTTTTTTTTCTGTACCAGAAACTGAATTCAGGACCTTATACTTGCCAGGCTGGCACTGTGCTATTGAGCTATACCCCCAGTCCCGACATATTGAATTATGAAGGTAGATATTAGACACATCTGTTATCAAGCATGCATAGTATTCATGTGCTGTGTCTATACTCTGATTGGTCACTTGGTAGTAAGTTTCAAATTCTCCCATTTTCACAGTTGTTCACCTCTGATCCAAAGGTATCTGCTTGGTCATTTACAAATCCTTAATTATAGGGGCTGGTGAGATGGCTCAGTGGTCTAAGGCACCTA
>NW_004524643.1:623207-630271 GCF_000260255.1 Octodon degus
ACGGCCATTGCTTGGCCAATGTGCTCTCTGTGAAAGCCTGAGAGAGTGTCTTCTCCCCATGTGACTCTCCTTAGGCACACTCTACAATTTATTTATTTTTGGTTTAAAATTTTTTATTTTGTTTTGGTTCTTTTGGTACTGGGGATCAAACTCGGGACCCTGCGCTTGTCAGGAAGGCACTTACACTGCTGAGTGATATCCCTGGCCATAGGGATTTTATTTTTAAAAGAACTGATCTCAAACATTTTTCTAAATTATCAACAATTTATACATAGGGAAATTCATTACAGCAATGTTTACAATTGAGAAAAAACTAGAATCAGGCTCCCAATTCACTGCTACAAATACAGAGGTGATGAGATGTTAACCAGGGACATGGCTAGCAGGGAGCAGAAGGCTGGGGCTTGGGGGACAGCACAGGCAGCACTTTTCACTAAGTGAATTATATTTTCTGACATCTTTCTGTACCAAATACAGAAAATTCCCCCAAACAATACAATTAAAGTTAAAAATTAAAAAAAATTATAAACTGGGCATGGTGGCACAAACCCATAATCCCAAGCATTCTGAGGGGCTGTGGCAGATTTGTAAATTCAAACAGCTTGGATAACTCTGTGAGACTTTGTCTCAAAAACTGAAAAAGAGCTGGGGATACAGCTGAATGTGAACTCTAACATTTAATCCCAAGAACTACAAAGAAAAATAAATGAATGAAAATAGAGAAAAATAAGAAAAGAAAAAGAAAACTATGTGATATTTCATTGGCAAATGGCAAAAGTAAACTAACTCAGAAAGAACAGTAAAACCATACTTTGATAAAAACATGACACTATTTATATATGTATGTGTATATATATTTGCATAGAAAATAACACACAAGGACATACACCAAAATATTAACAGTAGTTACCCTGGTTAATTTTATTAATTTATTTTTGATTTTCTGAATTTGAAAATATTTCCGTAAGATCAAATATGCCTTCGGAAATAAATGAAAAAAAATTACAACCTTTTAAAAGTAAACATGAAACCAGGGTTAAAAAGGAAGCCAGTCAAGCTTTGTGCCCCCCACGCCCTGCAGAGGGCAGGCTGGATGTCCTCACACAGGCACTCCTGATCCTGCACTTAAGCACTAACCTTCAGGAGCTTGAAGCGAGAAGCGGGAACAATGAAGTGTTTATTCTGCTTCTTCTTGCAAATGCTGCAACTACAGAAAGACAGAAAATTCCACATTGTGAAGAGCCATCTGTTCTCAGGGGGACCAGCCTGTTATGTATGGAACCCAGCTGACCACAAAGGGAGTCCCTCTTTATCACTTTCCTAGAAAGGAGGTGCTCAGGCAGAGGGACTGGTACCCTGGGAACTCTGCTCTTGCAGGAAGGAGATTCAGGTCCCAGAGCCAGAAATTGAGGCCATGCCCCCACTCAGAAAACCCAGGACCAACAGGACCTTGTTTCACTGCTTATCCCCTTGTTTGTTACAGCGAAAGAAAACACTGGATTTCAGATACTTAGAAAAACAAACTTCAGACACTGCTGCAATCTATACTGCATCCATACCAAAAATGTCTATGGAAGCTTATGTTCCTTCTCTTCCCATCTCCACATCAAAATAATCTAACTAGATTAAAATGGATCCCCAAAAATAACACACTAGAATTTATTTTTTTTATTTTTATTTTTTTTAACAATATCATTTTTTAAAATTTTATTTATTTGTTTATTTATTTATTTAGTGTGTGTATGTGGCCAGCTCAGCCCACCAGGGGTCAGGGCTGGCTGGAATGTGGTGCTGGGGGATTGAACCACTGTCCCAGTGCTTTGCTTAGCTTAGCTTAGCTTGTTCTAAGTAGGTGTTTTAGACCACTGAGCCATCTCACCAGCCCCCACACTAGAATTTAAACTGTAATCTGCTCTTTTCAATCCACATCTTTGTATGCATTCAAGTACCAGAGCCTCCCAATACTAAGCATGTCCTCTACTACTAAGACTTTTCAATCTACTTTTTAAAAAAATTCTGACTTAGTATAGAATCCTTTAAAAAATTATACTACAGGCCAGGGAGATAGGTGGGCAGTCTAGGTGTCCACCTGGCAAGTGCAAGGACCAGGGTTCAATCCCTAGTACCGCATACCACACTGGCCCTGCGCCCCGTGGGCCACTGAAACTAGGCGTGGTGATGCACACCTGTCATCTCAGTGCTGGGGAGGCTAAGACAGGAAATCACTAGTCTGAGCTGTGTAATGAGACCCTATACCAAATAAATAAATAAAAGATTTATTTATTTATTAATATTTTAAAATTAAATATTAAAAATATATACTACAGTGCTTCTTTCCAGATCTGGACTCTACTGTTTTTAGCCTGGTCAATTCTCCACTTGTGTAATTCCACTGTATTTATGTATTATTCATATACAATTCAGGTACCACTTAACAGACAAAAAAAAGTCTAGACACTATCGAATAATTAGGTACATGCCAAATACTAGTCCAGAATTCAAGGCCTATTGTTCTTACCCTTTGACCATACCAGGAGAGATACTAATAACAAGATCTTCCACAGATCCTGGCAGTACCACCTGCTCATGTCAAGAACAGATAAAGAAGGCCAGTGCCCTGGACACCTCCAGGTGGACACACCCTCCGCTAACTTACCTCCGTCTCTTTCCCACCTGGACTCCTACAAAGTTCCTGCCCATGACTTTCTCCTCAGTGCCAAGTCCGGCCCCCATCCTGAGCTAACTACCCACAAAGCATCAGTGGGTTCAGTTTGAAAGTTACTGTGACAGTCAGAAGCACTGAGGAGCCTGCTCTGTCACTGGCAGCTGTGATATAGCTCTGTAGAACATATGCACACAGATATCAACACCAGAACACACTCATACATACACACACACACACACACAGAGGCTATTATTTTTAGCTTCCCCTCACTATTTATTTATTTATTGTGTATTTATTTATAATAACATTTAAAAATGTTATTATAAATTTCAAGTCATACATAGTAAGAAAGAACAATGAACCCTTATGTATCCACCACCTGACTTCAACAATTACCAACTCACAGTCAATGTTATTTTATCTATACCCTAACTTCCCAGGTTATTCTGAAGCACTGTTATGTTATGTTATGTTATGTTATTTTATTTTATTTTATTTTATTTTGGCAGAACCGGGGATTGAACTCAGGCCTTTGCGCTTGCCAGTGAAGTGCTTATTCCTGAGCCATCTCCCCAGCCCCCACTAAGCCATCACTGAGTTTTACTTCAACTCTTTAAGATAATTTAGGAGGAGAAAATACTCACTTGCAGTCAAAGATGTGTAAATCTGCTGAGGCCCAAACTTCAAAACGAACTGCTCCACAGTGGCATCCTCCTGTGTGCTTTACCAGGCCCTGGTATTCACTAAGTGAAACAAAATCAGAACAATCAGAGCTTTGGAAAAGCCAGGCAGGGGCCTGGGGCATGGTTCCTGCATTCACTTTGCTACTGAAAGAAAGGCAAGGTAGAACAAAAGTCTTTTCTACAGGGCAACCAAATGCATTTCTGTTTTTAAAGAGCCATAGCTAATTTTATAAAAGAATAAATTCAGTGTTGCCTTTGTCTGTGCGTTCTCTTTGGGCTCAATTCTTAAATTTCCAAATACAACGCTCCTAGAATTTGGGAAATGTAGGTAAGAGGAGGATTCTAATTTTATCTCAATACTTTTACTTATATGTCAAATGTTTAGTAAATATCTTTGCAATCTAACCACCAAGGAGAGAACAGCATGCAAAATATAGCAGATATAGTTGCTGCCCTTACAGACCTCAAGCAGCCATCAAATAAACTGCCCAAACAATTTGTAATGATTGTGATAAAGATGACAAAAGCTGTTATGAAAAACTAACAGGGTGGATCAATACAGCCTGAACAGTGTCACAGGCTCTCATAATTCTGCTCTCTCCTCCAGTACATGATTTTTTTAATATAACCGTATATACATATTAAACTTGGAGCTTGCATATGTGCATGTGTGCGCACCAGGCATTGAACTCAGGACCTTGTGCTTGCAAGGCAGGCGCTTATGGCGCTATCTCCCTAACCCAAACTTTGAACTTTTAAAACATATAAGCAGGCCTGGGGAGACAGCTCAGCAGCCTGAGTGCCTACTTGGCAAGTACAAGGTCCTAAGTTGAATCTCCCGTACAAAAAAAAAAAAAAAGTAAGCTAAGTCTATAACTGAACATTAAAATTTGATTAACATCATCAAATTGCTCTCCAGAATGACTGATAATCTTACCAATAATGAAGGAGGAAACATTTCACTGTAACCTTTGAGCAATAATCACAAAATGGCTGAGGTTTAATTTGCATATATTTGATTAAGACTAAATGTTATTTCACGCTTTTTACAAGTTAAAGAATTTGATTTTTATTTGCCTATACAAATACTAACCGTGAAAAATCCAAACATTAATATATTTGATAATATTCAAAGTGACAGCTTTCTGTAATTTTCACAAGAATCTGCTATTTGCCATATATTCTTCCAAAGTTTTCTATATGTATTTTTTGTTTTGGGTTTTTTGTTTTTTCCTGAAACAGGGTCTCTTTATGTAATTCAGGCTGGCCTTGAGCTCAGTATGTAGCCCAGGCTGTACTCAAACTCCCAGAGATCCTTCTGCCTTAGACTGCCAAGCGCCGGGATTACAGCCACTACGCTTGGCTCTATACATTTGTTTTGAGACAAGTCTCACAGTGTGATGCAGGCTGGCCTTGAACTCCTAACTTACAGCAATCTTCCTGCGTCAACCTCCCAAGTGCTGAGATTACAGGCATCCGCCACCATGCTGTTTATACAACATTTTAACAAGTTACATACATTATATTCACTTTTTGCACAGAAATTTAGAGGCCTCAAGTACACACTCATGCCAATCTGATGGCTGAAAAACATCACATCATATATCAACATTTTAATCTTTTTTGGAATTATTGTTCAGAAACAAGACATTACCTCAAATTTGGTTTACATTTCTAAATAGCTTTATATCCTTTATACTATACCCAAGCTGGCACACCACAGGTGCTCAAAAAAGTTGTCTGACGGAGAGTGTTTTTAATGTTCAATTTATATTCAGAGATGATATAACAAAGTGAGGTACACAGAAAATCAAACGAATACTCCTCTTCTGAGGAGATGCATCAAAACTAAGATAATGTCTTCTTGAACAAGGACAAAGAATCAGTTTTTTGTTTTTTATTTTTGTAATTTTTGAGTTAATTTTCAACTCGAGTTGTTTGCAATTCTTAGGTTATACTTAAATTTTTTTCTCCCTCGTGTTTTGATTGTTCTTTTCAATTCACAGAACTAACACTGAAATATATTAGGGTAATAAAATATTTCTCCGTAATTCTTCGGGCTAGGAATCCACATCACATTTGGAGAACAAAAGGCAGCCCCTCTATTCTGTAATAGCTCCAGCCTCTATTTAATAATTTTTTGTTTTTGTTTTTGCTTTCAAAACCATGTACCTGTGCGATGCCTGGCTTTCTAAGAGGCTAGAGTTGCATTTTCCACCCAGAAATGGTGATGTGAAAAAGGGTGTGAGCCACCCAGGAAACCACTCGTGGAAAAGAAAAAGCCTCTCCCTCGCTTCCCGGCGTCCCGAGCCTCGCTTTGCGCGCGCTTCTCTCCGGGATCAATAGCCTCTGCCCCTCCTCCTGGCCCGCCTGAACAATGACGGGACTTCGCTTTTCTCCAACGCTCTAACCCGTCCCGTTCCAAAAACCACATAAGCAAGATCCAAAGGAAAAAAAAAGTAAGAAAAAAGGGGTTCCAGTACGACAGAAACAGTGGCACCCGCGCCCTCCGCGCGCCCTGTCCGGAGCCCCACACCAAGTCCCCCGGCCGCCCTCAGAATTAAGACCAAACTAGGCGCCAAGCGGCAGCCGCGTCTGCGCCGTTACGTGGCCGGCGTGGAGCCGAGAGGAGCCCGCAGCCCGCACGCCGGCAGGGACGCGGGGACGCCGGGCCCGGCGCGGCCCGGCCCGGCCCGGCCCAGCCCGGCCACACTTACAAGGTGTCCAGCAGGAGCTTGGCGGCGCCCTCGAAGCTGAGCCTCTGCCGCTTCTGGAATGTCTCCCAGCGCTCCTTCTGCTCGCCCAGGTCCAGCATGGACACCGAGGACGTCGGGGTCGCTGGGGTCGGCGGTGGCGGCGGCGGGAGCAGCGCCAACTCCGCCGGCGGCAGCTCCTTGGAGCCCGCCTCTGGGGCCCGCGGAGGCGACGGTTTCGGCCGCTTCTTCGCCGACGGATGCCTGCTCGCCGCCCGGCTCCCGCCCCCAGACTTGCTCGCGGAGCGCCGGGCGCGGCTGTCGCGGGGAGCCGAGGCGGCTGTCCCCGGAGCGCTGGAAGCCCCCGACCGCTTTTGCTCGCGCGGCTTTTTGGCCGCGGAGCTTCTAGCCCGCCGCATGGCTCCCGCAACCTAGCGCGCGGGCCTGCTAGCGCCGCGCGCGCCCGCTCGGCCCGCGCGCGCCCCCGCAAGTCCCCGCTGCGTGCGCTCGTCGCTCGCCACCTGCGGGCCTCAGCGAAGCTGCGCAAGGCTGCCTAGGCCCTGCCCGCCGATTGGCTGCGGGCCTCTTGCCCGCAGAAGAAAACCGACCACGTCCCGCACCTGTCCAGGTCCACTGTGATCTAAGCCTCCAATCTCCGCTCCCAGGGACCCCAAACCCATTTGCCCTGCGAATAGTTTCAAAACCCCTTTATCCAGAAAGCTTCTAAATTGTGCCTTGCTTACCTGGGGAGTCTGTGTCAGGAACTACATACGAGCTACCCGGTTACCCCAGGCAACTTCGTATCCAACAATATACTTTGTAGGAGCCAGCAGCGTACACCTGCCGTAAAACGGTCTGGCACCTGCTACATACAGGCTAAAAAACAGCAGAGGCCACTGGGGTTTTGTTGTTGTTGTTGTTGTTATTGTTTTTCTTCTCTTCCTGTTACACCAGAAAACAATATCTGGAAGATCTTGATGGTCAAAAGATGTTATGTTTACTCTTTTTTTTTTTTTTTTTTTT
>NW_004524643.1:630716-632203 GCF_000260255.1 Octodon degus
TAATTAAAATATTATAATTTTCCTGAGTATAGCTTTAACTATATATTAAGGATTTACATGGAGTGTTTTCTTCTTAATTTTTTGTTGTTGTTGTTACTGTTTTCTTTACTGGAGTTGTAGCTTACATACACTAAAAAACCATATAAGTCTCCGTGTGTGTGTGTGTGTGTGTGTGTGTGTGTGTGTGTGTGTGGTGTTTCGCTAAATTGTTCAAGCTGGGCTCAAATTTAGGACTATCCTGCCTGAAACTTGCAGGGTGCTAAGGTTAAGGGCCAGCACCATCACTCTCAGCACAGAACGTACAAACCTTAAACATACAGCTTATGTAACTAACCATCACCAATCCAGACAGAGCACATTTCCAGGAAACCACCACAAAGGTGACCCCTTATTTTGATTTTTCTCATTATAGTGTTTCCTATTTTGAACATCATTTCCAAACAGTATATACATTGTTGTGTCTAACATCTTTCCATGTTTTTGAAAATCATCCGTCTTGTATATTCTTCATTGATTTGTAATATTTGATTTATAAATATGTCAACATTTATTCTTCTGTTAATGGATATTTGTTTTCTTTACAATTTGTGTAAATTGTGGGTAAAGCTGCTGTTTACACTGACATTTGTAAGTTTTTCTTGATTTGTTTGTTTGTGGTTTTTGTTTGGTTTGGTTTGGTACCAGGGATCAACGCAGGACCTTGCACATGTCAGGCAGGTGCTTAAGCTGCTGAGTTATCTCCCTGGCCCCAGTTGTATAAGTTTTTGTGGATTCATTTTTCTTTGGTATATACATAGGATTGAAATTTCTGGGTCATATGTTTGTATTTCTTTGTCCTTTGGTAAAGTTGAGCCCCTTTTGTGTGCTTACTGATTATCTGGATTTCTTTAATGATGTGTCTATTTACAATAACTCTGGAAGTTAGTCCACTTTATAAATTGGGTTATTTGATGTATGATTTCTTAATGTCTGAAAACTAGTTCTTTGACACTCTATTGAAAATATACTTTCCAGGGCTGGCCAAATAGTTCAGTGGAGTAAAGCGCCTGGAAGTAGGAGCAGGAGTCAAGGGTTTGATCCCTGGGCCTGCCCCCAGGGCGCACTGAGAGGGCAATTGAGACTGGGCGTCATGCCTATAATACCAGCTCTTGGGAGGCTGTAAACAGGTGGATCACTAGGAGTCTGATCTAGTACCTGAACACCCTATAGACCCTTCCCTAAAAATACAAAAAATTAAAAAATACAAAAAAGAAGAAAATATATTTTCCTAGTGGCAGTTTTCTTTTTCACTTCTATCATGCTGTCTTTTGATGAACAGAAATTTTTTACTTTGATGGAGTTTAATTGATTATTTTATGATGCTTTTAATATCACATTGAAAAATGCTTGCCTACTCCAATGGTCTTAACATTTTCCTTCTGCATTTTCTCTCAGATATTTTACAGATTTGGGTTTTTTTTTTGTGTTTTGTTTTGCTTTTGTTGTTT